>NC_058368.1:69174508-69496453 GCF_018350175.1 Felis catus
CTTAATTTGCATATGTGTTTTACACATTCTTCAATGTAAAGGATACATTTCATAGTTATAAAAAATGAAAAAGAAGACAACTGAACCTCAGATCAGAGTACATGAAGCCTGTCTCTACCTCCTACTGTCTACACAACTTTAGACAATTCGATTCCCCTTATGAGACCTTCTTTCCTCCACTACCGATAAAGATCATTTCTCTTCTGCTCACTTAAACAACAGTGCTGAGAAAGGAAACGTGATCATATATTTGAAACTGCTTTATACACTGCAAGGTGATGTATAAGCAAAGTATTGACTATTATGGCAAGAGCCTCCTTACTCAGGGTACCCCTAATAAAGTAATCCCCACATTAGGGCCAACGTGTCCCATGCCTTATGTGCTTCCCAGAGATTATCAGACTATTTGCTACTCTTGGATTCCCTTTGGCTGGATCATAAATATTCGTTCTCTCTTGGGAATACTTGAACAAAATGAAATTCCTGCCATTGACTGTTCTTTCTAGAAGGAAGGCACAAAATTTATATACTTAGGTACATTACATCTTAATAATAACCTGAGTTGCTGCACTTGATCATTATGGAAAGACTCTTTCTAAACTGTTTTGGTCAGTGGACCTGACAGCAGGGTCAGTCTTGTCCATAAACTATGTACTTCAGCACCAGCTCTGGAAAATTGGGCCATATAGCCGTTACCAGGCTGTTCTTCTAGTGAGCACTAAGGAAAAAGCCAGAAGTTAGAAAGTCCTAAACCCCAGGACCTCAGAATGTGACCTTATTTGGAAATAGGGTCATTACAGATATAATTAGTTAAGATGAGGTCATTAGGGTGGGCCCTCATCCAGCAAGACCACTGTCCTTATAAAAGGGGGAAATGTGGACACAGACAGGCACAGAGGGAGTAAGGTGTACAGGGAAGAGACGGGGCGGGGGAGGGAGGGATGGCCACCTACCAGCCAGGGAGAGGGGCCTTCCACAAATCCTCCCTCACAGCCTCAGAAGGAACTAACCCTGACAACACCTTGAGCTCACACTGCCAGCCTCTCTGGAACCCTGCGAGTATACATTTCTACTATTTAGGCCCCCAGCCCACGGTCTTTGGCTACAGCCGCCCTCACAGGCAAAGAGACCCATAAAGCGTCAACTAAGAGAACTTAACGTCATGTCTGTGTGAAACTGAATCTCCTTGTGAAGTTTTTCTACTTTGCCTTTTGGGTGGCTTAGGATGCCTTGTGAATCTGGAGACGGAAGTTTAAGAGTGAGCCCTGTGGGCAGGCGGAAGGGCAGGAGGAAGAGGGTGTGAGGAGCGACTTCAGGGCCTTCCATTCCTTCCATGGTGGGAAGAGTGGTCTCTCTGGCTCCGCAGACTTGGGGATATGGAATAAAGATCTAAGCTCCAGGCACAGGTCTCTTTATCATGCATAACCTTTTGTGCTGAGGGTGGTAGGGCTGGCCCGGGCCATCCGGCCCAGTCCTGCACACACCCTGGAGGCAGCATGAGCCTTCCCCCGCAGCAGGACTCCGGGCTCAGCAGCCAACCCAGAAAAGCGCCCGCTCATCTGGACCCATCCCAGGGCTGCTGCCTCGAGTCTGCGTCCCAGCCTGCAGCTGCCTTCCCTAAACAAGCCTCCTCCCACAGTCCTTGCCTCTTTTCCTCCCCTCATTTCATTCCCAAAATAAATTTAAAGAACGGCTTCTCCTGGTGCTCAACGCTGGCTGTATATTGGTCTCCTTTGGGTGTTTTGTTTGTTTGTTTTTCAAAATGCAACTGTCTGGGCCCTAGCCCTGGTCACTTGAAACAGAATCTCTGGTTGGGATCTGTAGTATAATACAAATATATGTATTTGGTCTTTGTCCCCGGTTGGCACAAACGTCTGAAAACTCCTGGAATTTCCTAAGTGGCAGGAGTGTTTTGTTATTCATAACGAGCCTCTTTGGGCCACATCTGAGTTTAAGGGTAAGGAGGTGACTCAGGCTAGGGGGGCCTTGATAGATTCTGGCTGCATTCAGGATGGGGGTGGTCACCAGAAGACCAAACTTCTGATTAGAGGGTGGGAACTCCCACCCACCAACGTCTGGGGAGAAGAGGGAGGCTGGAGACTGAGTCCAATAAAGACTTGAGATTTGGAGAACTCCTGAGGGGGGTTCACCTGGAGAGGGCCTGGAAGCTGCCACCCCTCCCCCCCCCCCCCAGGCTGTGCCCTGTATGTCTCTTCTGCTTGGCTGTTCTCAGCTCTATCCTTACAGTAAAGCTGTAATTATGAGTAGAGCCTTTCCTGAGCCCTTTGAGTCGCTCCAGTGAATCATCAGGCCTAAAGAGGGGGTGTGGGAACCCCCAAATCCTTAGTCAGCTGGGCAGAAGTGTGGCGGCCTGGGGACCTCTCTGGCGGTTGGTGTCTGACATGGAGGCAGTCTGCTGGGACTGAGCCCTTTGACTTGTGGGTTATCAGGCCAAACCCAGGTAGGTAAGTCAGGGTTGAACTGAATTGTTGGACACTCAGCTGGCGTGCGGAGAACTGGAGAAATGGTTAGTGTCAGGAAAAACCACAGGGCCAGTGACACCTGTGAAGTGTGCCACTCTGCTCTCTTTCAGAAGACCCTGCAAAAGGGAGAATATCCCAGTTGTCTGGGGGTCCCCCTGCTGTCCCTTTGGATACCACCCTGCATTCGTGCTGAGCCCACACTCAGATTACCAGCTCATCAGGATGTGCCCAGGATGTTCCCAATTTTAGCACAGAAGGTCCCAGGTCCTAGTAACCTCTTCAGTCCTTGGCAGTTGGTTATTCTATGATGCACATGCACGCACGCACACACACACACATACACACACACACACACACACACACACACATACACACACACACACTGCGTCAGCCAGGGATTGTGATTGCTCACTGTGGGGTATTAGTTCTGCCTCACTCCTGCTGGATAGAAAACTTCCCACAGGCCGCTTTTGATTGGACACTTCCCATCAGCCTGGCCTCAGGGGTCTCAGAACCACACTGCTGTCTGAGATCTTTCCACCCAGCCCTTCTCCCTTCACAGGTGTCAGCCCCCTCCTGTGATCCCGTGGTCCCACAGCCCTCCCCCACCTCCTGCCCACCCCTCCCTCCCCTTTCGCAGGCATTGCCCCCAGTAAATCTCTTGCTTATCCACTCCTGTTTTAGCATCTGATTCTCAGAGGACCCAGAAATGCACTTATCATTGTTTTTAAAATCTCCTGAGGTGATTGTGAAATCAGCCACGTTTGAGAATCACCGTCCCCGCGAGCTAACTACCAATGTGCCTGCCCACGGTCCAATGGAGAGACCAACGTGCAAACTCCTAATTACAGTGCCACATGGAAAACACAGCAATAAAGATAGGAGCTGAATATTCTGGAAATACTGAGGAAGAGAGACAGAACTGCCCTGGTGATGTAGAAGATGATTTCAGCTTCCAGTGCTGAGAGACAACAGTCTTATCTCTTGAGCTCTAAGTAGAGAATTCCTACTGTTTTTCTCATTGTATCACACCACTGTGAAAAAATCATCATGTGTTGTGGACATAAACTTAGAGATGTTTTACTCACCACACTCCTGGCCACCAAATATTTTGGGGGTTGGAGGGCATCCACACCAACCAATTCTCTCACTCTCTGGACACCAACAGGGTGTCGGACAATTCAATTCAAATTCTAACTAATAACTAATAACTAATACCACTAACTAATATTAACTACTTAGGTTAGCATTGACTCCACAGGTGAAAAATTCAGTCCCACAAAACTGCCCCCATTTCAGACGCTGGCTCAGAGCCCAGGTTGCTTGTCACCTGTGCTTCTGACTGACCAACTATAAATCCAGCATCCCATAACCTCCTCCTCAGATTCAATAATTTGCTAGAATGGCTCACAGAACTCGGGAAAAGCCTTCAGCTGCCATCACTGGTTTCGTATAAAGAATGTAACTTAGGAACACCAAGTAGAAGGAGATGCATAGGGTGAGGCATGGGGGTGAGTGCTGGAAACTTCCATGCCCTTTCCATGTGTGCTGCTCGCCTAACACCTTGGTGTGCTCACCAACCCGGTAGCTTTCCAAACTCTCGTTTACAGGTTTGTATGGAAGTTTCATTACTCGGACATGATTGATCAAATCATCGACCTTTGTTGATTAACACAATCTCCAACCCCTCTCTCTTCCCCAGACACTGAGAGTGGGACTGAAAGTTCTCATTCTCCATCACATGGTTGGTTCCTCGGGCAACAAGACCGCACCCTGAAGCTATCTAGGGGGCCACCAAGAGTCACCCCATTAGCATCAACTCAGGTATGGTCAAAGGGGCTGATTATGAATAACAAAGATGCTCCTTTTCACCGCTGTCACTTGGAAAACTCTGGGAGTTTTAGAAGTCCTTGTGTAAAGAAACTGGGAACAAAGACCAAACATTATAACAAAAGATGCTCCTCCGGAAAGTACAAGAGTGTTAGGGGCTGTGTGCCAGGAACCGGAAACAAAAACCAAATGTATATTTCATATTATATCACAACATCACACAAATTCACACATCTGATTTCCAGTGAATCCTACTGAAATCACTAGAAAGGAAACTGACCTCCTCAGATATCCTGGTACAGACAGCGCCCTGTACGTCTCTTCCGCTTGGCTGTTTCTCAGCTCTGTCCTTACAATAAAGCTGTAATTATGAGTAGAGATTTTCCTGAGCCCTTTGAGTCGCTCTGGTGAATCATCAGGCCTGGAGAGGGGGTTTGGGAACCCCCAAATCTATTGTCAGCTGGACAGAAGTGTGGCCACTGGGGGACCTCTCTGGGGTGTTTGTGTATGTTTGCATGTGTGTGTGTGTGTGTGTGCGCGCGCGCGTGTCTGTGTGTGTATAACATTGCATCAATAGGGCTAAAACTGTCATGCTATTAACACACATACTTTAGCAATGTAGAGATTTTTACATCAACTGTCTCCAATAATTTCTGGTTTTCTTTTTAAAAAATGCATCACTAATTATAGGATAGTTATCCCAGCTGGAAGCCTTTTATCCTTGCTGGATACAGCCATTTCCCAGCAAAGTTAAAAACCAGATAAGTGCTATGTGTGGCATTTAAAAAGTCAAATATTACACAAGGTCACGTATGAATCACTTTTTTCCTAAATTAATGCATTATTTTGATGTTCCGGGAAGAATTTTCTAATACGTATTTTCTTTCGCTTCAACTATTAAGCAATTTAAAACAGAGGACTCCATCACATCCCACTGGACTGTCAATCTCCAAGACAGATAGATTCACGCAAGCATATCTAAGTAGCTCTCTATAAGTTTGAGATAGAGGAAACAAGAAAGCACAAATATTTTCTTTAGCATTTTTCGTTCCGATCGTAATCTGCAGTGGGAGGAAGAGTGGCCGTAATTGTTTGGTGGACAAGTTTTCTTCTGTCTTGTTTTTTTTTTTTTTTTTTATCATGGTAACATTACATAACATGAAGTTTACCATTAATAATATCTGCTCCTCTTCACAGAATAGCGGTCGGTCTCTGACATCATCTTACACGTTCACATTCTGTCCCCTAACACACACACACACACGCACACACACACGTGCGCACACACACACACAGTCACAAACATGTGCACACACTTATCCTCACTTTGGGGATCCTGACACCTCATCAAAACATGATGATCTTTGGAAGGTCAATAGAAATGAGCCAACGAGATGATGAGTCAGTAAGGGCAGAGGACATGGGATTTGTCCCTGTTGGGCAGCAAAGAGACATCAAAAATCTAAAATAATGAAAGGGGTTCATTTGCTTAAAAGGAGAGTAAGATTTTGTTTTTTTAGCTGTCCACAGTCCCTTAACATAAAAATAAGGAATAATGTGGAGTTTCAGAGACAAAGACGGAAAATAACTGTGTCTCACATTTGCCTCGTCCTCAAGCTACCTCCACATCTGCCCGTGCATTCCACAAGCAAGCATCTTAAAACCATAGTCTATCCTCATTTCTCTTAAGTGCCAGGCATTTCTCGACCCATCACAGTCTGGCTTCATTCCATAGCACTGCACTGACATGGCTCCTAATAATTATCTCCTCATTACCGGCCCAGTGCTTTCGTTTTTGGTTTTCAGCCGAGCTGAGCCCTCTACAGCACATGACGTTATTGACAAATAACAACACACACACACACACACACACACACACACACACACACACCCTTAGCTCCTAAAACATCTCTCACAACTCTTTCTCTGGCTGCTTATGTTTTGCCCTTAAGTGTCTGAATTCCCCAGCTTCTTTCCTGGCCTTCTTCTCATTTATTCTACATTCTTTCCTTAGACAACCTCCATTCTTGGCTTCTGCTTCTACACTGAAAACCCTCAAACTATCCCCTGACCTGACTGCTCCCCATTGTTTCTATTCTATATCTCCAGCTGCCTCCTGGACATCTCTTCTTCTCTACCTCATTAGCATCTTGTACTTGACGTGCCTGAAACCAAACAAAGATGGATGGATGGATGGATAGATAGATAGATAGATAGATAGATAGATAATAGATAAATGATAGACAATAGATGATAGATAGATAGATAGATAGATAGATAGATAGATAGATAGAAGAAAGATACATAGGTAGTTAGATGATAGATAATAGATGATAGATAGATAATAGATAAAACAAAAATCTCTGTCCCTTGTATTCTTTCTTTACATGAGTTAATGGCACTTAGCTCAGGCTCCCATAGCAAAATGCTTCAGTCCAGGTGGTTTGAACAGTAGACATTTATTTCTCACAATTCTGGAGGCCGGGAAGTCTAAGATCAAAGTGCCAGCAAATTCAGTTTCTGGTGAGAGCTTTCTTCCTGGCTGGCAGGCACCTGTCTCCTCACTGTGTGCTCACATGAGGGAGAGAGAAAGAGAGCTAGCTCTCTTATGCCTCTTCTTATAAGGACCCTAATCGTATTGGATCAGGGCCCCACCCTTACGACCTCATTTTGCCTTAATTGCCTTCTAAAGTCCCTATTTCCAAATACAGTCACACTAGGAGTCAGGACTTCAACATATAAATTTGCAGGGAACACAGTTCAGTCCACAGCAGTTTCCATGTTCCAAGGTAGGTCTTGTCTTGAGTCTTCCTCTCCCCCATATCCAGCTGGACATCCCAATTCATAGGTGGCCAGCCATTAATTTCTCTTTAGCCCATTCCTTCCTTCCACATCTACCTATATACTTCACTTCAGGCCCCCTTGTGCCTTGCCTGGACCACATCCTTTGATGCTCCTGCTCCTCTCCTCCCCCTCCCTCCATCTTTCTACTATGGTACTGCCAGGTCAGCATCCAAAATCACAGATCTGATCAGGATGCCCAAAAAATGTCCCATGAACAGTCTGTAAGTGCCATCTAACCACTCTAGTCTCATCTCGTTCCTTAGTCATTGTCCCCACACATCACACTCTGGTCACACTGGGCTTCTAGCTGTCTCACCTTCACACTTCTTTTCCTTCCACTGTTTGTACAGAATTTTCCTCTATTTGAAATGTGCCTCCCTTCCTCCTTTACTTGGTCAGGTATACCCATCTTACAGGCCTCGGGTTAAATACGGGGCCAGAGTGTGGGGAAATAGGTTCAAGAATTCCTTGTACTTACATAAATGGGTTTAAAAAGCTTAGGGCGGAGGCAAGGAGCCAAGATGGTGGAACAGCATGGAAGTTGTTTGCGTGTCTCGTGTGCATGAAATACAGCCAGACCAACAATAAACCATCCTACACACCTAGAAAGCTGATTGGAGGATTAATACAACAATCTGCACAACCTGAACCATAGAATTCAGCAGGTACTGAACTTGGGGAGTGAGAAGCGGTGAAATGTAGGGAACCACTTTTGTGGGCAGAGAGAGGACAGAGACTTGGGGAGTGGGGGGCGAATTCGGGAAAAGCACCCCTCCCCAAAAGCAGCTGGAGAGAAAGTGGAAAATTGGAAACAGACGCAGGGACTACACTAAAAAGGGAGAAAGGAGAAAGGAAAGGGTTTAAATTCCATTAAGACTATAAACAAGGGGAGTGCAAACTCTGCAACTCCGCAGCTCAGTACCTGGCGGTGCTCTGGTGGGAAGGACGAATCTCCAAGAACAGAGTGGGGTCCGGAAGGTTCTCGGGCCACACGGGGAAAAGCGGTTCCACTGCTGGAAGGACATTTGGTAGAGACTGTTGAAGCCACCTGGTCCCAGCAGACCCCGGAAGGCGGCCACATTTGCTGGTGCTGGGGCAAGGTCGTTGAGGGTAAAGCCTGGTGCCAGGTGTGTGTTGCGACTTTCCATAATCCCTGAAACGCTGCTGCTACACTGTCTCGCGAACTTTTTCTGGGGCGGGCTGGCACCTGGCCGCAGTCTCGGGGCACCGGCAGCAGCAGGGTTCAGCGGGCATCCTGGGTGCGGCTGACATTCAGCCATTGGTCAGTGAGACCCTCCCGCAGAGGGGCGGAAGGGGCCAAAGCCACAGTCCTTCAATAGTAAGAGGCCCGGGGGAAACAGCCGCATCTGAGAGAAAACTCGGGAGAGAGGTACTGCCTGGAGCTTGGTCACGGACAGTGAAGAAGCGGGGAGTGGATGAAGGCTGAAGACAGGACGGGTGCAAGATTGCTGATCGGGAAGAACAGAGTTCCTTCCAATACTGGAGACTGGGTGGCGGGGTGACACCATGGTCACAGCTTCTGCGCATGCGCTTACGCACCTACGCGCGCCGCAATGATCCACCCCAGTAGGCTAGCAGCGCCATCTAGTGGAGAGCGGAGCTGTCACACTGAGCCCCGCCCAACTGGGCCAACTTTGCTCTTCAGGAACACAAATCTCACCGCCGGCTTAACTTATGGACTATAAAGAGCTACATAGACTGACTTCTAGGGGAAAACGAAGCAATTTCAGTCCTACTGCAATCTGTTAGCAGGTTCATCTACTCAATTTTCTTTCTTTTTTCTTCTCTTTTACACTTCTTTTCTTTTTCATGAATACAGAAAGAGAAAAAATTCATTTTTATTTTGAATTTTTATTAAAAATATCTTTCTTTAATTTGTATTACTATATTTTTAATTTTGGTGTCAATTTTTTCAAATTCTACTTTACCTCCATCATTCTATTTTAGTCTACTTCAGTGTATTCACCTTTTCAAATTTTCAAACAAATTCCTTTTTTTCTTTCTTTTCCTTTTTTTCTCTTTTTGTTTCTTTTTTTTCTTGAATGCAGAAAATGGAAAACTTCGTTTCTACTTTCAATTTCTATTAAAAATATTCTTATTTAATTTGCATCACTATATATTTTGCTTTTATGTAAATTTTTTCAAATTCTATTTTACTTCCATCATTTTGTTTCAGTCTACTACAGTATATTCACTTTTTCAAATTTTCAAACGACTTCTTTTTTCTTTTTTTCTATTTTTTAATCTTTTTTCTCTTTTTCATTTCTTTTCTTTTCTCTTAAATACAGAAAATGAGGGGGGAAGAAGATGGCGGCGTAGGAGGACGCTGGGCTCACCGCGCGTCCTGCTGATCACTTAGATTCCACCTACACCTGCCTAAATAACCCAGAAAACCGCCAGAGGATTAGCAGAACTGAGTTGCCGGAGCCAAGCGCAGACGAGAGGCCCACGGAAGAGGGTAGGAAGGGTGGCGAGGCGGTGCGCGCTCCACGGACTGGCGGGAGGGAGCCGGGGCGGAGGGGCGGCTCGCCGGCCAAGCAGAGCCCCCGAGTCTGGCTTGCAAAAGCGGAGGGGCCTGGCGGACTGTGTTCCGACAGCAAGCACGACTTAATGTCTGGGAGGTCATAAGTTAACAGCTCTGCCCGGAAAGCGGGAAGGCTGGAGGACAAAGGGAGGGAGAGCTGCTGAGCCCCCGGACCACAGAGCTCAGTTTGGTGGGGAACAAAGGCGCTCGCCAGGGCCATCTCCCCCGCCCATCCCCCAGCCAAAATCCCAGAGGGAACCAGTTCCTGCCAGGGAACTTGCTCGCTCCGCGCAAATACCCAACTCTGTGCTTCTGCGGAGCCAAACCTCCGGAAGCGGATCTGACTCCCTCCCGCTGCCACAGGACCCCTCCTGAAGTGGATCACCTAAGGAGAAGCGAGCTAAGCCTGCCCCTCCTGCCCCCGTGCACCTTGCCTACCCACCCCAGCTAATACGCCAGATCCCCAGCATCACAAGCCTGGCAGTGTGCAAGTAGCCCAGACGGGCCACGCCACTCCACAATGAATCCCGCCCCTAGGAGAGGGGAAGAGAAGGCACACACCAGTCTGACTGTGGCCCCAGCAGTGGGCTGGGGGTAGACATCAGGTCGGACTGCGGCCCCACCCACCAACTCCAGTTATACACCACAGCACAGGAGAAGTGCCCTGCAGGTCCTCACCATGCCAGGGACTATCCAAAATGACCAAGCGGAAGAATTCCCCTCAGAAGAATCTCCAGGAAATAACAACAGCTAATGAACTGATCAAAAAGGATTTAAATAATATAACAGAAAGTGAATTTAGAATGATAGTCATAAAATTAATCATTGGGCTTGAAAACAGTATAGAAGACAGCAGAGAATCTCTTGCTACAGAGATCAAGGGACTAAGGAGCAGTCACGAGGAGCTGAAAAACGCTTTAAACGAAATACATAACAAAATGGAAACCACCACGGCTCGGATTGAAGAGGCAGAGGAGAGAATAGGTGAACTAGAAGATAAAGTTATGGAAAAAGAGGAAGCTGAGAGAAAGAGAGATAAAAAAAATCCAGGAGTATGAGGGGAAAATTAGAGAACTAAGTGACACACTAAAAAGAAATAATATACGCATAATTGGTATCCCAGAGGAGGAAGAGAGAGGGAAAGGTGCTGAAGGGGTACTTGAAGAAATTATAGCTGAGAACTTCCCTGAACTGGAGAAGGAAAAAGGCATTGAAATCCAAGAGGCACAGAGAACTCCCTTCAGACGTAACTTGAATCGATCTTCTGCACGACATATCATAGTGAAACTGGCAAAATACAAGGATATAGAGAAAATTCTGAAAGCAGCAAGGGGTAAACGTGTCCTCACATATAAAGGGAGACCTATAAGACTCGTGACTGATCTCTCTTTTGAAACTTGGCAGGCCAGAAAGGATTGGCACGATATTTTCAGTGTGCTAAACAGGAAAAATATGCAGCCGAGAATCCTTTATCCAGCAAGTCTGTCATTTAGAATAGAAGGAGAGATAAAGGTCTTTCCAAACAAACAAAAACTGAAGGAATTCATCACCACTAAACCAGCCCTACAAGAGATCCTAAGGGGGATCCTGTGAGACAAGGTACCAGAGACATCGCTACAAGCATAAAACACACAGACATCACAATGACTCTAAACCCATATCTTTCTATAATAACACTGAATGCAAATGGATTAAATGCACCAACCAAAAGACACAGGGTATCAGAATGGATAAAAAAACAAGACCCATCTATTTGCTGTCTACAAGAGACTCATTTTAGATCTGAGGACACCTTTAGATTGAGAGTGAGGGGATGGAGAACTATTTATCATGCTACTGGAAGCCAAAAGAAAGTTGGAGTACCCATACTTATATCAGACAAACTAGACTTTAAATTAAAGGCTGTAACAAGAGATGAAGAAGGGCATTATATAATAATTGCAGGGTCTATCCATCAGGAAGAGCTAACAATTATAAATGTCTATGTGCCGAATACCGGAGCCCCCAAATATATAAAACAATTACTCATAAACATAAGCAACCTTATTGATAAGAATGTGGTAATTGCAGGGGACTTTAACACCCCACTTACAGAAATGGATAGATCATCTAGACACACGGTCAATAAAGAAACAAGGGCCCTGAATGATACATTGGATCAGATGGACTTGACAGATATATTTAGAACTCTGCATCCCAAAGCAACAGAATATACTTTCTTCTCAAGTGCACATGGAACATTCTCCAAGATAGATCATATACTGGGTCACAAAACAGCCCTTCATAAGTTTACAAGAATTGAAATTATACCATGCATACTTTCAAACCACAATGCTATGAAGCTTGAAATCAACCACAGGAAAAAGTCTGGAAAACCTCCAAAAGCATGGAGGTTAAAGAACACCCTACTAACTAATGAGTGGGTCAACCAGGCAATTAGAGAAGAAATTAAAAAATATATGGAAACAAACGAAAATGAAAATACAACAATCCAAATGCTTTGGGGTGCAGCGAAGGCAGTCCTGAGAGGAAATACATTGCAATCCAGGCCTATCTCAAGAAACAAGAAAAATCCCAAATACAAAATCTAACAGCACACCTAAAGGAACTAGAAGCAGAACAGCAAAGGCAGCCTAAACCCAGCAGAAGAAGAGAAATAATAAAGATCAGAGCAGAAATAAACAATATAGAATCTAAAAAAACTGTACAGCAGATCAATGAAACCAAGAGTTGGTTTTTTGAAAAAATAAACAAAATTGACAAACCTCTAGCCAGGCTTCTCAAAAAGAAAAGGGAGATGACCCAAATAGATAAAATCATGAATGAAAATGGAATTATTACAACCAATCCCTCAGAGATACAAACAATTATCAGGGAATACTATGAAAAATTATATGCCAACAAATTGGACAACCTGGAAGAAATGGACAAATTCCTAAACACCCACACTCTTCCAAAACTCAATCAGGAGGAAATAGAAAGCTTGAACAGACCCATAACCAGCGAAGAAATTGAATCGGTTATCAAAAATCTCCCAACAAATAAGAGTCCACGACCAGATGGCTTCCCAGGGGAGTTCTACCAGACGTTTAAAGCAGAGATAATACCTATCCTTCTCAAGCTATTCCAAGAAATAGAAAGGGAAGGAAAACTTCCAGACTCATTCTATGAAGCCAGTATTACTTTGATTCCTAAACCAGACAGAGACCCAGTAAAAAAAGAGAACTACAGGCCAATATCCCTGATGAATATGGATGCAAAAATTCTCAATAAGATACTAGCAAATCGAATTCAACGGCATATAAAAAGAATTATTCACCATGATCAAGTGGGATTCATTCCTGGGATGCAGGGCTGGTTCAACATTCGCAAATCAATCAACGTGATACATCACATTAACAAAAAAAAAGAGAAGAACCATATGATCCTGTCAATCGATGCAGAAAAGGCCTTTGACAAAATCCAGCACCGTTTCTTAATAAAAACCCTTGAGAAAGTCGGGATAGAAGGAACATACTTAAAGATCATAAAAGCCATTTATGAAAAGCCCACAGCTAACATCATCCTCAATGGGGAAAAACTGAGAGCTTTTTCCCTGAGATCAGGAACACGACAGGGATGCCCACTCTCACCGCTGTTGTTTAACATAGTGCTGGAAGTTCTAGCATCAGCAATCAGACAATAAAAGGAAACCAAAGGCATCAAAATTGGCAAAGATGAAGTCAAGCTTTCGCTTTTTGCAGATGATGTGATATTATACATGGAAAATCCAATAGACTCCACCAAAAGTCTGCTAGAACTGATACATGAATTCAGCAAAGCTGCAGGATACAAAATCAATGTACAGAAATCAGTTGCATTCTTATACACTAACAATGAAGCAACAGAAAGACAAATAAAGAAACTGATCCCATTCACAATTGCACCAAGAAGCATAAAATACCTAGGAATAAATATAACCAAAGATGTAAAACATCTGTATGCTGAAAACTATAGAAAGCTTATGAAGGTAATTGAAGAAGATATAAAGAAATGGAAAGACATTCCCTGCTCATGGATTGGAAGAATAAATATTGTCAAAATGTCAATACTACCCAAAGCTATCTACACATTCAATGCAATCCCGATCAAAATTGCACTAGCATTCTTCTCGAAGCTAGAACAAGCAATCCTAAAATTCATATGGAACCACAAAAGGCCCCGAATAGCCAAAGGAATTTTGAAGAAGACCAAAGCAGGAGGCATCACAATCCCAAACTTTAGCCTCTACTACAAAGCTGTCATCATCAAGACAACATGGTATTGGCACAAAAACAGACACATAGACCAATGGAATAGAATAGAAACCCCAGAACTAGACCCACAAACGTATGGCCAACTCATCTTTGACAAAGCAGGAAAGAACATCCAATGGAAAAAAGACAGCCTCTTTAACAAATGGTGCTGGGAGAACTGGGCAGCAACATGCAGAAGGTTGAAACTAGACCACTTTCTCACACCATTCACAAAAATAAACTCAAACTGGATAAAGGACCTGAATGTGAGACAGGAAACCATCAAAACCTTAGAGGAGAAAGCAGGAAAAGACCTCTCTGACCTCAGCCGTAGCAATCTCTTACTCGACACATCCCCAAAGGCAAGGGAATTAAAAGCAAAAGTGAATTACTGGGACCTTATGAAGATAAAAAGCTTCTGCACAGCAAAGGAAACAACCAACAAAACTAAAAGGCAACCAACGGAATGGGAAAAGATATTTGCAAATGACATATTGGACAAAGGGCTAGTATCCAAAATTTATAAAGAGCTCACCAAACTCCACACCCGAAAAACAAATAACCCAGTGAAGAAATGGGCAGAAAACATAAAAAGACACTTCTCTAAAGAAGACATCCGGATGGCCAATAGGCACATGAAAAGATGTTCAACGTCACTCCTTATCAGGGAAATACAAATCAAAACCACACTCAGATATCACCTCACGCCAGTCAGAGTGGCCAAAATGAACAAATCAGGAGACTATAGATGCTGGAGAGGATGTGGAGAAACGGGAACCCTCGTGCACTGTTGGTGGGAATGCAAATTGGTGCAGCCACTCTGGAAAGCAGTGTGGAGGTTCCTCAGAAAATTAAAAATAGACCTACCCTATGACCCAGCAATAGCACTACTAGGAATTTATCCAAGGGATACAGGAGTACTGATGCATAGGGGCACTTGTACCCCAATGTTTATAGCAGCACTCTCAACAATAGCCAAATCATGGAAAGAGCCTAAATGTCCATCAACTGATGAATGGATAAAGAAAGTGTGGTTTATATACACAATGGAATACTAAGTGGCAATGAGAAAGAATGAAATATGGCCTTTTGTAGCAACGTGGATGGAACTGGAGAGTGTGATGCTAAGTGAAATAAGCCATACAGAGAAAGACAGATACCATATGGTTTCACTCTTATGTGGATCCTAAGAAACTTAACAGAAACCCATGGGGGAAGGGAAGGAAAAATAAATAAATAAATAGAGGTTAGAGTGGGAGAGAGCCAAAACATAAGAGACTGTTAAAAACTGAGAACAAACTGAGGGTTGATAGGGGGTGGGAGGGAGAGGAGGGTGGGTGATGGGTATTGAGGAGGGCACCTTTTGGGATGAGCCCTGGGTGTTGTATGGAAACCAATTTGACAATAAATTTCATATATTAAAAAAAACAAAATAAAATAAAATAAACACAGAAAATGAAAAAATTCATATTTATTTTTAATTTTTATTAAAAATATTTTTCTTTAGCTTTTTTCTACTGTATTCTTTACTTTTGTGTATATTTTTCAAATTCTATTTTACTCCCATCATGTCATGTTAGTCTACTTCACTGTATTCATTTTTTCAAATTCTCAAATGATTTCCTTTTTTTATCCCCCCCCCTTTTTTTTTACCCTAATCTGTCAAACCACTTTCAACACCCAGACTAAAACACACCTAGGATCTAGCATCATCTATTTGATTTGTGTGTGTGTGTGTGTGTGTGTGTAATTTTTAATTCTAATAATTCTTTTATTTTAATTTTTTTAATTTCAATTTTTCTACCTCATTAATTCCTTTTCTCCCTTCAAATAGATGAAACAAGGAATTCAACCCCAAAAGAAAGAGCATGAAGAAACAACAGCCAGGGATTTAGCCAACACATATACAAGCAAGATGTCTGAACCAGAATTTAGAATCACGATAATAAGAATATTAGCTGGAGTCAAAAATAGATTTGAATCCCTTTCTGCAGAGATAAAAGAAGTAAAAAATAGCCAGAATGAAATTAAAAATGCTATAACTGAGCTGCAATCACAGATGGATACAGCAGCGGCAAGGATGGATGAGGCAGAACAGAGAATCAGTGATATAAAGGACAAACTTAGGGGCGCCTGGGTGGCTCAGTCGGTTAAGCGTCTGACTTCAGCTCAGGTCACAATCTCGCGGTCCGTGAGTTCAAGCGTCACGTCAGGCTCTGGGCTGATGGCTCAGAGCCTGGAGCCTGCTTCCGATTCTGTGTCTCCCTCTCTCTCTGCCCCTCCCCCGTTCATGCTCTGTCTCTCTCTGTCTCAAAAACAAATAAAAAAAATTTTTTTAAATAAAATAAAATAAAGGACAAACTTGCAGAGAATAACGAAGCAGAAAAAAAAGAGGGAGATTAAGGCAAAAAAGCACAATTTAAGAATTAGAGAAATCAGTGACTCATTAAAAAGGAACAACATCAGAATCACAGGGGTCCCAAAAGAGGAAGAGAGAGAAATAGGGGTAGAAGGATTATGTGAGCAAATCATAGGGGAAAACTTTCTTAACCTGGGGAAAGACACAGACATCAAAATCCAAGAAGCACAGAGGACCCCCATTAGATTCAACAAAAACTGACCATTAACAAGGCATATCATAGTGAAATTCACAAAATACTCAGACAAGGATAGAATCATGAAAGCAGCAAGGGAAAAAAAGTCCCTAACCTACAAGGGAAGACAGATCAGGTTTGCAGAAGACCTATCCACAGAAACTTGGCAGGTCAGAAAGGAGTGGTGGGATATATTCAGTGTGCTGAATCAGAAAAGTATGCAGCCTAGAAATCTTTATCCAGCAAGGCTGTCATTCAAAATAGAAGGAGAGATCAAAAGTTTCCCAGACAAACAAAAATTAAAGGAGTTTGTGACCACTAAACCAGGCTTGCAAGAAATTTTAAGGGGGAATCTCTGAGGGGATAAAAGCTGGAAAAAAAAATATACATATATATATATACACCAACAGCAACAAAAGATTAGAAAGGACCAGAGAACACCACCAGAAACTCCAACTCTACAAGCATCATAATGACAATAAATTGATATCTTTCAGTACTCACTCTAAATGTCAATGGACTCAATGCTCCAATCAAAAGACATATGGTAACAAAATAGATAAGAAAACAAGATCCATCTATATGCTGTTTACAAGAGACCCCTTTAGACCTAAAGACACCTTCAGATTGAAAATAAGGGGATGGAGAACCATCTATCATGCTAATGATCAACAAAAGAAAGCCAGAGTAGCCATACTTATATCAGAAAATCTAGATTTTATTTTCTTTTATTTATTTTTAATATTTTTTTAACATTTATTTATTTTTGAGACAGAGAGAGACAGAGCATGAATGGGAGAGGGTCAGAGAGAGGGAGACACAGAATCTGAAACAGGCTCCAGGCTCCGAGCTGTCAACACAGAGCCTGATGCAGGGCTTGAACTCACCGACTGTGAGATCATGACCTGAGCCAAAGTCGGCCACTTAACAGACTGAGCCACCCAGGCGCCCCTGGACAATCTAGACTTTAAAATAAAGACTGTATCAAGAGATGCAGAAGGGCATTATATCATAATTAATGGGTCTATCCACCAAGAAAACCTAACAATTGTAAACATTTATGCACCAAATGTGAGAGCACATATATAATATATATAAATATATAAATTTATAAATATATGTATATATCAATTAATCACAAACATAAAGAAACTCATTGATAGTAATACCATAATAGTAGGAGACATCAACACCCCACTCCCAGCAAGGGACAGATCATCTAATCAAAAAATCAACAAGGAAACAATGGCTTTGAATGACACACTGGACCAGATGGACTTAACAGATATATTCAGAACATTTCATCCTAAAGCAGCAGAATATACATTCTTCTCCAGTGCACATGGAATGTTCTCCAGAATAGACCATATACTGGGCCACAAATCAGCCCTAAGTAAGTACAAAAAGATCGAGATCATACAATGCATATTTTCAGACCACAACGCTACAAAACTCAAAATCAACCACAAGAAAAAATTTGGAAAGGGAACAAATACTTGGAGACAGAAGAACATCCTACTGCAGAATGAATGGGCTAACCAAGCAGTTAAAGAGGAAATTAAAAAGTATATGGAAGCCAATGAAAATGATAACACCACAGCCCAAAACCTTTGGGACGCAGCAAGGGCGGTCATAAGAGGAAAGTATATGGTAGTCCAGGCCTTCCTAAAGAAGGAAGAAAGATCTCAGATACACAACCTAACCTTACACTTTAAGGAGCTGGAAAAAGAGCAGCAAATAAAATACCAAACCAGCAGAAGACAGGAAATAATAAAGATTCGAGCAGAAATTAATGCTATCGAAACCAAAAAAACAGAACAGATCAATGAAACCAGAAGCTGGTTCTTTGAAAGAATTAACAAAATTGATAAACCACTAGCCAGTTTGATCAAGAAGAAAAAGGAAAGGACCCAAATAAATAAAATCAAGAATGAAAGAGGAGAGATCACAACCAACACAACAGAAATAAAAACAATAATAAGAGAATATTATGAGCAATTATATGCCAATAAAATGGGTAATCTGGAAGAAATGGACAAATTCCTAGAAACATATACACTACCAAAACTGAAACAGGAAGAAATAGAAAATTTGAACAGACCCATAACCAGTAAGGAAATTGAATCAGTAATCAAAAATCTGCCAAAAAACAAGAGTCCAGGGCCAGATGGCTTTCCAAGGGAATTCTACCAAACATTTAAGGAAGAGTTAACACCTATTCTCTTGAAACTGTTCCAAAAAATAGAAATGGAAGGAAAACTTCCAAACTCATTCTATGAATCCAGCATTACCTTGATTCCAAAAACCAGACAGAGACCTCACTAAAAAGGAGAACTATAGACCAATTTCCCTATGAACATGGATGCAAAAATCCTCAACAAGATATTAGCCAACTGGCTTCAACAATACATTAAAAAAATTATCCACCACGACCAAGTGGGATTTATACCTGGGATGCAGGGCTGGTTCAATATCCACAAAACAATTAACGTGATTCATCACATCAATAAAAGAAAGGACAGGAACCATATGATCCTCTCAATAGATGCAGAGAAAGCATTTGACAAAATACAGCATCCCTTCTTGATAGAAACCCTCAAGAAAGTAGGGATAGAAGGAGCATATCTTGAAATCATAAAAGCCATATATGAATGACCCAATGGTAATATCATCCTCGATGGGGAAAAACTGAGAGCTTTCCCCCTAAGGTCAGGAACAACACAGGGATGTCCACTCTCACCATGGTTATTCAACATAGTATTGGAAGTCTCAGCCTCTGCAATCAGACAACGCAAAGAAATAAAAGGCATCCAAATCAGCCAGGAGGAGGTCAAACTTTCACTCTTCGCAGATGACATGATACTCTATATGGAAAACCCAAAAGATTCCACCAAAAAGCTGCTAGGACTGAATCATATATTCAGCAAAGTCGCAGGATATAAAATTAATGCACAGAAATCGGTTGCATTCCTATACACCAAAAATGAAGCAACAGAAAGAGAAATCAAGGAATTGATCCCATTTACAGTTGCACAAAAAACCATAAGATACCTAGGAATAAATCTAACCAAAGAGGTGAAAAATCTAAACACTGAAAACTATAGAAAGCTTACGAAAGAAATTGAAGAAGACACAAAAAAATGGAAAAATATTCCATGCTCCTTGATAGGAAGAACAAATGTTGTTGAAATGTCGATACTACCCAAAGCAATCTACATATTCAATGCAATCCCTATCAAAGTAACACCAGCATTCTCCACAGAGCTAGAACAAATAATTCTAAAATTTGTATGGAACCAGAAAAGACCCCGAATAGCCAAAGCAATCTTGAAAAAGAAAACCAAAGCGGGAGGCATCATAATCCCAGACTTCAATTCCCAGATTACAAAGCTGTAATCATCAAGACAGTAGGGTACTGGCACAAGAACAGACACTCAGATCAATGGAACAGAATAGAGAACCCAGAAACGGACCCATAAATGTATGGCCAACTAATCTTTGACAAAGCAGGAAAGAATATCCAATGGAATAAAGACAGTCTCTTCAGCAAGTGATGCTGGGAAAACTGGACAGCGACATGCAGAAGAATGAATCTGGACCACTTTTTTACACCAGACACAAAAATAAACTCAAAATGGATGAAAGACCTCAGTGTAACACAGGAAGCCATCAAAATCCTCGAGCAGAAAGCAGGCAAAAACCTCTTTGATCTTTCCCACAGCAACATCTCCAGAGGCAAGGGAAACAAAAGCAAAAATGAACTACTGGGACCTCATCAAAATAAAAAGCTTCTGCACAGCGAAGGAAACAATCAGCAAAACTAAAAGACAACCGACAGAATGGGAGAAGATATTTGCAAACGACATATCAGATAAAGGGTTAGTATCCAAAATCTATAAAGAACTTATCAAACTCAGCACCCAAAAAACAAATAATCCAGTGAAAAATGGGGAAAAGACATAAATAGACATTTCTCCAAGGAAGACATCCAGATGGCCAACCGATACATGAAAAAATGCTCAACATCACTCATCATCAGGGAAATACAAATCAAAACCACAATGAGATATCACCTTACACCTGTCAAAATGGCTAATGTTAACAACTCGGGCAACAACAGATGTTGGCAAGGATGCAGAGAAAGAGGATCTCTTTTGCACTGCTGGTGGGAATGCAAACTGGTGCAGCCACTGTGGAAAACAGTACGGAGTTTCCTCAAAAAACTAAAAATAGAACTACCCTACAACCCAGCAATTGCACTCCTAGGCATTTATCCATGGGATACAGGTGTGCTATTTCAAAGGGATACATGCACCCCTATGTTTATAGCAACACTATCAACAATAGCCAAAGTATTGAAAGAGCACAAATGTCCATCAATGGATAATTGGATAAAGAAAATGTGGTATATATACACACACACACACACACACACACACAATGGAGTATTACTCGGCAATCAACAAGAATGAAATCTTGCCATTTGCAACTACGTGGATGGAACTGGAGGATATTATGCTAAGTGAAATTAGTCAGAGAAAGACAAAAATCATATGACTTTACTCATATGAGGACTTTAAGAGACAAAACAGATGAACATAAGGGAAAGGAAACAAAAATAACATAAAAACAGGGAGGGGGACAAAACAGAAGAGACTCATAAATATGGAGAACAAACTGAGGGTTACTGGAGGGGTTGTGGGAGGGGGGATGGGCTAAATGATTAAGGAGCATTAAGGAATCTACTCCTGAAATCATTGTTTCACTATATGCTAACTAATTTGGATGTAAATTTTAAAAAATAAAAAAAGAAAGAAAAAAAAGGCTTAGGGCAGAAAGCTGCCACCACAGGGCAAAAGCACCCAAGGTTAGTTAGCAAGATATTATAATGGGATCACAAGTAACTTGTTATATCACCTGCAGGAAACTACTTTCCATCTGGTGCCAATGTACTTTGATCACAACTTCAAACTCCACTTGCCCCCAGACCCTTTGCTTCTTAACACACAAGTTAGTGATTACTATCGGATTGTTTTCTGCACATTCGCTACGTGTGTAATATCTTGAGAGCTCAATAAATACGGAGACAAAACCCCTGTTCAGGGCTCTTGTCGCTCCCAGGCATTAGCCTCTCTTGTATTCAATTCCACATCCATTCTCTTGCTGGACAAGAGAGAACTCCAGACTCAGAGTCTGTGACACCCAAGAATCATTTCTCAACCCCTCCACTTAGCTACCCAATATACCCTGTTGCAGGATTTTCCATAATTATACAGCAGTCCCTCATGAGTAATGACAGAATGTCCTTTGATGCTGAGCACCTGAGCTTCACCCATAATAAGTTATTTGATAAATGTAAGTGGAAGCAGAGTGTGTTGTAGGGATGTCAAGGGCAGGGATGCTTTACAGCCTTTGTTCTTGACTTTTCTCAGTTAAAAAGTAAATCTTTAATATTTTCGATTATGCATTTGTGTGGATCATTTCATTCTGGACACAGAGTATTAGACTTTAAGCATTCCTCTTATGTTTTTAAAACAACGCTAATTTTTAAAAAATCAAGACCACCCCGATTACAAGGCAACTCTTTCCATTCCCAAAAGAAATGTATGTTACTCCTTACTAGGATACTTCATGTATGATTCAAATACAATTTTAAGTCTACTACATAAGGGCAAGGGCCATTATATTTTCGTATCACCTACCTATAGTACTTATTTTAGGCTACATTCTAAAGAAACCTAAAAGGAAAAGGTTACAAATGTCCTCAGTTCAAAGCTCCCCTGGGGTGAACGGCTTGATCTCTGCCCCAGAATTTTTAATTTTATATAAAAGGTGGGTTGACATTTAAACAAACAAACAAAAAATCTTCTTAATTAGCCAGAATAAATCATTGTGCATTTCTGGCCATATGCTCCCAGAACAGAACCTTTGAAAGGCGTACCCGAGGTGGGAAATTCAGACAAAACCACACGGAGTCATGTGAGAGGACGGATCACAGATCGCCAGGCAGCCTTTACAGGAACTGCTTCTCACCTATTAAGCCGGATTTTCTTGAGCGAAGCAGCTGTGTGAAAGCCCTTTTTTGTTAGCACTCTTCCTATTGTGAGGAAATTGAAAGACACAAAAACGTTCAGGAATCAGAACATTTCCATGACCTTAGATGACGCTTAAATATTCCCTATGCTTCACATCATCTGGGAGGTTTTGCTTCCTGACGCAAAGGAGAAAATCGCTGTCCCTGCGATGAGGAATATCAGGCAGGGCACAGCTAGGCCTTCCAACACCCAGGACTTGAACAGGCTGGAGACCTGGGCCTTCTCTCAGGGCTAAAGGAGGCTTTGTCCCCATTAAGATACCAGCTTTGTGAAACCAATCAGGGCTCAGCTGTGATGGAGACCAGGGGACTGACACCGGCTTGGGTGCTCCAAGGGGCTTTTCCAGAGGCAGGAAATGCGTCATTTGTCTTTACATGTTGGTGGTGCGCACCCCCAAGCCCTGGGCCTGTCTGCCCCTAGTGCGTTTCTCTCTTCCTGCTTCCTCCTTCCTGCTTCCAACGCAGCTCTCACACCACACCAGGGCCTCACTGGGCCCCTGTTGCTTCCCATCTTAATACTTCTGCCTGTGCTCCTCCATTACCTGGAATGCCATTTTGATATCCCACCCTGGCCCCTTCACCTGACAACTTGCTGTTCAAGTCTTAAAATTTAGCTCCATCACCTCTTCCAGGAAGCCTTCTCTGACTCCCCTCCCTACAGCTGGGCTTTGTGAGGGCTATAAGGAAGAATCTGCTCCACGCCTGTTGCAGCTTCTGGTAGTTTTCTGGCAGTTTCTGGTGTTTGTTGGCTTGTAGAAGCATTGCCCCAGTCTCTGTCTCCATCTTTCACATGGTGTTCTCTTTGTCTGCTTGTGTGTTTCCAGGGCCCCCCTTGTTACAGAGACACCAGTCGTACTAGACGAGGGCCCTCCCCAATGACCTCATTTTAACTTGATTACCTCACTAAAGACTTTATATCCAAATACAGTCACATTCTGAGGTACTGAGATTCAACATACGAATTGGGTGGAGCTGGGGGGGGGGGGTGGGCACACGTTTTAACCCATAACAGACTCCATTATTTTTATTTCCATAAAGCCCTTGATACATCCCTATCACCACTTTATAACTGTACAACCAAAGAACTATTTTCTCCACCGGAGTGTGAGCTTCTTTGCAGAAGGTACTGTGTTATGTGATCTTTATACACCCAACGCCCAATGGCACAACGTAGGAGCCAAATGGATGGATGAAGGAATGAATGAGTGAATGAATGAATGAGTGAACAGGGCCATTGAGAAGAACCAAAACGTTATGAATAAGCTATGTGCAGATTCACTTCAGAGCCAAGTTAAATGTGCAATTTTGTGTTTGTTTATAGATATGAAATTGTACATCACAACACATGCGGGTGTAATTCGTGAGCTTTAACCACCAACCCCTCCTCAGTTGTGTATTTATAAAGTTTTTCTCAGCTCTGAACCAGGGCCTTGCCTTTCCTTTTGCCTTTCTGGTTTTATCACCAAGAGAAGGCTTCTTCTGAAGCCTTCCTCTTTCCCACCCCAATAAGTGGTTTCTCTGAACCAGGCCCGTTTAGTAAATGCAGGGCACTTCTCGGTGCTCCCCATGCTGATCCTGTTTCCATCGCTATTTCTGTTCCTGTTGTCTTTGCACGACTCCATGCAATGACGGCACTTCTTGCTTGGCTAGTTCCTCCACTGGGGGAGGTCTGGTCGGGAAGGGAAGGGCAGGGCCCCAGGCAAAATGCTGCCCAGAAGACCGTCCCACCCCCACATCACTGAGAGATGTTGATTTCCTAACTATTTCCCAATTCTCACTGCAAATATTTGCACAGCAAATACAGAGACCTCAGACCCAGCCACTCTGGGGAAATGGCAGCTTAGCTGGCCCTCAGATGCAGACAAACTCTCGGGCTGTTTCACTACCATGGCATTTGTGTTAAAATGCTTAGAATGTTTTTCAAAAGCTCTGGGCAATCTCCAAATTTGAGTTTGCTCTGGTCCCTTCTTCATCATTCTGTGCTATTTACCCCTCTAGAAGCCTTTCTTACCTGTCTATCAGAAGGGCCCGGCACCCGACACAATATAGTCAGGTGCAGGAAAGAAGATATAACATACGTGCACATGTCTTTGTTTTTTTTAATTACATACTGACCTGAGTCCTACAAATACTTTTAATTAACATACACACTTACATTAAAGTTCAAGAATAAAACTCGTGCCAGGAGTGCTAGTGCGGCTCTCAGTGTTCCTAGGAGGGGAAAGCACTGACAGAAGCATCAGTCCGTTTGGAAATCTGCTCCTGACTTACATAAGGACTAGCTGAGCTGACCCTTTCAGTGACTTAACCTCAGGCTGTCTCCGGAGATCATGCTTAGCAGGTTTGATGTTCCAACCTTTTCTCTGCCACTTCTTAGCCGTGGGGCCTTCGGCAAGCTACTCCATGCACTCTTCTTAAGGTGGGAAAATGCATAGGTGGGGCTCACCCCCACCACCCGCACGACTACCACCCACCCCGGGCACCTCTGATCGTACCCCCAGTATGTTCCACATTCTGATGGGAAAATGCATAGGTGGGGCTCACCCCCACCACCCCCACGACTACCACCCACCCCAGGCACCATTTGCACCTCTGATCGTACCCCCAGTATGTTCCACATTCTGGCCTTTATAAGGAATGGCAATAAAAGAAAAAGTTGGGAGTTAGGGAAAGAGCAGGTAAGAAATGAGAAGAAAGAAAAAGAAATAAAGGCAATAAAGGGAAAGAAAAGGGTGAGGAAGGGAATATTCCTTAGGAAATTGAACATACTCACAAGAAGGGAAGAAGTGTTTTAAAAATCAGTAGACAAGTTTTTCATACTCCTCTCTCATGTACACACATATACACTAAAGCCCAAAATACACAAATTGCTATTTTACAACAGCCCATAAAGAAAATTCTAAATATTCTGCCCAAACCCCAAAACAATGAGTCCATGATTCAGGTTAGACTATGCATCTGTACATATTAATATTTTTATTTTGTTTTGTTCACTAACACAAGCCCGAAGACACAATACCTTGGGTCCACCTTCAGAAATGCAATGGCATATTCTGTCTTCCTAATGTTCTTGGATACTGATGGAAGCTAACAGGCTCAAATAACCCCCACTGGATCAAAAACCCCAATAGAAGAAGCTCCAATAGTTTCTTCAAGAGAATCTGCTTTGATGTTGTCCTTTGCAGGGACGGGGAGGGGGGCGGCGGAGGGAAGACAAATGGAGGGAGGGAGGAAGAAATGGGGGAAGAGGCAGGAAGGGACAGAGTGGGGTATGGGAAAGGATGGGAGAGAGGGAGGAAGAAAGGAGGAGGTTGGTCTTTGATCAGAAGGCTGAAGGCGCACATTGGAAATGAGGGTGATGTGCGTGGCCAGCTATGATTTTGACATCAATCAATAGATTGTCATTGGCCTGTTAGGTGACAGCTGCTCTATTCACACTGCACCTCCCCCAAGTCCCACACAGGGCCCAGTGTAGTGTTCTGAATGGCAGTTCATTCACTGAGCACCCTGCAGGCACTGTGCCCAATGACACACTGTTCCAACTCCCACGAAGTTCACCCTCTGGAGGGGAAGAGAGATGGGCATTGACGGGAACCTAAAATACCCCAGTTCTATTCAAACACACAAATATAAATTCATACACACTCAAACACGCACTTTTCAGCCCCAATTTCCACTTCTCATTACTGGAGAATTAGAAAAGAGTGTCGATCTCTCCGGGTAGATAAGCCCTACAGGCTCCAGGGAGTCTACATAATGGTTCATGGTGGGCATGTTCGCTATGCACACTCTTGATGTCTAGAGTCCAAGGGGAGAGGACTTGGGGTTTACCCTGGATTCTGAAGGGCACATATGGTAGCATCGCTGGGTATGTTGTCTGTTAATTTATAGAGAAAAAAAAAGAAGGTTAGAGACTGAATATTCCTTTGTAATCTTTTTTTTCAAAACGCCAACTGAAGGTTCCAGATGATAAAAGAATTTTTTGTTAATGTTTTAGATGTCTATCTAAGCCCCTGTGCATGCTAATGGGTATTTCTTCTTAATCCAAATGACAGAGCTCTACATAACTCATAAAGAAAAGTTGCTCTATTGTGGTGCTCCATTTTACTAATTCAGAAACCTGACATTTCTGGAGGAGCAGCGACAAGTAATTTCACGATGATAAATTCTATAAGACAAAATACTCTGCTCTATGGAGTTCAGGAGTAATTTAAAAGAAAGATAAACAGTTCCAACATTTAATGGGTAAACAGATGTGGCAGGATAATTTATTGAGATATTAATCTGTGATTTTTTTTTTCTTGGTCCTATAAGAGCCTGGCAAGATGGGAAGGAATTGTCCTTCTCCCAGGCAAGAAGGTAGGCATGTTCTGAATGTGGACTCCTTTGCCTGTGTTATTAACAGTATCTCATTTTGATACCTACAGTCAAAGCTGCCAAGCACCCACCAATGAAAAGAGCTGTGGCTTCAGAGAGCAGCAAAATCAGAGTGGCCTGGCTTAGAAGGATGGACAAAGTCCCCCAAGATGGCAGATGCGGGACTAGTTGTGATTCTGCAAGTGGCAGATATCCGTACACTAAATGTTCACAGAATCCCAAGAAAACAGGGAGACCGGAAAGATCTCGGAGGGGTGGTACCCATCTTTCCCTAAATAGCTTCATTTGAACTACCTTGGTCATAAGTACTCAATGTTGCAATCCCAGCCTCTTCCCCAGTGTTATCTTTGGTCATGAGAACTCCAAACTTGCACTGGTCCAGGCTTCACTCCTCAGCAATTCGTTCTGTTAAACCACCTCTGGTTACATTTCAAAGATTGGTCACAAAACTTAGCCATCTCTTCTCATAGAGAAGTGGAATCTGCATGTGTCTAACTCTGGGATCTGGCTTTGGCCATGATTTGGCCAACATAACACATGGAGAACCTGAAAAGTGCCTGCTCATTTGGGCTTCTCTTCTCTTATGGCTTTTAGAACATAGCTCACAAGTGCAGAAGCCTGAGATTGACTGGTAGATAGATGCTGGACAAACACGACCCAGTGGCCTGCATTACCACAGCCAACCACCAGACATGTGAGTGAGGCCACCGAGACCAACAGCCCCCAGGAGATTCTTCCCTCAGCTCTCTGGTTTGCTAAGTAATGTAAAATAAAAGTTGCCATCAAGCACTTTCCCAGGCCAATGGCTATGAATTAGCCACTCACATAAGTTACTTTTCTTGTAAAAAAGTAATCCTAATGAACATGAAAGACATTACGCCAAGTGAAATAAGCCAGTCTCAGGACAAATACTGTAGGATTCCATTTACATGAAATCTGAAATAGTCAAACTCATAGAAGCAGAGAATAGAATAGTGGTTGTCAGGGGCTGGGGAGGGGGGGCATGCAGGCTTCTTCAATAGGTATAGTTTTGTGTATGCAAGATGAGTAAGTTCTAGAGAACTGCTGTGCAAACATAGTGCCAGAGTGCCTACAGTTAACGATACCAGTGCCATATACTTAAAAATTGGTTGAGAGGGTAGATCTCCTGTCAAGTGTTCTTACCAAGTTATCCTTTCTCCTCTGATACAGGTTTGATCTTTTATTGCAAACTAAAAGTCGATAGATAGATAGATAGATAGATAGATCTATTTCTGGATTTTCTATTCTATTTCTTTGATATGTCTCTCTTTACTGTAACACTATATTATCTTTATTACTAAAAATATTGTAATAATTTTTGAATCAGCTAGTACTTTTGGTTCTTTGTCAAAGTCCCCTTGCCTATTTTAGGTTCCTTGCAGTTCCATAAGAATTGTAAAATTAGGTTTTGTATTTGTACAAAAATTCCTGCTGGAATTTCTTTGAAACTGTGCTGAATCCCTAGATCAATTTGGGGGGAACTGACATGTTAACAATATTTTATCTTCTGACCCATAAACACATTTATTCAGGTATTCTTTCATTTCTCCCAACTGTGTCTTATAGCTTTCAGTATACATGCATTGTGTATCTTTTGGCAGATTTATCCCTAAGCATTTTACGTTTTCAGTGCTTATTCATATTATACTTCATTTTTGGATTATTCATTCCTAGTTTATAGAAATGCAATTAATTTTCATATATTGACCTCGTACTATGAAATTTTCCTAAACACACTAATTAACCTAGTAGCTCTTTTGTGCATTTCATCAAATTTCCTTCACAAATGATTATATCATAGGCAAATACATTTTTACGTCTTCCCTCACAATCTGGATTCCATTTATTTCTTTTTCTTACCAGCTACACTGCCTAGACTTCCAGCATAATGTTGAATACAAGTGATGAAAGCAGACCTCCTTGCATTATTCCTGATCTTACGGAGAAAACATTGAGTCTTTCACTGTTAAGAATGTTAGCTATAGATTTTTCACAGATGCCTTCTATCATGTTAAGAAAGTTCCTTTCTAATCTTAGTTTTCTGGGAGTTCATATCAGGAATGAATGTTGAATTTCATTAAGTGCTTCTTCTGCACCTACTGAGATGATAAGATGGTTTGTCTTTTATTATTTTGTTAATATGGTAAATGACATTGACTTTCATATGTTAAACCAAGCTTGCATTCATTGGATCAACTCCACCTAGATAAATCTCCTTTTGTGTATTGATGGATTTTATTTGCTAAAACTTTGTCCTGATTTTTTTTGCATCCATAAGGAATATTATTCTATAGTTTCTTTTGACCCCTTTCCATTATGAAATGACAGCTCTCTATCTCTGTTATCTTTTTTTGCTCAAAATCTGCTTTGTCAGATATTGTAGCCACTTCTTCCTTCAGATTAATGTTAACATGCTCTATCCTTTTCCACACTTAGTTTAAACGTGTTTGTGTTTTTATATTTAAAATGGGTTTAAAGTGTGTTTCTTGTGAGCAGTGTAAAATTGGGTCTTTTTTAAATCTAATGTAAAAATATCTGCTTTTTAATTGAGTGTTTAGACCATTTATATTTAATGTGATTATTTATACAGTTACACTTAAATCTGTTATCTCGCCATTTGCTCCGTGTGTCCTATTGACTCTGTTTCTTTTTTTCTCTTTAGCTACATTTTTATGGATTCTTTTTTACTTCTTTCATTTTTTTTTTGATTTTTCAGAAATGCAGATTAAACTCAATATATTAAAAAAGACACTCAACTCAATACATGAAAAAGGAAGTCACTCTAAAAATGAAAGAGACTCCTTTAGGAAGTAGTGAGTTCCTTGATATAAGTGTTCAACAAATGTGATGTAACCCCTTGTCAAGGAGGACCACTCTATTTAAAACAACACTGCTCACATTCACCCCACTATCCCTAGCTCCCTCCCTATTTCATTTTTTTTTCCACAGCACATATCACTTTCTACTATAGTGCATAACTTAATTGTGCATATGCTTATTATTGGTCCTCCTTTACTAGATGTAAACTCTGTGTGGGCAGGGTTATTTTTATTTTGTTTTGTTTTATCTGATTTGTTCACTATTGTATCCACTGCACATGGTAAACACTTGTAAATATTAGTTGAAAGAACGAATGAATCAGTCAGATAATCAGATGGGAGGTTAAAACCTGTGAGCTCTAAAGGTTCCGAACATTGTTAAAATTAAATATTGGTGAGTCTATATTTGGGCACTTCCTTCTTCTCCTTCCTCCCTTTCTCCACTCCTACCCAAGAAAATCACTTACCCATCCTTCATCACATGTACAAAGCCAGCACCATACATCTAACGCTAACCTTGGCAGGCCCAGCGTCTGATGGCAAGGAGTTCCTTAGCCATGATTTACTATTAAATCTTAATCACAGACTTCTCCTACAATCAAGAGCCTTGATTAAGTCCATTCACAGTCCTGTAAGGTCAGCAATGAGGAGGAGGCAGAAAGAGTAGGGGAATCAGAGGGTAACAATCATTTATATCTCTGTAACTTGGACCGAGCAACTATTTCATTTCTTGTTAGTCCCTAAGTGATTACATGCCGGGATTCTTACTCTCCTGTCACGTGCCTTCCCTCTCAGAGATTTTTCTGCTGTGAGCCTCACTGCCAACCACTGTTCCCAGGGGAGAGGCTATCACCTAGAAGGTTCCCATACAAAAAGCAAGCAAAGCCAAGAATGAACCTGGTCAGGCAGGAGGGATTCCTTCTCAGTTCAACATGTTAGTGATGAAGAGGGGAAAATCAGCACTTCCGTGCCCACCATCAATGATTCCGTGTGTTCTTACCAAGGCACACTTTCTTCCCGAAATTAAAGTAAGCTTTCAGCTTCCCTAGCAGGATTTTGACTGTTCTTGGAAGCAGCTGTCTGACTGCATCTTGATGATGAGGCTAAGGTTGAAGCTCTCCATTCTCTCTTTTGCTTTTTCTATGAGCCCACCACCATGTGGGATATTTTGGTCTTGAACCTGACTAAGAAAACTAAAGTAGCCCTGGCAAAGCCATTACACTGGGAAAGTTTGGTTGTTACTCAGAACGTTCTACTCACTAACCAGCTCTTATCAAGTTCATACCATCTACAAAGCCCTCTGAGGATAACTTGTCTTGAAGGAAATGTATAACCTTGGACAAAACAATGTTTTAAGCAGCCCCCCCCCAACAAAATGGCCATGAGCCTTGGGGGTGGCTGAACCCCATCTTATGGGAATCCAGAAAGTCTCCAGGGAAAAGTAGCTCTGGAGAGAAGCCTAAAAGGAGGAGACATATTTCAACAGGTGGAGATGGGGGTGTGAATAGAAAATGTTCATCTAAACTTCTCAAACATTCACACCTTTAAATTTTCCACTGAAATGTGTTGGGCTTAATTAATTCAGTCTAAACCCCTCATTTGCCTCTTTTCTCTCTCCGTAAACTGCAGTGGAATGGGAACAATGTGTTCCTGCTTCCTCCCACTGGTTCGTAGAAGTGGCAAACAGAAGGGGCAATGTTGACAGGGTTAGTCACGGACTCCACTCTTGACATGTGGCCCTGGTTGTGGAGTGCTGCTCCCCAATCTCAGAAAATAGAGCAGCACTGATGTTTTTAAACCAAAAATATGCCTAAGCCAAGTAAGTTTTGCGAGACTGTTCTGGCAGGACCCTCTTATGTTTCGATTATTCCCAAAGGCATCGCTTTCATTTGTCAGCTGCAGCTCCTCATGTCTGGAGCACAGGTCACTCACAGCATCGGGTTGTAGTCGCACCTTACAGGTATTCAGGTACCCCACAAGGTCAAAGCAAGTGCCCAGGAATAGAACAGAGCCCACCATTGAACTGTCCCGGAGACCCAGCCTTCTGCCCCCACTCGGGCACTTCTCTCAGGGCCCACCTTTCATCTGCGTGTTGCAAGAAAAGGCAAATGATGTCTGTGTTCTTTTCTGTGCGTTCATTAACTAGTTCTGCAACTGAGACATTGTCATCGACAACTGAACAAATGTTCATGGTTCTTCTCATTTCCTTTGAAATCAAGATAACTCTTGATAACTCAAGATAACTCTTGATAACTCCAGACAAACCCGTGTCTAGAACATACCATCAGGACTAAAAACAAATTACATTATGCAATGTCTCCTCTAATTCCAGCATGAGGACACTCAAGGGTTTGTATTCACATTTTCAGGGAGTGGCAAGTTCTCTGATTTTTTTTTTTGGAGTATTTTTCATTTCGATGCTCTTATTAATATAAATATAACTTCTGGGTAATCACCTTATAACCTATAACCAATTATCTTCCCAGATTTCGTTGCCCATGTTTGCAGTCATGATTGGTTATGTTGGAGAAAAGTAGACCCATCCAAGCTAATGAGAAAAGAAGTGATATTAATCCATAAAGGAAGCATTTTCACTAAACGAGAAGACACTAAGGCTAAAATGGCCCACTACGCAAATGAAGGTTTGCCCCACTTTAAATAGGAAAAAAGAGGGGGTGGGGAAATTGATTAACCACACAGCCCATGGGGGGATAGGCAGAGCAACCTTGTTACCACATTCAGGTAGTAAATAACAATTCTATTCTAGCCAAACTCAAGAAATGACAAGGTATCCCACACCCAGTTAATGTTGTCAACTTAGTTTTTAAATTTTTATTTGTATTAACTATATAATTTGATTTTAATGAATCATTTTACAAGAGCTATAAATATAAGGGCTTTTAATCCTAGTTTTATGTTGGTATGAGTATCAGTAAAACAATATAAAAATGATTTAAGTCAAAAATTAAAATCTCAAAAATTTTATTATCCTTTTTGCTCAAATTTGAGAAATAATGAAATATGCCTGATCCTTTACATTTGCCGAAAATGCGAAGGGCCATTTTTCAAGCGATTCTAACTAAAAGGGAAGAGTTTTAGAATAAGCAAAGGAAAAATGGTCAAGGAACCAGTTCAGATCCCAACTATGCCACTTGAAGGCTGACAGTCCTTGTCGGAAGCTGCTTTCTCTTCCGTGGGCCTCCGTTTTATTATCTGTGAAATAAGGAGGTCTTAATAAATGATTTTTTTTTTTTCAGGTTACTTCTAACTCAGAAATATTATGATTCTGCTGGTCCTTTAATCTGAAGACGTTAGCTGGCAGTCTCCGGCTCACAGAAGCCTGCCCTCTGCTGGCCGTATCCCAGAGCTGCAATCCTGACAGCCACCTAGTGGAAAAGTAAAGGTGTCTGGGGGTAGGCTGGGGTACTGAGAAACGTAGTTTGCTTCTCTTTCCCATCCCCTTTGTCTTATTTTCTCCCTTCTCGGAGTTTTTGTTGAAATCAAGTGAATCTGGAAGATGTCCTTCACGGGTGGCCTCATCTCTACCCTCTCTTTAGAAAGGAGCCCTGTGGTATTCCATCCATCACCTACAACAGGTAGGTTTATACCACAAGACACCCCCTCACACACACTCACTGCAGCTGACTGGCAAATCAAGAGCAGCTAATCTTCAAACCACTCAGCAGCCAGTCCATGGGACGAGTGGAGAAAAAAGAAGAACTGGATGGTCTAGAGTTTGGTATCTAATTAATCCAATCGGGAGCGAAAGTGGTGTGTAGTCTGCTCCCGGGATGTCCCCCTGGGTCCCCACTTCCTGACGTGCATGCCTTTGTGTCCTCCCCTCACACACCAACCAGGGCTGACCTGTGGAAGCAACAAGATATCGCGAAAATGGCAGAGTGTGACTTCTGAGGCTAGGTTGTAACAGAGGGCCGCTGCCATCTTGCTTGCTTGTGGATCACCCCCTGTGGGTAGGAAAAGCCAGCCACTTTTGCAATGTCTTGAGGACACTCAGGAAGCCTGTAGAGAGAGGTCCACGTGGCAAGGAACTGAGTCCTCCTGCCAATAGCCATATGGGTGAGCCGTCCTAGAAGAGGATCCTCAACCCATAGTCGAGTACCTAAGGTGACCACAGCCCAAGTCAATGTCCTGACTGCATCCTCATGAGTGACCGTCAACCTGAAAAACTCAGCTAGCCTGCCCTGAGTACCTGGCCGACAGAAACTATACAAGATAACGAGGGTTTATCTCTCGAAGCCACAAAGTTATGAGGTAATATTGCGTTACACAGCAATATATATCTAACACAAGAGACGAAGCCCTAAAGGCATCCTTTATGGCATTTGGGGAATATTTGGGACTTTGAGAAGTTCTGATATACTATGGCCCTCCTGAGGTCAGTCTCACCTGTATGCACTAAACAAGAAGGTCTAGGGGCACCTGGGTGGCTCAGTTGGTTAAGTGTCCGACTTGGACTCAGGTCATGATCTCACGGTTCGTGAGTTCAAGCCCTGTGTCGGGCTCTGTGCTGACAGCTCGGACCCTGAAGCCTGCTTCAGATTCTGTGTCTCTCTCTCTCTCTCTCTCTGCCCCTCCCCCACTCACACATGTCTCTCTCTCTCTCTCTCTCTCTCTCTCTCTCTCAAAAATAAATAAACATTTAAAAAAACTTGAAAAAAAAGAAGGTCTAGAAGTTCTCACAGGATAGTTATAAATAGCAACGTATGGAGGCAAATATGACTAGAAAAGAAATGTTGGTAATTCTCTGACCAATTTTGTAAATAAACATAATGTAGAATCATGACATAAGAAATTAGTCAAGGAGAGGCACCTGGGTAACTCAGTCAGTTAAGCATCAGACTCTTGGTTTCTGTTCAGGTCATGATCTCACCATTTTGTGAGTTTAAGCCCCACATCGGGCTCTGTGCTAGCAGCATGGAGTCTGCTTGGAATTCTCTGTCTCCTCTCTCTCTGCCCCTCTCCCGTTTGCACTCTCTGTGTCTTTCCAAATAAATAAATAAACTTAAAAAAAAAGAAATTAGTCAAGGAAAACACAAAACTTTAATTCATATGTAAAATACTTGGCATTCTTGGCCATAAGGCATACTAAGACAAAAGTAACACATCTAGAATGAATGTATCTTTGTTTATGGATGCATTCAAAGGGGTGAGGCGTCGGGGATGTAAGAGAAGGATAAATATAAAAACCAAGCCTGAGAACGATGGGGCTGGGGAAATTGCCAATGCTGTAGGGCCAATCCCTGCCTAAGAGAACTAAGAAGTCCAGCCCACTGTGTCCAAAGGAGCATGAAAAATCTGCTTGCTTGAGGCAGAGATCAGTATCTGGGGACGTTTTATCTGAATGGTGGCACCTCAACAGCTGGTCAGGTCTTAGGCAATCAGTCCATCAACAGTCTATCTGGTCAGTGCTGAGAACAACAGAGCAGTGCACAGCTGGGGAAAATGTTAAGGTTCTCTTCCTCAATAGAAGTAAGGTTTAGGTCAAGACTCCTGGCTCAGGAGAGAGGCTGAGACAGAGTATAGATTGGATCATCTCAGTAGGACTAAAGAGAAGGCTGGGACTCAGATACATGTGTGTCCATGGCTCAGCCAAACACAACGGTACCAAGACACTCCTGATTCCTGATCTCTGGAGGTTCAGGGCTGGTTCCAGAACTGGTTGGGGCTGACCAGACAAGCTCTGACAGACAACTGGATGTTGCTAATAACTATTGTTCCACCGGGGTTGTTTTAAATAAACCAACTGAGCAAAATATTTACTGATGGTCAAAAGGTATAAACAAGGGGAAGTGTTTCCCCTGATGTTTTCTGGGAAACCATTCTTCTTGTGGCCGCTCTTTAGAATCAGAGGGACTCTGACTCAAGATTTGATTGAACCATCAAGGTTAATGATCACACACACACACACACACACACACACACACACACACACCTGCACACATGCCCAAGAGAGTATAAAAAGGTTTATTACTCACATCATAAGGCTTTCTGGGGAGAGCAAAATAGGATTCCCAAGCTGGTCTGAAAAGTGGCCTGAGAGCAGGGAAAGGAGATTGAGTTTTTATTGTGGTTGGGAGTAGGGTTGTGCTGGCCCAGTTTGAACCTTCTTCCAGTGCCAAAGGAGGTAGCACCCAGGCTTTCTTATCAGCTTGCCTAAATATAAGGCACAAGAGGAAGAGAGAGGGTGAGGCTTAAGGGCTGCCGGCAGTCATACATCAAAAAATAGAGTCAAATTCTTTATTAAAACCCTTGACAACACTTTGTATTTGTGTATTGCATTTTACATTTCTTCAAAGAATTTTTGTGCATTTTGCAATAGGTTTGATTTAAATGGAAGCAACCTCAATGACTAATCAGGGAGACTCAATCAACTTTTGCCATAAAAATGCATTTTTATTTGGAATTACCTTGCTACCCATTTTTCAAAAAACAGCTGAAATGCCAGAGCATTCATAGAATTACAAAGGTACACGCTCGATCATGAATCTTATATTTTATTATCAGTTTTCTAGTCATATCAGCAAACTAAATAGTGACATGATTATTTTTGCCATAGTCAAGTAAAGCAGAGGCCGGTTTCGACACAGCGCGATGAAGCATCGCTAACCCAAGAGGTGAATGAAGCGTGTGCGGGAGATGTTGCTTTTATGCTGTGCCAGGAAGGCAGAAGCCTCCATCAAAGCCAGAGTCAAACATGAAAAGTGGCATTCAAATACTGTTTTACGGTTTAAAATGAATTTGTATTATGTTTATAGTTTGTCTCCCCATACTAGCATGTAAGGCCTACGGGTAAAGAGATTTTACTTCTATGCTCCTTGTTATGGTATCTTCAGAGCAACAAACAGTGCCCTGTACATAGCAGGCACTTATGAATGAATGAATGAATGAATGAATGAATGAATGAAAATGTGATCCAAACACATTAAAGAGAACCAACACTTGAACCCTAACTCTACCCCTAAACTTAAACTCTTAACCACAGTACTCACTAAAACAAGAACTGCACGTCTGGCAGGAAACAACCTACCCTAACCACTCCCCATGATAAAAAACAAAAGGTGTTGGATGGCCTGGGTGGCTCAGTTGGTGGAGCATCAGACTCTTGTTGTCAGCTCAGGTCATGATCTCACAGTTCATGTGACCCTGCGTCGGGCTCTGTGCTGACTGCACAGAGCCTGCTTAGAATTCTCTGTCCCTCTCTTTCTGCCCCCCCACCTCAAGATAAATAAAGAAACTTAAAAAAAAAAAAAAGATGCTGGAAATGACTCTTGGAGGACCATTCTGTCTGACTGCTCTCGATTGTCAAGGCATGTCACTTCTCACAGGAAGGTGTGACCCTTTCACAAGATTTCAGCAACCGTATAAAGTCAAATGCTAACGTGAGTAGTCCCGTCTGCAATAATACTTTTACGTTGGATATAACAGAGACAACCACTGCGGCCACCAAGAAATCATTTCAAGTGGATAAAATACTCACATTTTAAATTTAATGATTAAGTCAGACAAAGAAAGACAAATATTGTATGATCTCACTTATATGTGGGATCTCCCAAAGCCAAACCTAAAGAGTAGAACGGTGATAGCCAGGATGGGGGTGGGGGGGATGGGGAAAATGGGGAGATGCTGGTCGTGGGGCACAGACTTCCAGTTGTAAGATAAATAAGTTCTGGGGATGTGACGTGCAGCACGGTGACCCATCATTAACAACGCAATAGTGTATACTTGCAATTTGCTAAGACATTTGATCTTAAATGTTCTTACCACACACACACACACACACACACACACACACACACACCCATACATACACACACAACGGTAACCATGGGAGGTAATACATGTGTCAACTCACCTTGTGTAGCAAGCAGTTCACAATACGTACGCACACCAAGTCATCACATTATACAACTTAAACTTACACAGCGTTATATGTCAATTATATACCAATAAAGCTGAAGGGAAATATTTTAAATAAATCAATTGAACTCTTAATGAAAACTATGTATAGTAACATCTAACCAAAAGGGGGGGTCAGGAAGGAACATGGATATAGATATATGCATAGCAGCTATCTAAAAGGGTAGAGCAAAGTTTTGTTCAACGGCTACTATGGTGAAGTAGAGTTTTGAAAGGGTAACAAGAGTGGGGAGTAAGTATAGAGCATACTGAAGACTTGCTCTTTGCTCGATATGATTTTGAATCGGTGTAATTTTTTTTTACATACACATGGAATTTGTTATAATTTTTCATTTGTTATGATTACAGCATCCCATAATGCTTTACCCCATATATCACAAGCACTCCATATATATTAGTGGATGATGTTACAAACACACGTGTTATGGCCCCCAACCCAATTTGCCTTAACACTCATCCTGTTTTTTATCTATGTATTTATGTTGATATAAATACGTGCTTTACATTTATATATTTTTTAAGTTTATTCATTTATTTTTAAAGAGAGAGAGGAAGCAGGGGAGGGGCAGAGAGAGAGGAGAGAGAGAATTCCAAGCAGGCTCCACACTGTCAGCACAGAGCCCAATGAGGGACTTGGACTCACAAACCATGAGATCATGCATGACCTGAGCCCAAACCACGAGTCAGATGCTTAAACGACTGAGCCACCCAGGCTCCCCTATGTTTATATTTTTATAAAATAAGTTTGTGCAAACATCTGCACTCCTTTTAGAATTATCTCACGCTAATAATTTAGCATGATTTCTAAAACTGGCACAAACAAAAACTATTATCTTAAAGAGAGAAAGTAAGCGCTGGTGAGAATGTGAAGAAATTAAAACCTTGTGCACTGTTGGTGGGAATACACAATAATGCAAGCACTATGGAAACCAGCAGGTAGTTCCTCAACAAAACTGACGACAGAACTACCTTACGACCCAGCAATGCCACTGCTGGGGATGGCCCCAAAGGAGTATGAGAGCAGGGTCTCAAGGAGACATTTGTATGCCACATTCACAGCAGCTCTGGGCACAACCACCAAAAGGTGGAAGCAACCCAAATGTCTATCAACAGAGGAGCAGATAAATAAAACCCGGTGTATACATACAATGGGTTATTACCCAGCCTTAAAAAGGAGGGAAATCCCACGATGTGCTATAACACGGATGAAGCTTGACAACAGTATGCTCAGTGAACTAAACCTGTCTTGAAAAGAAAAACACTGTGTGATTCCACTAATATTAGATATATAAAGTAATCAAATTTATAGAGACTAAAAGCAGATGGTGGTTGCCAGGGGCTGAGGAAAGGAGAAATGGGGAGCTGTTATTTAATGGGGACCGAGTTTCAGTTTTGCAAGATGAGAAAGTTCCGAAGATGTTCCACAACAGTGTGAATATATTTAACACTACTGAGCTGTACATTTAAAAATGGTTAAAATGGCAAATTTTATGTTACATGCTTTTATGTTTATTTTTTTTTAAGTTTATTTATATATTTTGATAGAGAGAGGGAGAGAGAGAGTACAAGCGGGGGAGGAACAGAGAAAGAAGGAGAGAGAGAGAATCCCAAGCAGGCTCCTCACTGTCAGCATACAGCCCGATACGGGGCTTGAACCCACGAACCATAGGTTCATGACCTGAGCTGAAATCAAGAGTTGGATGCTTAACCGACTGAGCCACCCAGGCGCCCCTACTACAACTTGTAAAGAAAACTTAAAAACTGGCACCAACAGTACTTTGATCTCTGAATAACCCCTTGAGCTAATTATTAAACCCACTTTACAGGCAAAAAAACTGAGGCTCAGGGAAGACGTGGCAACTAAGATGGATCCGCCGGGCTGCAGCCCAGAACCCAATCGATAAGGCCCATCAAAACAGCTGCAGACATGGTGGCCGTCAATGACGGTTTCCGGTTATGTATTAATTCGTGAAACGTACATTGTTCGCTCCCATCAAATTAAACAGCATTCGTAAGTGAGAATTAAAACAAACGCTTCTCACGAGACCCAGCCTGTCTCTGTTTGCTATTTTTGGCCTGCGTATGCAATTGCAGCCAACTACACATTAAACAAAATATTGCATGATCTGTTTACTGGGAATACGTCACTTACTTTATCGTTGACTTACGGGCTGAATGAAAAGATGCAGGCTGATGTCTGAAACCTGCAACTAGCCCTGACCCACACGGGGGCAAGAAGTCCTAGTTCAATATTACACAACTCTACAGAAATTCAAGCTTGCCCCTGGTCAATCTGACCTTGAGCTATAGCGTAAGTAACTGAGCTTTATACCACCCTACTACCTTTAGGCTCAAAATTCAGTACTCAAAACTCCTGTTTGAGGCCTTATCCTTCTCTTGCCTTCCTTCAGCCCTCCCTCTGCATCTGCTCATTCATTCAACATTCATTCATCAGACGTCTATTAACTGGTTACTAAGTCTCAGGCACCATTCTAGGCACTGGGCATGCATCAGCGGTGGGGGGAGAAAACAGACGCAGATCTTTGCCCTCTTGGAGCATTTGGAAAGAAGAAAAAGCATATTGGGAATTACAATGGTGGTCAGGCTGTGCGGGAGAGGCCTCACAAGAAGGTAAAAATCTCAGCAAGAACGTAAAGAGGGTGAGGGAGTGAGTCCAGCAGTGGCCAGGGCAATGGAATCCCAAACTGCATTCAAACCAAGGCCAACACTCTAAGGCTGGGGAGAGTTTGGCACGTTCAAAAGGCAGAGTCAACAGCCGGAGAAGAGCCCTTGCTGATGATGCCAGAGGGGTGGAGCTATTGCAAGACATGAGCCCGCCCCTTCAACCTAGTCTCTGCTTCATCCCCGCAGGGTATTCAATCAGAGGGGCCAGAAGTCAGAGAGACCTGTACCAGTATTCCCTTTACACCTGCACCCACTTGGTGCCTTTGAGAAGTAGTTCCCTCCTACCTGTAAAATAAGCACTTTATGCAAGTGATGTCAGTTGATCTTTTGAAACGCTCTGTGACACAGGGACCAGTATTTCCACGGTGAAGCTTAAAAACTGAAGTGTGTAGGTTTCAAGAGGAGCTGTTCGCCTGGGAAATGGCTGACTCCGGATGTGAATTCTGGTCATCTGATCCCAAAACCTATGTCCTTCCTCACTACCCAGGAGCTGCATTCTATGTGTGTCAGAGGCTGGTACATAATAGGTACTCAATAAATGTGATTCCCTGATGAGTTCCCTGAGGTTGTCTGCCTTCTTGGAAGATCTCCGAGTGCTGTCTGTTCTTCCACTCTTCATTGCTCGTGAGCGCCCTCTTATTTCCCAAATCAAGCCCAAGAGTGCTGAATGCCTCTCTACTGCCAATGCAGCATGGCCTGGGGCAAGTCACGTCTTCGCTTGTACAAAACTGGGTTTGATGATGATGCCTGCCAGCTCTGATGGTGGACACACAAGAGAGAATCCCTGGAAGGTATTTCTCCCAGAGCCTCCAGCCTCTTAAGAGACACTTGACACTAGTTTTCATCATGCCTTCCAGAACTTGCTTTTTACTTTCCTGGCTGGCCTCTAACCAGCAGTAGATTGAGCCAGCCCCACTCCAAAGACGGGGATGCAGGGTGGGGCTGTGGGTTCTAACCCCCTGTAGCCTCCTCAGAAATTGCTGGCCACAGCACCAAATACATCTAATGGCTTAAGCAAGCATGTCTATTTGATACTTTTCATGTTTTAGCTACAAATATGGTTGGGGGGGGGGGCGGGCAGGAAGGTGACTAACTCCACTGGGGCCAATTTAGACTGTTTATGTACTTCCAGTTTTCCTGGAAATAAAAGTTCACTAATCTTTACAATCTACAAAACTTTCCCTTTTAGGAAGATTAGTACAAATAGGGCTGTGGCGTTGCTCAGCTCCAGGAGGTATTGTTGCCAAGTGAGTCTACATGGGGCTGTGCAGCTGGTGACCCGAGCGACAAGAAGGACAGATGTGCACCCATCCCCCAGCTCCCGTGCATGTCGCCTGCTGGGACCTCAGCTACCACCTTCTCTGGAGAACTGTCTTTCCCAAAGGGAGCCTCAGCCAGGCCCGAAGGCCAATGGAAGGAGGACAAAATGGTCAACACATAGACACTTTGGGTGAGTGTTAGAAATCACCTTCATTACCGATGGTGGTGGTCCTTCATGACAGGCTGACCTGAGACATCATTAAAGCCTGGCTCCTGGTTCTAACTCAGGACTTTTCCACTGGATGACATTATGGGTCCGACCCAGCTCAGTCTCAAGTCTGTGATTTTGACCCACCCACTCTCTCAATCAAAATTCAGATGTAGTTCCCAAGTTGGCATTCTTTCCAGACTGAACAAAAGTTATGAGTCACGGAGAAAGGAGTCCAAGAAGAGACTCAGATTTCCAAATCTAAACCTCAGAAAAATAGAAGCAAAATGTTTTCTTTGGAGAACCCACATCCCTGCCCTGAAAAAAAAAAAATCTCAATTTCTAACTCTTAAAGCACAACCTGTCAAAATAGCTGGATTGGGCTGAGTATATTGCAGCTGTGACAAATTTCACAATGATTTAATATAATTTTAAACAATCCACATTTTAAATTATGTCAGTGACTCCAAAGACAGAACAGTCCTGTAGCAATATGCATCTATTTGTGTGTGAAATATGTCCTTATTTCCTTAAAAGAACGTTTGCAAAAGGATTTAACTCAGAATTACGTGAATTGATTTAATTCAACTATTTGGATGCCTGGATTCTCAGCAAAATGGCCACTCTCGATATAAATCACCTTATAGCATTAAAAGATACTAAACAATGATAATGCCTATTAAGGCACAGCCCTATCTCAAGCAAATTCTTTTAATATGGGAAATATATTTTCTGTCTCTAAAGATAATAGTAAATGCTTGGAATTTTCTGTCATTGAACTAAAAGAATATTAGAGCCCCATCTGGTGGATTTGATGTTGATCCAGGAGATAAAATGAAATTTTTTACCAAGCCGTTTACTGAGCACTGCACTGTTACTGCTTTTAGGATTTGGATGTTGATCTCTGTGTCTTCATTTTCCATTCGGTGTGTATTTCCTTCTGTCTGAATGGTGGACTGTCCTTCCAGCATTGGCCCATCTCCTCTCTCTTGTCCTAGAGAAACAGAGAGTGATGAACACAGTTCTTTATATGTTAAACATTATATGGAGACTAACATTCCAAAAGGACATATTGTAACAAAGTAGAGAGGTTATATAATTTAATCACATAATTGGATCCCAGCATAAATTAAATATTACGTGTGATGTGTATGCCTTATAAATTATTGAATTTATAATATTAAAACATATTTTTTTAAGTTTATTTATTTTGAGAGACAGAGAGAAAGTGGGAGAGGGGCAGAGAGAGAGGGAGAGAGAGAAAATCCCAAGCAGGCTCTGCACCGTCATCGCAGAGCCCCATGCAGGGCTTGAACTTACGGATTCTGCTATCGTGTACCTGAGCCAAAACCAAGAGTCAGACACTTAACCGACTGAGTCACCCAGAGGCCCCAAACACATATACATATTAAACTTCATATATACCTTGTAAGTATATGTGAGATAGGATTGAGCAAAAGGAGGAGAAAAAGAGAGACACCACATTTATCTGGTTCCTGCAAGTATCAGCTGTGTAGCAAGATTTAACACTGGAGTTCTGCTAAGTGCAGCTTTTATAGTATTTATAGCAGATACAGCACAGCTGTACCATCACATTTTGGGGGATGCTTTGAATCTTGGGACCTCTGCTCAGTTCCAAGTGGCTCTCTACATGTCCGTTTCTCTTCCCTCTGGACCACTGGCTGGTTCTTTGTATTTACTCTGTATGTCCTTTCTCTACCACTCGACTTCTCTTGACTCACCATATCCACTACTCCCTCTTGACTTTACCTGGAATGCAGAATATCATGGGTTTCTCTTACCTCTTTCTTCATAATAACCTTTGGGTTTCAGCCAACTTTTCCTACATTTCAAAACTAAATTTTCCAAAGAGAGAAACTGATCAGCCAACCTGAGCAGGGGATGAGGGAAAGTTTGGCCAGCCTTGAACGGCGGTCCTTGGGTCAAATTCCCATTCTTGGCCCATAAAAGGAGCAGGGTGGGAAGTGGGGATATGATCATGCCGTGCCCACCAGCCTCCCCTCTCATCAGTGACTGTGGGCAGAGGATTCCCTCCAAAGGGGATTATGCACATGGTAGACATTCTGTGACCTGACTGTCCAACCAATACTTTCCTTCTTACAATTTACAGATCGGTACTCTGCATTGCCCATTAATTGCTTGTGGAGCCTGTGAGTTGAATCAAACCCTACTCCTTTTGGTTGTATGGAGTAAAATAGAAGTTTTGAATCTGAAAATTAACACATATGATCTAGAGTTTATGGTGACTTCCGTCAAGTTACAAAAGTTATGAGGCTCAAAGCCAAAACACCATCTAACTTTTCTACACTAAATAGTCTTTTTTAAAAAACCATGGAACTACCAGAAATGGAAACATACATAATCCACTTAACTTCACCCAGTATCTCCTGAGTACACAGATGGCCATAGCACTGAGCTGGATGCCTGAAAAGAAGAAGAAAATTATCTGGGCTCTGCCTTCAAAATGTACACTCTATGATGGAGACTGATCGATCGGCATCTCCATTTTCAATTCGGTATTATCACCATTTGTTTTCCTTTTCTGTATATATTATGGGCAAAATAAGCTAAACAGAGCTGAATCCAATATGCTCAAAAAGTGTGTTGGGTATTCCAAAACGTCTTTGAAAACACCTTCCCTGGGAGTCTCAGGCATGCCTCACTCTGGTCCCATATGAAGGAGTTCAGTTCAGACATCATGCTATGAGGCACTTACATGCATAACAAAGCCCACTCATGAAGGGGAAAGGACTAGAAAAAGGGGAGGGAGACAAGAGACTCTTGGAACTCTCTAGCTCACCCCCTTTATTCTACAAATATAGAAACAGTGCTTCAGAGAAGGGAGCAGTTTGGGCTGAGGCCACGCACTGAACAGCAGAGTTGGGACCAATGCTTGCACAGGTGACACCAGGATTAAAGACAGTTGGACTATCTGACTCGGAGAAGAGGAGACGTCGCCAGACAGATCACCAACGACCAGAAAGGCGGTCAAGGCAAAAGCATGGCAGCTTTTTCCTCCTCTCGTCACATATTCAGTCAACTCACACTTGCTCCCTCCTCGCGTCACACATACAGCATAAGTGACGTAGGAAATGGTGAAAGAGGTTTTACACCGTGAGCTGCATCCGGCTTTGCCCGTGACTCGCGAAGTGCTTCTAGCCAGCTTGCCTTCTTCCGGCTCCAATTCTCTTAGTAAAGTCGACCTACTTTCGTTTTCTACTCTGTCCCCAGAGGTGTGTGAAAGTAAGGATTTGACTGTGGCGCAGTATTGCCACTTTTTAGTGAAAAGCAGGACACGTGAACAAAGAAATATCGCCAGTATTCTCTATTATTTACCATCTTATTACCAAGGTTTTATCTAATGGGGGTTGTGCTGGTTCCTCATTGATGGCCTAGGCTCCAAATCCATCTTTCTCTGCCCTGCTTGGTAACAGTGGAACCGGACCCTGTGGACCGGTCTCCTTTGCCAGTTAGCTTGATGCTTGTTTTTGCCAACAGGGGGCGCTGGCCGGGCGAAACAGGAGGCGGGGACTGTCCCCGCCTCTGCAGCGCTCACCTGGGCAGTTTCAGCCCAGTTGCACCCAGGCCCCCAGCGCGTGTCATCCATCACCGGCAGGACGCCTGTTTTGAGGCTACCTTCCCCGTCACCAAAGAAGACCTGATCCAAACTGGTGGAGGGCTGGGATCTCTTTTAAATTTCTTTTATTTTTTTTTTCATGTTTGTTTCTTTTTGAGGGAGAGAGAGAGAGAGAGAGAGAGAGAGAGAGAGAGAGCGGGGGGAAGGGCAGAGAGAGAGAAGGAGACACAGAATCCAAAGCAGGCTTCAGGCTCTGAGCTGTCAGCACAGAGCCCAGCATGGGGCTCGAACTCACAAACCACGAGATCATGAACTGAGATCATGACCCAAGCTGAAGTGTGAGGCTTAAAAGACTGAGATACCCAGGCTCCCTTCTTCTAAATTTCTAAGTTCTTTTCTTGTTCACATTCCCTCCATCACAGTTGTAGGTAGCTGCTTTCTGCGTTTGCTCTGTGTACCCCCTAGGACTTAATTTCAGCTAGTGAACCGCCTTCCACTAGGTAACACGTTCTTTATATTACATTAAATTATATTAGGTAACACTTGTTTATATTAAATGTTATGGGTTTAAATGACTGGCACGGTTGCTGTCCCTTAGCTGAATATCTTTCAGTGTGACGCTGGCTCAAAATCCTTTCTCTGTCCTACCCTTTACCTCCGTGTAAAATTAACTGCATGTTTACTCATTCTTATTTCCAAAGCCCTGGAAAAACCTTACTCTATTTTTCATTCGCAGGACCACCTACTCTGACCCAGAACCACATCGCCTCATACCTGGATGTGTCTCTACCTTTTTCTGGTGTCTCTCTTTCCATATACCTGACACACCATCGTAAAAGTAATCTTTTACCACGTTGCTTCCCATTCAAATCTCTTCAATGAAGTCTCCTTGAATGTAGAAGAATAATCAAACTTGGTAGCTGGATGTGACATAATACATGTACAGCCATGTCTTTGGGGTCCATTATTCTGCCTAATACAGGAGGAAAAAATATATATATATTATAACCCATATAAATACTAACCCATGAATATAAATATATTATATATATTATACATATTATAATTATATATTGAATGTAATTTTATTGTATATGTTATATATAATATATAGCATATTTTATTATATATATTATAATGTATATATTATATATTGATTCACACAGTTGTCAGGGGTAGCAAGTCCCAAATCTGTAGGGCAGGCCAACAGTCTGAAACTCTCAGGCTGAAGTTGATACCGCAATCGTGAGGCAGCATTTCTTCTCCAGGGAAACCTCAGCGTTTTCAATTGATTGGGTGAGGCCCCACCCAAATTATCTGAGGTAATCGTAAGATCAACTGATTCTAGATGTTAACCACATCCACAAAATACCTTCACAGCAACACCTTGAATAGTGTTTTTTTTTTAAATATAATTTATTGACAACTTGGTTTCCATACAACACCCAGTGCTCATCCCAGCAGGTGCCCTCCTCAAGGCCCATCACCCACTTTCCCCTCTCCCCCACCCCCCACCAGCCCTCAGTATCCAAGAGTCTGTTATGGTTTGCCTCCCTCCCTCTCTGTAACATTTGTTTTCCCCCTTCCCTCGAATAGTGTTTTGATTAAATAACGGGGTACTATAGCCAGGCCAAGCTGACACATAAAACTAACCATCACACCCGTGGCAAGGAAGAATTAAGGTTTCACATGGAATTAAGGCTGTTAATCAGCTGACCTAAAAATATATCCTGGATAATATAGATGGGATCATTAAATGTGGAAGAGGGAGGCAGAAAAGTCAGCGTTGGAATGAATGATTTCAGAATGACGCCAGAAGACATTGCTGGCCTTGATGACATCAGGAGCCATAGTCAGAAAATGTAAGAAACTTCTAGAAGCTGGAAAAGGCAAGAAAATGGATTCTCCCCTTAAGTCTTCAGAATATGATACAGCACTGCTGCGACCTTGATTCTAGCCCAGTGAGACTCATTTCAGACTTCTGACCTCCAGGACTATGAGACAATAAATCTGTGTTGTTTTAAGGCACTAAGTTCTTGGCACTCTTACAGCCCCAAAAGAAAACTAATACAGTGAATAAAGCCTTTAAGTAATCCAATACCAACCCACCTTTCAAATATTATTTCTCACTTTTCAAGCTTACGCCCTTACTAGTTAGGTCTCCTTACTAACCCATGAATATAAATGATATTGTGTAAAGCCCCCAAATTCTAGGACGCTCCACCCAAACTATTTTCCAAATTCATCGTTATCTGAGGAGCGAAACCAGAGCATTCCAATGTATAGGGATTTTTATGTTGAACTCATTGGACTTAGTACTTTGACAAAAGGTCATTGCCTTATGACACATCTTTCTTATCATTGTTTTGCTGTGTGCTTTACCACATGCAATTCTTTACCCTTCTGACAACACGTCTTTTCTGCTCAGGAGCGTAAAGCCCACCAGAGCTGGTATTTTGTGTTAAACTCCTTTATATCCCCAACACCCAGCAAAATAAGTCATGCATAGCACACACACAGACGTGGCCAGAGACAGCGCAAACGTCAAGGACTAAAGTGTACTAAGATAGTTAACTGCCTACTTTATACTTTTATCCATAAAGCAGAATAATGAGGGTCGGTTTGTCCTGGAAGATGTATAGAATGAAGCCATAGTAATTAAAACAGAATGGTATCCATTTGCATTGTGTGTTTGTAGTTCAGTCTTTCCTGTTGCCACAGAGGATTCCATTGTATGAACATACCACATTTGATTTATCCATCCTACCGTTGGTGGACATCAGGATTGCTGCTCACTGTGGATTACACACAGTCATCTGAGAACACTGTCTTATACGTCTTTTGGTGAACCTATGTATTCATTTCTGTTGCGACTGTATCTGGTAAGGGTCATTTTAATTTAGAAATTCTACCTATAAAAACAACTCTGAATATTCTCAAGGAAGCTGGTATTTTTAAATTCTGAGTTCCAGATTCAAACTTTCAGGAAGAGTCCTTTACCACCGTCCCTTATCTGAAAAGTAAACAGATTTCTGTGGAACAGAGGGTCCCAAACATTGAAATGTATCCCAAGTATCAATAGCACAGGAAGTGTAGTAGAAAAAAATATTAGCACTTAAGTGATTTGTACCCTAGGTGCAGCACCGTGAGTTTTATTTTGGGGAGTATTCAAATCCTGGCTTTCTTAATATACTTTAATCTCTATGGAAAATGAATTCTGGCAGCCAGAACCCAAACCCAAGCAGCTTTTGCCTCAGTTCAGTCCAAATTCATTCTCTAGAGGGCTAGTCGATTGAAGGCTGAATTGAAGGAGCATAAAAATAAGATTCTGCCGGTTGTCAGTGGTCCATCTGCATTTTTCCTTCCCAGGGCACACCAACCAAGAGCAAGGACCGTTAAGGGATGTGGGTAACAATAACGACGAACACCGAAAATCGTCTTTGCTGGAAGTACAACCTGGTACCGCCTGTATGGACGAGAGTCGAGGGGTTTCTTATGAAGCTAAACATAGTCTTACCATATGCTTCAGCAGTCATGCTCCCTGGTATTTATCCAAATGAATTTAAAATGTATGTCCACACGAACACCTGCACATAAATGTTTACAGCAGCCTTATTCATAACTGCCAAAACTTGGAAGCAACCAAGAAGTCCTTCAGTAGGTGAGTCGATCAAAACCTATGGTACTTCTATACACAATGGAATATTATTAGATAAAAAGAAGTGAGCCATGAGCCACGAGATACCATTAAGGCTACTATTAAAAAAAAGTATTTTACCAGAAAATAACAAGTGTTTGTAAGGATGCAGAAGATTGGAACATTTGTTTACTGTTTGTGGCTGTGTAAAGTGGTGCAGGACTATGGAAAACAGCATGGTGGTTCCTTTCAAAATTAAATATAGGGGCACCTGGGTGGCTCAGTCAGTTAAGCGTCGACTTCAGCTCGCGTCATGATCTCATAGTTTGTGAGTGAGTTCGAGCCCCGCATCGGGCTCTGCGCTGACAGCTCAGAACCTGGAGCCTGCTTTGGACTCTGTGTCTCCCTCTCTCTCTGTCTCTCTCCCATTCATGTTATGTCTCTCTCTCTCTCAAAAATAAACATTTAAAATTTTTTTTAAAACTTAAAAAAATAAAAATAAGACAATATGACCCTTTTTTTAAGTTTTAAAACTTAAAAAAATAAAAATAAGACAATATGACCCAGGATCAGGGTCTTAAGGAAATATTTGCATATTCATGTATATAGCATTTTTCACATTAGCCAAAGGATGGGAGCCACCCAAGCACCCATGGGCAGGTGAATAAACATTCCGACAACATGCGGCATAACCATAGGGTAGAACATCATTCGGTCTGCAAAAGGAAGAAGATTGTGACACACGCTATGACACGGATGAACCTTGAGGACATCAGGCTAAGTGAACTAAGCCAGACACAAAAGGACAAATGCTCATGTAGGTTCCACCTACATGAAGTACATAGAGTAGTCAAATTAATAGAGAAAGTAGGTGATGTTTGTCAGGCTGGTGAGGAGTGGGGAATGGGGAGTTCTAGTTCCATGGGTACAGAGTTTTAGTTTTGTAAAATAAAAAAGTGGAGAGGGATGGTGGTGATGTTTGTGTGACAATGCGAATGTACTTAATACCACTAACATACTTAATACCATTAATGGCAGTGAAACTATTAGCCTGTATGACGTTACAATGGCAGACACATCGTGTTACACAGTGGTTTTAACCCGCGGAGCTCTATAACACAAAAAGTGAACTCCAATGTAAACTATAGACTCTCATTAATGATAATGTATAAATACTTGTTCATCAGTTGTAATGAATGAACCACGGTGTCTCAGTCAGTTCCGGCTTGACAAAATACCACAGACTGAGTGGTTTATAAACAACAGAAATTTATTGCTCACTGTTCTGGAAGCTGAAAGTCCCAGATCATTGTGCCACCACGGTCCGGTAAGGGCCTTCTTCTGGTTGCAGACTTCTGGTTGTATCTTTGCAGGGTAGAAGGGGACAGGGATCTCTCTGGGGCCTCTTTCATAAGGGCATTTCATCCAACCCTTCATGACAATCAGTCACCTAAAGTCTCCGTCTTCTGCTTCCATCACCTTGGGCATCAGGTTTTCAACATATGAATTTCGGGGGGGGGGGGGAGGGGCCACAAACTTTCAGACCACAGTACACACCAATGCAATAATTCCTATTAATAGGGAAATTGTTGATTGGGGGGAAGGGTTTACACAGAAACTCCCTATAATTTCTGAGCTATCTCTCTGTAACCTAAAACTGCTCTTAAAAAATTAAGTTTATTATTATTTTTTTAAGTCTTTCAACCTGTGTCCCAACCAGAGGAATCCTGGAAATGGGAGCTTTCCAAAGCTTCTTCCTTCTTTGGGCGGTCAGGTCACTGCTCTTTTAGTGGTCACTAGAGCCCCCCTCACGACCCCTGGTGCCTTTGCCCTGCCAACCCCAGCTGCCTCTGGACCTCATATTGGCCCAGCACCGACTGACCTCGCCTTGACTCTGTCTGAATTATTATTATTTTTTTAAACGTTTATTTATTTTTGAGACAGAGAGAGACAAAGCATGAACGGGGGAGAGTCAGAAAGAGAGACGGAGACACAAAATCGGAAACAGGCTCCAGGCTCCGAGCTCTCAGCACAGAGCCTGACGCGGGGCTTGAACTCAGGAACCTTGAGATCATGACCTGAGCCGAAGTCGGACGCTTAACGCTTAACCGGCTGAGCCACCCAAGTGCCCCGACTCTGTCTGAATTATAATGCTGTCATGCGGGCAACCCTACCCCCATGTCCACGGCTGCCACCCTGGCCACTGACAATGATTCTCTCCCACCAAGAATACGATAATAATAGTGACTGAATGGGAGGCCCTAATTTCCTACTGAAGTCTTTGATACTCTTTTATTAGGCTTTAGCCATTAACAAGCTACCCTTGAGATGAACTACGCTGTCATATGAGTGATGCTAAACAGAATCACAGACAAAATATCCCTTTGTGCCGGCACTAAGGCAGTGACCGAGGAGGAAAATTAGGCCCTCTACTTTCTTCCTATCCCTGATATCTCCCGGTCGCAAACACGCGTCGGGTCTAATGTCTCAATGACAAGGTCCTGAGCGCTTCGTAGTTAGCACTTCAAAGCCCTTGAAACTGTTTTTCCTTTAGGGATCATTGATTCTACATGAAAGAGACTCCTAAAGACTCTGCCCTAGTATTCCAGGGTGTTCCGGCACTAGGATTCCCAAGTGCTGGTCCGTGGCAAGGCTCTTGTAATTCCACAGCAAAACAAGAAAAACATAGATTGTGCAATGCGTTTTTTCACAAAGCCAAACCTCAAATGTGAAAGATTGCCTTTTGTTGGAGATTAAATCCGCCCTCCATGTAGGGAGAGGTAAGGGGAGTTAAATGTCAGTTTGTTAATGAAATGATGGTGACAGAAGACGAAAGTCACTTTTTAAAAGGCCTCATTTAGCTAAATAGAAAGACACCAAGCTTCCGTTTGTCCCCAAAGGTTTTTTTTTTTTTTTTTTTTTTTTTTTTTGGAATTCTTCTGATCCATAAAGAACCTGAAAGTCTGGGGATTCACAGTCCTGGATGAGTAACTGATCACCTTTCTTCCTTTCTGGGGATTCACAGTCCTGGATGAGTAACTGATCACCTTTCTTCCTGAATGTATAGGGGAAAAAACTGGATATTTGAAATCACTGCCTAAGCCAGAAATTAGATACAACCAAAAGGTTCCAGCACCTCCCTCTTGCACCAAATCTTCTACAGATCTGCTCACCCCGACAGACTTTTCTGTGCTTCTTCCAGTCCTCTCCTTGTTGACTAAAAACCGGCAACAGAAGGAAGGAGCTTGAGACCCATAATAATGATTCATTCATCTCCTGGACAATCAGATGCTTAAAAGTAAGGTTTCTCTGTAGCCCACCTCACAGTTAGATTCGGTGCCCATTCAGAACCTTACAAACCAGGCCTGAAATACCAAATCAGATCACCAAAGGTCTGTCATAGGAATAACCTACTTCTCATAGCATAGCACCCTGCAGGCTTAGTGTGGCTTTAAATATCATAGCTTGTACAAGATCTGCTCGTCCCTGTGGAACTTTAGGAAGATTGGGCTGAGACTATTTTCCCGGAAGACCATCTCACAGGGCTTGAGGGGAAAACATTACCCCTACTTGGAAGACAAGGGTTCATTTGCTTCAGAAGAATCCCCTGTGGGCCACTCAGCTAGCAATTGCCTTTTTTTGTAATCCAAAAAGTAGACTAACTCAATTTTATTAGTCACTAGCCAAGACTTTTGATCATTAGTCATTAACCAAGATTTATATTAAAATTGGCATCATGGAAAATGTTGGCTTGCCTAAGATAAAAGGAAATTTCTTCACCCATATCCGTGTTCAAATTGGTTCATTATTTCTCTCCGGCTTTGTGTATGATTCATTCAGTGAACTTGGATCCCTTTCTTAGTAACCTTGAAAACAGAAGGGAGGTTGCTATTAATTAATATAACCATTGTAGAGACAGGGAAATGGAAACAGAGAAGTGATCCCCTCAGTGAACTGACAGACCAGCTGGAGAAAATATCCCTTCACCCACCAGCAGAGCATCTTTCCTGCAAGGAACTTCCCCAGAGACCATGCTGTCTCTTAGAATAAAGCCCTAAGGAAGTAAATATGTGATTTTAATGTAAATGTAATCTCCTGCTTTCTAAGATTCTCTATCATATCAGTGTCCATCTAAGTCCTGTATTTGCTCAAATGATATAATGAATAGCAGAGGTTTGCAACTGTACTGCATAGAGAAGTTCTCATATAGAGGGGAAGAAGGTGTAGGAACAGTTGGGGGCATTGCAAAGGTTGAAATTTTCAACCTCGTTCAACCAGAGGAAACCCACCTTTATATTTTCTTACATCCTGCATACCCATGTAGTGTTTCATTTCAAGGAAAAACTCATTCCTTTTTTTTTAAGTTTGCAAATCACTCATAAATATGAAAGTGTTTTACAAACTATAAGGTACTATGCAAATATAGATATAGATTTTTCTACTATATACACACAAAGAGAATGAAATCTGCTCATTAGCAGGGATGGGCAGACCAACATTCACTGAATATCCATCTTACAGATGAGAAAAATGAGGTAAATTCACACATCTAGGAACATTTGAGAACGACCAATTCAACAGCCTGCATTTTTTATGTCTTCATCAATTTCTCTAACCTTTCAGCCAATGCATGTGCCCAGCCTCTCAGAAAATTCAGCTCCACCCCTCCTGCTTCCAAAACATCCTCGGGGACTCAGTACAAGTTGAGGTCAGTCATTTCAGCTTTTACTGCTGTTAGTAGTGTTGTGACACTGCAGGGGAGGGAAAATAATTCTCCCTCTACCCTTCCAAGTTCTTCTCTGAGACCCTATAATAAAAGACAGATTAACAAGAGATAAAGAAACAGAAGTTTATTATCACATAACGTCATATAAAGATGGGAAAGAGCCAGGGGAAAATGAGTAACTCCTCAAGGTGGCTCAGAATTCAGGCTTAAATACCATCTTTATGATAGGGAGAGGGGAGGGAGATGCAAGGCCTCTTCGGGGAGAGGAAATGATTTTTAGGAAAGACTACCAAGACCTTAGAGGAAAAGATGGGAGGTACCATAGTTTGTGACAAAGTCTGTCTGGGTTTAGGGTCGATGTCTACTCTGCCTTCCTGTGACAAGAGTCAATCTTTCCTGGTTGAGGAAACTCCCAGAGAACCCATCCATGACAATCGAGCTCTTTTTGGAGAAGCTGAAGCTTCTCCCTGCATTTGCTGTTTTTCAAGTGCCTACAGCTCAGAATAATCTAGACCAATGAGGCATATTTCAAGGAGGCATGTCCTGAGCTCCTACAGGCATATTTTGGGGTATCATATTCTGCAACCCTCCAACACCAACTGTCAAGTACATGTTTTTAAATTAGTTTTAAAAAACACTTACTGTTTCTTTTCTGAAACAATACACGACCATTTTGTATAATGTATTCCTGAATCCTTCAATAGCGACAGCCCATTAAGCTGGCCCTCCGTGGTGTGTATTAGCCCCATTGCAGATGAAATAGCCGAAAGTTCCAATCTCTAAAAGTGCTTTATTCAGTCTGCATGGCATTTTCCTTTTCTTCAGCGGCTAGAGCCCATATAGATGCAACCGTCCACTGCTTGAAAAATGATTGTCATCTTTCTCAATAATTCTGATGAGGAGCCCTATTTTTAACTCCAATCTAAAATACATTAGGGGAGCCATCTAGCGTTTTGAAGTTGGCATTTAGGAGTTATATAGAACATCCCTCCTCCCTAAATTTGATTTACCATCTGTGTTCATTCTCAGTGTTCTGAAGCATCAACACAGGGTATATATTTCATTTGGGGGAGAAATAAGATTAAAAACAAGAGCTCTTTCAGCTGCCTCTCTCCTGATTCCCTGGTATTTTGGAACAAGGAACTTAGCTTCCGATTCCTACCGGTTCCTTCTTGGGGACTGGGTACAGCAAGGTAACACAGAAACAGTCAGTCCACTTGAAATAAATACATTACATTTCAGAAGCCTCCTAAACAGGAAACCTGGATTATAATTAGATCTTTTCCTACACCAAAATAGGGCCAAACTTGGATATAGGCAGTGCAGGTAACAGTCTACTTGATGAAATTCCAGGAACGTCAGGAAAGGTCCCCAAATAGCTTCCTCTACCTTCTGTTTCATGCTTGCTAATTTCATAGCAGCTCTATTGGGATGTAACTGACATAGTATAAACTGCATATATTTAATAAACTGTGCAAGCCCATTAGTTTCAGCACATGCACACACAAAAACCCAACACCTCAATCAAAATAATGAGTATTTAATTACCCCCAAAATGTCATCATGCCCCCTTGGAAATCCATCTCTCATCTTCTCCTCCCCTATCTCATCTCCAGGTAACCACTGCCCTGCTTCCTGTCATTATATATTGCTTGGCATTTTCTAGAATTTTGTAAAAACGAACTCATATAGTATGTACTCTTGTCTGGCTTTTTCACTCAGCCTAGTGATTTTGAAATCCTTCCATATTGTTACGTGTATCAATATTTTTTTTGCTCTTTGTTGATCCCATTATAGGGATATGCCACAATCTGTTGATCCATTCACCTTTTGAAGGAGATTTGGATTATTTCCGATATTGGGCTTTAATAAATAAAGCTGCTGCAAATGTATTTGTATAAGTCTTTGTACAAACACCTATTTTCTTTTCTCGTAGGCAAATTCCCAGCAATGGAATTACGGTTTGTGTGGTTGGTATTTGTATAACTGCCTGTTTTCCAAATGGCACCATTTTGCATCCCCACCACCCAGGTATGCATTTCAGTTGCTCCAAATCCTTGCCAACACTGGTATTTTCAGTGTTTGGATAAGATCTGATTTTCTCTCTTCCTTTTCCATCCCTTGACCTTTTATTTCTTTTCCTAGCTTTGTTTTACTCACTAGACCCTCCAACAGGGTGCTGAATAAAGGCAGTGAGAGAGGATATCATTGCCGTGTTCCTCATCTTAGGGGGGAAGCATTCACTCTTTCACCATTAAGTATGACATTAGCTACAGGCTTTTCAAAATGTCCCCCATCAGGAAGACAACGTTCCCTTCAATTCCTAGTTTCTAAGAGTTTTGATCAAGAAAAAATACTGCATCTTGTCACATGCCTTTTTCTCTACCTATTGAAATGGCTATACAATTCCTTTCTTTTTAATAGACTTTATTTTTTTAAGGGCAATTTTAGGTTCACATGAAAATTGAGTGGAAGATACACAGATTCCCCATTTTCTTTTTATTCTGGTTATATGATTAATTGATCTTCAAATATGAAACCAATGTTACCCTCCAGGGATAAGCCCCGCTTGGTCGTGGTGCATTATCCTTTTAATATCATGGTGGAATGGCCTTGCTAAAATGTTGTTCAGAATGAAGCACCTGAACAAATTTTGATGAAAAATGTGGAAGAAAACTTGACAGTTCTAGGTGAGCAAACACAGCATCAAGGGATAAACGAAATGAAAAAGACATTACCTATTTTGAACTTTTGACAAGGCAATCCTACCCAAAGGCTAATGGTTTGAGAATTCCCATCAGTTTTCCCACCAGATTGTCCAGATTGAAAATGCTAAACTGTACATTCTGAGCATTCATCTTTGCACTTAAAAGACCCAAGAATCAAATAAGGTGAAGAGAATGTCAGACCATAGCTTTCTTATGGATATAACTAGTTAGTTCAAAAATCAGCTAATTCCAAAAAGCCGTCAAGCCATTGCTGTTACTATATTGGCTAAACAAATGGTTATTTGAATGTGTATTCTCTTTTCATTTTTTCAGCTATTATTTTTAGTATCATGTAGGCCTCTTACTTTTTCAGGGACCAGATCAAATTTGTAATAGAAATATAACAAAGTTAAAACTAAAGGAAATTTTACCAAACATCTTCCCATAAACAGTATTGTTTATTCATCAGGAAGTTTTAAAATAAACTCTTTTTGCTATAAATCATAGAAATTTGCAAAGAAAGTCAATAAATACAAAGCCTCCTTCTCTCTTACCATGCCTTTTACCCACTCCCACTCTTCCATCTGCCTGGACTCCAACACACAGCACAGGAAGAGATTGGAAACCCACCAATTCCATGGTCTTGGCAAGACTTCCATCAGCCAAAGGTTCCAGGCTTAAGAATTAATGTTCCTAAATCGTGATGACATAGTAACATATTACCGAGACTTGGGGGCATGAAGGAACCATTGTAAGTAGAAAGTCTTGGGATCATTTTTCTGCAAACATGTGCTTGCCAAGAAGAAATTTGGCCAAAGAACAGTTTTCTCTAGACCAACTAATTTCTTCAAGGAGACGTGTATTTTCCAGTGGGCACATCTCTAGTAAGCTTCAATCTCTCTTTTCTTCAATTCCCTCTCCCTATCACCCTTCTGTCCCCTCTCCTTTCTCTGTCACTTATCCCTCTCTCACTCTCTCTCTGTTTTTCTCTTTCTTCCTCCATGTTTTAAATAATAGGAGCATGGATTCTTGATCTGACTCTGGTTCCAGTTCTCAGTTACTTTTTAGTAAAGTGACCTCAGCCACTTAATTTCTCCACTTCTCTGTGCCTCAGTTTCCTCATCTGCACTAGAACGTTAAGAGAATTAAGTGAGTTAATATATAAAAACATTTAAAATAAGCCCTGGCACTTAGTAAGTTCTCCATAAGAATTAACCATCATCATCATCATCATCATCATCATCATCTACGTGAGAAACATTTACTCTCCTGGAAGAGTGGAAAGGGAGAAGACTTTCACCTTTTCTGCATTCCTCTTGCACTCAGCTTCTGGTCTGACCACTTCCAGGTGTTAAGTTCAAATTTGAGATCCCCTAGAAGAGATCACTGAGTAGCCTTAAGAAGCCAGCCAGCACGTCTCCAAGAACAGAGCACAGCAAAGACCAGCTTGTCAAGACTATACAAAGAGAATCAACCCAGATCTGCTGCAAACATTCTGTCACCTTGTACAGTCCTTTTACTAACTGTATTACGGAGTGTATCACCAGGGTCAGAAAGCAAAGGCACCCCTTCTCCCCATCCTATGGACCCCTTTTCTCCACTTTTCCTCTTCCCTTCCCACCCTCATTTCCTTTCCCTTTCTTCTCCCACCCTGTCTTCAGCAACACTTCCCACTGCTGCTGACATCTAGGACAAAATGCTAGAGCCACTAAAGTAGATAACACCTTTCCACCCAGACCCTCTTTCTCATTTGATGGGCAGATGTCTTATTTACATAAAGCTATTTGCTCAATTTCCTACAGAGAAGTCGTCTAATTTTGAATTTAAAAAAAAGAAAAAAGAAAGAGGGGAGAGTAAAGGGAAAAAAGAAAAACTTATCTATCGTCCTACCACCAATATTTTGGCGTATTTTCTAACATTTTCCTATGCATAGATTTTTATATTCCCAGGGAATATCATATATTTCCACTGTGTTATAATACCACAGTGTAAATCTTTTTTCCTTAGCCTTATTTCTTAAGCATTTTCCATAATAGTATATATGCATCACAAATAAATTTGTTGTAAACATTTGACATCCCTTACAATGCATATGCCAAAGCTTACTTTATCTGTTCCCTATTACTGAGCATTTCTCTTATTTCCAGTTTTTCACTATTATCTTTAGCACTGCAATGTACACCTTTGTGCTTTCAGCCTTTGACATATTTAGACGTATTTATTTGGGATCCCATAAATTAAATCTGTCGAAGAGTATCAACATTTCTAAGCTACGTGTTTCCAAAACGTTCTCCAAAAAACCATACTGAAATTCCATTAATTCATTTAACAAAGTTTTATTCCGCATCTACTATATGCAGGCACTATCTACAGTCTGGGAATAACAGTTAAAAAGGCGGACTTGAATTTTCCTTTACTTCCAGCCATCCTCAAGAACATTTTCCCACTGCACCCAGGACTGAGCCAGCCCTTACCGAGCCGAGTTGATGGCAGTAGGTGCTTAATATGCATTGATGGCTCCTATAGGTAAGTGTGTTTATAGAGTTGGTCATATGCATTCAAAAATGTTTACTTTGTGAGGCTCCTGGGAGGCTCAGTTGGTTAAGCGTCCAACTTTGGCTCAGGTCATGATCTCGCAGTCTGTGAGTTCGAGCCCCGCGTGGGGCTCTGTGCTGACAGCGCAGACGGAGCCTGGAGCCTGCTCCGGATTCTGTGTCTCCCTCTCTCTCTCTGCCCCCCCCCCCACCCCGCGCTTGTGTCTGTCTCTCTCAAAAAATGAACATTGAAACAAAAATTTTAACGTTTGCTTTGTAACAACCCTATAAATAGGTATTATAATAACCCTTTTATATAGATAAGAAAAAAAGAGCAGGGCCCAAACCAGGTCTGTTGGCTTTCAGATCTCATTCTTTAACCGTTATATATACTACACCGCTTCCCATTTTGCAGCTTTATGTCTTAGGAAACGGCCCTAAATTTCCCATTTTTCAGTGGATCCTTTGTTATTGGTCAGTTCTTGAGTTCCTCAGCTCCTGGAATCTTCTCTTCCTCTCCAATTCAACTACCACGTCATGGTTCTTCACTTCAGACAATCTCTTACCAACCTCCTAAATCCTTGGCTTTCATTGCACGTCAACCACTCAGCAGATCTCAACCCTGAAAACAGCCAGACTAATGTCAAACCCCACTCCCCAAACATTTTGGATTTCCTGAATTCACCATCTCCGTCTCACGTCTGGATCTCTGAGCACCATATTATTTCCACCTGAATCACTCCTTCCTCCACCTCTTTGTCCAGCTAACTCTTACTTCTTCTTCATATCTGGGCTTACAAGTCACGTCCTCCAGGAAGCCCTAGAATCTCTCCTATGTGTTCCCACAGCTACCAGAACACGTATTACACTGACCGGTAATTTCTGGTCTAATGGTCTCCTTTCCTATAGTATAAAGTCAATGGGGACAGGGATCCTGGGTTTCTTGCTTACTGCTGTACCCCACGCCTAGCCCAGGACCTGGCAACTCTTAGGTCTCTAATGCTAATAAAATGAATGAATATTCTAAAAATCGTCCCTCATGGAGTTGCTCCGCCAGTGATAACGAATAATCTCTTGTACTCTACACTTTAAATGTCTCGGGTGGTTTCCTTCTTTATGGGTTTAAAACTATGTACGAGGGTATGTGTCTGTTCTTGTTTTCTTCAATCTGCAGACGTCAGTTGAATATCTACATTATCTAGCCTGATGGAACCACACTTTGGACTGATGGCATTAATTAATGCCTTTTTATCAACAACTATGGATATTAAACAAGAAACTATGAAATTTGAAATGTTTCAGTGAGTCTATCTGGTGTCTATGTGTTCTCTCTCTCTCTCTTTTTTTATTTTTTAGGGTGGTAAAATACACGTAACAAAATTTACCATTTTAATCATATTTTAAGCATATAGTTCAGTAATGTTAAGAACATTTAGGGGCGCTTGGGTGGCTCAGTCGGTTAAGTGTCCGACTTCGGCTCAGGTCATGATCTCACAGTTCATGAGTTCCAGCCCCGCATCGGGCTCTGTGCTGACAGCTCGGAGCCTGGAGCCTGCTTCAGATTCTGTGTCTCCCTCTCTCTCTGCCCCTCCCCCACTCGCACTCTGTCTCTCTCTCTCTTCCAAAAATAAACATTTTTTTTTTAATTTAAAAAAAAGAACATTTACATTGCTATGCAACTAATCCCCAAAACTCTTGTGTCTTCTCATTTTTGTAGTAATCCTGCAGCACTAGAAACACTTGTGTAAATGCCTCTTCCCTAGAATAGGAGTGTCTAGATTTTTCAAATTCAAAAACGTTTTCTTAATATGAAAAAAGTTCACAGAACCCCACAGGATAATAGCCATGCCCTTGACACATGCAAAAATAAACTGTTAATTCAACACTTAGAGCGACATGCATTTTGGTAATGACAACAAAATCTTCCCGTAAGTTCAGTAGACAAGGTTTGGATTTGCTCCCGTGATGACTCCTTTTAATCCCCCAGGTCATAGGGGTGGGCTTCTGACAGCCACGTTGTACGGAAGTAGCCACAAACCATGGACCCAGGAGTGGCCACCTGGCTCAAACTGAGTGAATCAAATTCCTTCACCAAGAATTAAAACTTAGCAGAAAGACAGTGATAGATATTAATTGGTTGATTGATGATTGATTGATTCTGTCTTTCCATGTAACCAAACTGTAAGATAAATTCAGAAACAGTGGATGATCACAATCTATAAGTTCATCTGTGCCACAGTTCTATGAGAGGGCAATTATTCCCATGTTACAGGTGGCAAAACTGAGGCTTGGAGAGGTTTTTAAGCCTTGAAGCCAGGCACTAGCTGTTTCTCAATATGGCTTTTTTACATAACAGAACACTCTTGCAACTGGGCTGTCATTGGAAGTTCCTTTGTCTGTCTTTCCATCAAACTGTCAGCTCCTTGAGATTTCAGTGTTCCGCTCCATGGGTGCCCAATAAATGTTTATGCCATAAGTGAGTGAAATGATACCTAGTATCATGTGAGGTTACAAGGAGTAATAGAAACGTGGCCCACAGGAAACCTACCTAACTTTCCCGAGAGTTGGAGAAATGCAATTAATGTGTCTGAAATACACCAAGACAATGTCGCGTTTAGCATCCATCTTATAAGAATCTGCAGAAGGAAAATGACTGATGTGTTTCGCGTCCACCCAATCCAAGTATGATTAGGGAGATAAAGCCGTGACAGAAGTCTTCTTTTAAGGGCACTCCAAAGCAAAGGCAGACCAAATGGTGTTTTAATTGTCTGGGTGTTTTTATTCAAACACTGTGATTAACATTACTTGAAATGTGACTTCTGGGCTCATAAACTTTATGCGTACCTGCCGTCAAAGTTTTTGAGGGGCTATTAGTTTCACTATGTTCCACTCCACAGTAGTCGCATGATATTAAAGAAAGTAATGAGTTACTTTTCAGTTGTTGGAAAATATAAAAGGCTGTTGAAGTGAGATCTAAGTGATTTATGCATAGGATCCAAAGATGCTTTGGTCTTTGAGAATATTTTACATGTAAATTTAATCTCCCTTCAACACATGTTTAAGTTATGCCTCAACCTATTTTTAAAACAGTCAAAATCCTAATGGCTCTCAAAAATTCGAAAATATAATCATTCAGGACCTCAACTCAAACTCTGTATGAAATATTGATTTTCACGAATCTGTCAGAATTGACAGCCTCCACATCCTGGAGAGATAAATTAGAAAACTTTACTTGCTTATAAGGCCAGGGAGAAATTTTTCTCTAGTGTTATTGATGGATGTCCCAATCTGTCTTCAGATCAAGCAGACAAGTTTCCAATTTATTCATAGAACACATTTCACACCTCCTCTGTGTCATAAGTTGAATATTCTTCCTACGACATATTGTATCAAAATGCATAACTGAAATTGGTTCTGTTATAAATTGTTTAAAAATAACAAAATTCTGAAATCCAACTAGTACTTACTGTGAACAACACATTTCTGTCATTTTAGCCACCAAGTTTGTGATGCTTTGTTACTACTGCCCTAGAAAATGAATACAGCAGGCCAGTTGTCTTGTAGAATATTCCACAGTGTAGATTTGAAAGTGTTTTCTTTGTGATGTTGTTTAACTTGCCCCTCTTTCTCCTATATTTCCTATAACTTGCAAGTTACATCTAAAGGCTCAAGTGAAATTTACTTTTGCGACAGAGAGAGACAGAGCATGAACGGGGGAGGGGCAGAGAGAGAGGGAGACACAGAATGGAAGCAGGCTCCAGGCTCTGAGCCATCAGCGCAGAGCCCGACGCGAGGCTCGAACTCACGGACCGCGAGATCGTGACCTGACCTGAAGTCGGACGCTCAACCAACTGAGCCACCCAGGTGCCCCTAAAGGCTCAAGTGAAATTAAACCAAAGATTTTTGCTGAGACTCTTTCATGGATACTTCTGTGTGCCTCATACCGTATCACGTCAAAGGCACATGATGTCAGGTGGTCCCTCCGTGGTGATACTAAGTTGGATCTCATGGTTAAGGTAGGAAAATGTGTCTTTAACGACCTAAAAGTTGTTTGGCCGCTTCATGAACACCATCCAGGTGGTAAGAGGAATGGAGAAGCAGACCACGGCACGTGTATTTCCATCCACCCAGCATTCTTTCCCATCCTTCTGCTCATTCCTCTGGGGACCTCCACCCCCTTTACATCTGATCTCGGTGGGAACCTCAATCACAGCACCTCACTCCCCACTGGCAAACAAATAGACACCTAGAAACCCTGGACACAGTAATTGGTTTGGAGATGGGCATGTCTTAGCTCAAGGCCCTGAGGAAAAAGAGCCTGAGGCAAAACACAGATGTGAACACACTGATAAGGAATGCAATCCCAAAGCCCAAGAGGAGGGGGAAAAAGAGAATAGGACTCAAAAGGAAGAAAAGCAAAAAGAAGGTGGTCCAGTACCAAGCTGGCCACAGCGCCACCAAAACTCTGGTTGTCATGAAGGACATCTTCGGAGACACGGTGTGGACACTGTGCGTCATAACAGTCCATCAGGGAGGAGGCGGGTGATAACTCACCACCAGCTCCCTCCGATCTCCTGTTTCTCACCAGCCAAATTTCATCCCATGGGACAGTAGACCTTTACACCGTGGCTCACGTCACCGCCGGGGAGCCACTAAGAAGCCAGCTCCCACCGTGGTCATGGCAGCATGACCCCTGGCAGCGTGAGCCAGGGGCACTTCCTAAAAGTTACCTGTTGCCAGTGATATCTCAGGCCAGGCCGGGTAAGCCAAGGACACGCCAAAATGCCCGCAAAGTCCTGAAGCTTTTTGTGCCTCAGCCACCACAGGGAAACCCCAGAAGTAATAAGCAAAAGGCATGCGTGAGGAATAACGAGATCTGTTGCCCTTAGGTTTCATCACCCAGCGCTATGTTATTTGGAGGCTGTCCCGACCTTCCGGAAGCACGTGTGCATTGTGGGTGATGTGCGTGTATTTAGCACTAGGTGGTGGTACAGTATCGCTCTCGGTCCTTCCCCACCCGAGCACGCGGAAAACACATGCATTCACGCTCAGCTAAACCATTACCAACCTTCCTTCCACGTCAGAAGTCGCTGAAAGCCCTGTCATGTGGCAAAGCAAACCAGGCAACGGGTCTCTAAGGGCCACTCGAGTTAATGATTTATTGATCTTGTTGGCTGATATTTTCACTTAATCCTCGGTTTGATTTAACTGAGCTTTGGTAGTTTAAAAGAAAAAACTGGCCGGTCTTGCTAGAATTCTAAACAAAGAAAAATAAGCCTGCTTGTTTATCATCATCAGCGGTGGGGCCAGTGGCTCTGTGGATTCTGACAGGGGCACTGGCTCATGGGGGCTGCTTAGCTCAGACGAGTAGAAAGCAGCCAATGCCGAGGAAGGAAACACCGGCAGGTGGGCAGTGTAGCAATTCCAGTCCGTGACCCCAGGCTGGGCCCTAAGTCTCAGCATCTGATTGCCTAAGTCATATGTCACAAGGGAGGCCAGCTGAGAGTTGCGGCAACCGGTTCCTGCTACCGGAGACTGGGAGAGTGAGTCAGCGCCTCAAGTTCATATGCAAATGACAGCCGAGGCTAATCCACCCGGCTGAGTTTCCTGAAAGGTCCGGATCTTTGGAGGCTTCTGCTAAAGATTATGCAGCCATCAGCTTATTTCACAATCAATCTGATTTATAGCATAACTGCAAGTTAAAGAAATAGATCATAATACAATACGATGCACACATGTATCAAGACTCCTCTAGGGAACTCTAACTTGTTCTTTTTTTGTTACTCCGGTATAATTAACATACAGTGTGATGTTAGTTTCAGGTGTACAATGTAGTCATTGAACGATTCTGTACATTCCCCACTGCTCATCACAATAAGAGCACTTTTAATCCTCTTTATGTATTTCACCCATCCCCCACCCACCTCCCCTCTGGTAACCATCTGTTTGTTCTCCATAGTTACAGAGTTTGTTTTCTGGTTTGTCCCTTTTCTTCTTCGCTCGTTTGTTTTGTTTCTTAAATTCCACATATGAGTGAAATCATATGGCATTTATCTTTCTCTGACTGACTTACTTCGTTTAGCAATATACTCTCTGGATCCATCCAGGTTGTTGCAAATGGCAAGATTTCACTTTTTTTTATGGCTAACATCCTATTGTATGTATACACCAAATCTTCTTTATCCATTAATCTATCAGTGGACACCTGGGCTGCTTCTAGATCATAGCTATTGTAAATAATGCTGCAATACACAGAGAGGTGCATATATCTTTTTGAATTAGTGTTTTCATTTTCTTTGGGTAAATACCCACTAGAGGAATTACTGGATCATATGGTAATTCTATTTTTAATTCTTTGAGGAACCCCCATACAGTCTTCCACAGTGGCTGTTCCAGTTTGCATTTCCATCAACAGTGTACAAGGGTTCCTTTTTCTCCACATCCTCACCAACACTTGTTTTTTTCTTATGTTCTTGATTTTAGCCATTCTGACAAGTGTGAGGTGATACCTCCTTGTGGTTTTGATTTGCATCCCTGATGATGAGTGATGTTGAACATCTTTTCAGGTGTCTGTTGGCCTTCCGTATGTCTTCTTTGAGAAAATGTTCATGTCTTCTGCCCATTTTTAAATTGGATTATTTGATTTTTTGGTGATGAGTTGTACAAGTTCTTTATATACTTGGGGTGTTAACCCCTTATTGGATGTATCATTTGCAAATATCTTCTTCATTCGGTGGGTTATCTTTTTGTTTTATTGATGATTTTCTATGCTGTGCAAAAGCTTCTTATTTTGAAATATTCCCAATAGCTTAACTTTGCCAAAGGGGACATATCTTTAAAAAATGTTTCTATGGCTAATGTCATAGAGATGCCTACATTCTCCTCTTGGAATTGTATGGTTTCGTGTCTCATATTTAGGTCTTTAATGCATTTTGAGTTTATTTTTGTGTGTGGTCTAGTTTCATTCTTCTGCATGTAGCTGCCCAATTTTCCCAGTGCCATTTGTTCAAGAGACTGTCTTTTTCCCATTAACTTGCATTTTTGTGTCATTCAATCATAGCACGTTCTTGAAATTATTGATTCAAGAATGGCTGGCTAAGTCACCAGCAGGGCTCTAAAATAAGGGGAGGAGTGAGGAGGGCAGATTGTCCTGGAGTTCACAAAAAGGGCAGATCTCTGACCTTCTGCATTCTGACAGTGAAGTGTGTGGCTGTCCAGAGAGAAGGAGGAGATCACCCAAGTGCTCCCCAGGTGCCTCCTCAAACGGCAGCCACGAGAGTTGAATTAGCTGAGCAGCAAGTAGTCGTGTCCCGACAAACCCAAGGAAGGCGGGGGCCAGCCTCCCACAGAGATCCACGGTGATGGTCGCGGATCTCAGCTAGCATCACTCCAGCATCCCTCTCTCAGGAGGTGCAGGACCCGGTGTCCTCACTGACCAGGGCCACCACGGGAATGCAGGTGAGGGCTGAAGCGTCCACAGGGCTGTGTCTTCCCAAAAGAGGCATCCTTTCCTAGATGGCAGAAAGTCTCTGGGGGGCTTGGACGTGGCTCTGATGGTGATAACGTGCAGCAAAACGGAGCAGCGGCCACAGCAAACTGATTAAACTTCGGTTTTGCCCCCAACCACCTACCCCCACCCCCAACCTTAGGACTCTATAACTCTCGGGTTCTTAAACAATTTGGAGAGGGGTCGAGAAGGAAATACTGACCTTTCTGTGAGTCAGGAACATATGATCTTGGGTTAGTTTTAATTCTTTAAAAAGATGCAACCGTGTTTGCACCCCCGGTTTGGGAAGTAAGTCGTACCATTAACACTCAGAATAATACTCCGTTGGGCAAAGCATATACTGCTATGCCTTTTTCCTTGTAACACACTGAGGCTTAAAGAGATTAAGTAACTGTTACACAGACAATAAATGAAAGGACTAGAAGCACCCGGGTCCTTTTCCCAATACTTTAACCTGATATGTTTTGGAGCCATAGTCTTGCTTTAATAATTAATTCATATTGCCTCACAGCTGAACTATGGGATATTACGGTCGACTCCATTATAAAAACAGTAATTAAAAATAAATATTGCAAATGAATTCCCAGTTTGGCTAGCTGAGACCTTGGGCAGATCCCTTGACCCAAATCTTCCATGTCTACAAAATCGGCACAGTGAGGGGCTTCACTTGAGGCTCCCACAACTGCAGGATTCCCATAATCTGAACAAAAGTAAGCATTGAGTATAAAACAGAAATTAAAACAGCCTCGCGGGGCGCCTGGGTGGCGCAGTCGGTTAAGCGTCCGACTTCAGCCAGGTCAGGATCTCGCGGTCTGTGAGTTCGAGCCTGGCGTCGGGCTCTGGGCTGATGGCTCAGAGCCTGGAGCCTGTTTCTGATTCTGTGTCTCCCTCTCTCTCTGCCCTTCCCCCGTTCATGCTCTGTCTCTCTCTGTCCCAAAAATAAATAAACGTTGAAAAAAAAATTAAAAAAAAAAAAAAAAACAGCCTCGCAACAACGCTGCCAGGTATTATTATTCTGATTGTACAGGTAAGAAAACCAAGGTCCAGAGGGATGAACCCTCTTTGACAGGATCACTCCATTTGAAAGTGGAGAGCCAGGAGGCAGGAACATCTGGCTGCAGAGCCCACGCTCATTGATATCCCATATTCCTGTATCAGTCATGCACAAAGACACTGCTCCTTGGGCTCCACTGCCAGGGGTACATGCCCTGATTTGGTCCAACATACTTTGGGAGGAACCATCCATCTTTCACGCACTAGTGAGAATTTGTTCAAATATGGTCATTCAAGGAATGTGGTATTCGGTGGAGAATTGAGAATGCAGATAATTTGGAAAGACAGAGTATTTGACAAGTAAGCCTGGAGGGAGAATAGGGGTTGCCATGGGATGAGGGAATTCAGGCAATTGGAAGATTCTGGAAGGCAGCTCAGGGTAGCAGTTGCAAACCGATGGCCCACGGATGTGTTTTTGGTTAGCACAGAGTATTTTTATAATCGAATGAGTTGCTCACATTTTTTAATGTTTTCTTTTTGAAAAAATCCAAATTTCTGGCCCAGCCTGTGCATTTCCACTTAACAACAATAAGCTGGAGCTGAGAAGCCATGCCCCCCGCCCCGCGTCTTCTCTGCAGCCACCGTTCCATCTCATTTTATTAGCGTGAGCGAGCTGCCTCATCACCCACTCCCCATAGACATTTGTGGTTAAGAACCTGGTCCTAGAGGCCTTGAACTGGGAGAGGAAGGAGAGTGTCTCCAGCAGGTAGGATGGGGAGAGTCGGGATGACAGGATAGTACTAAAGATAACTTGCCATAATTCAGCATTTTGAAAATGAGACTGGTCAGCCAGTGTGCCATTAAGAACCTGCCTCAATCCAGAGAAGGGTTCAAGCTAAGCAAAAAGATGGTTTTTATGTAACACCAGGACTAAGGTCAGATTACTGAAAATTAGCCCCAGGACCACCCCTTCCTGATGATTTCACCTACTCATATGTTGTTCTGCCTCTCTGATATCCCATTACCAATCCTTGCTCAATTTCCAGTTTCTCTCCCACCTACCCCCATTTCTCCAACAGGATTCACTGAAATCCCAGTCTTGGAACTCAGCCTTAGACTCCAAGTCTACCTCTTCTGTCATGGAGTCGCTGACCCAGCTGTAAGGCTGCCTCGTTGTGTAAACTTCCCTCGATCATACATAGTTTATTGGGCAAAGGTTGTCATCTGTCTCAGCATTGGACTCTGGGCAGGAAAAGAACCTCTCCCGAAAATTCAGAACCACAGTTTGGACCTTACTCAAGCTCAGAGTGTATATATATATATATATATATATATATATATATATATATATATATATATATATATTCTAATGTATATTGCCTTTATAATTCAGAAAACTCCAAGCCCAGAAATTAATATGAAAGCTAGCCCCAACCTTATGATTCCTCTGAGACTCCCAGCAGAAGCATACACGAAATCATTCTGAAGAACAAATCCTCCAAGAGTGCACTACAGTCCCACACATAAGACCCCCCTGAACGATCAGTTCTCAATCCAAAATTATTGATAAGGGAAAAAATGCACCAAAAACAAAAGTAAGCATATGCAACAAATACCAACATTAGATACTCTGAAGCTTTATTTAAGAGTCGCCTGAATTTAAATAAGTATGCTTAAGATGAATAAAACACAAAAGAAAAATTAAACACATAAACACTCTGAAAAAAAAAAAAAGAATGGGCATATTTTTAAAAGGGCCAAATAGAGCTTTTAAAGTTAGGAAAAAGACTGTCATTGAAATACAAAATTCAGTTGAAGGGCTAAGCAGCAAATTCAATGTGGCTGAGTAGAGACTTAGAGAACAGGAAGAGAAACCTGAGAAATTTACATAGCATGAAACACAAAGAATTAAAAAGATGGAAAATGGAAGAGAGAGGTTAAAAGACATGAAGGACAGGAAAGATGGTCCAACATGTTTCTAATAAAAATTCTAAATGGAACTCACACAATGGAGTACCATCCTGTGACAAGAATGTATAAAATGACAACCTCAGGGGGCCTCAATGGCTCAGTCGGTTAAGCGTCTGACTCTTGATTTTGGCTCAGGTCGTGATCCCAGGGTCATGGGATCTAACCCCAAGTCAGGCTCAGCGCTGAGTGTAGAACCTGCTTAAGATTGATTCTCTCTCTCTCTCCCTCTGCCCCTCTTCCCCACTTGCTCTCTCTATATCTGTATCTATATCTATATCTATATCTATATCTATATCTATATCTATATCTATAGATATATTTAAACAAAAAATGGCAACTCCATACAACAATATAGATGAATTTCATAAACATCATTGAGTGAAAGAGAAACAGAAGTGTATATATCATATAGTTCCATTTTTCTAAAGGTCAAAACTGGGAAAAACTAATCTACACAGATAGATGTGAAGATAGGGTTTATTCTTGATCACAGAGGTACACAGTGACTGAAAGGAGCCTGAGGGGGCACTTGAAATCCTGGGACTGTTCTGTTTCTTGATCAAGGTGCTGGTGAAACAGGTGTTCAACTAGTGAATACTCATCAAACTGCACACTTATGACACATGCATTTTGCATGTATTTGGTACTTTCATAAAATTTACGTGTGTAGGGAGGGGGGAAAAAACCTTGAGATAGAATAGAGAAAATGGGAAAAAGCAATATTCTTGGATGTAAAGGCTGACATTTCTCAGGAAATGACGGAAGGCATGATGCTACAGACTCAGGACAGGGGATCCCAAGCAGAGTAATAAAAAATCCACACGTGGACCCAGTGTAGTAAACCTGCAGCAAACAACAGAGGGATCTTTAAAGCCCCCGGCAAGAAAAAAAGAAACATCATCTACAAAGAAACCACACTGAGATGGATTACTTCCCAATGGGAACCCAATGAGATGGAGACTTCCCAATGGGAACGAAAGAAACTATAAGACACTGAAATGATATCTTCAAATTACTACACGAAACTAACTGTCAACCTGGGATTCTAGACCCAGCTAAAAGGCCGTCCAAGAGTGAGGACATAATAAAGACACTTTCAAACAAGTCAAGACTGGGTGTAGTTGAGGAAGAAGAAAATTGAAGGCAGAAGTAGAGAGTAAGCTTCAAGAAGTAAAGGAGAACACGATACTGAGAAAGCAAATAAATAAAGCTAACATAAGGACTGACTTCAAGTATGCAAAAATAAGAAAGTGAGCTGTTAGGAGTAAATTGTGTCTCCCCAAATTTCATATGTTGGAGTCCCTAACCTTCAGCACCTCAGAATGTGACCTTATTTGGACAGAGTCATTGCAGGTGGAATTTTTTAGTTTAAAATGAGGTCATTACAGCACACCCTAACTCAAAATGACTGATGTCCTCGTAAGAGGGGGAAATTTGGACACAGTGACAGGCACGCAGGGAGAAGACCATGTGAAGGTAAAGGCAGAGACCAGGATGATGCCTTTGCAAACCAAGGAACACCAAAGCTTGGCAGAAAGCCACCAGAAGCTGGCGAGAAGCATGGAAAAGTTTCTCTCACAGCCACTAGAAGGAACAATCCTGCCTTGATCTTGGACTTTCAGGGTCCACAGCTGTGAGACAATAAATCTGTTATTTAAGCAGAGGAGGAGGGACTCGATCCAGTTATATGCTTTTTTCAAGAGACACACCTACAACATGAGGACTCACGATGATTACAACTGAAGATATTTACTATACACATACTAAAAAGAAACCGTCACAACTGTTTTGGGAAGGAATGATGGCCCCCCAAAAATAGCCATGTCCTAATCGCCAGGACCTGTGAATATGTTGCATGGCAAACACAAATTAGGTTGCAAATGGAATTAAGGTTGCTAATCTTCCACCCCTTAAATAGGGAGATTATCCTGGATTATTCAAGTGGGCGCAGTGTAATCACAAGGGACCTGAAAAGTGGAAGAGGGGCTGTCAGAGAAACATGTGACTGTGAACATACCTGCACAAAGAAATGTGACATTGCTAGTTTCAAAGGTGGAAGAAGGGAGACGTGAGCTGAAGAACATAAGTGGCCTTCAGGAGCCCAAAAGGGCAAGAAAATAGACTTACTGCTGGGGTCTCCAAAAAGGGATACAGCCCTGTCAACACTTCAATCGTAGCCTCTAGTTACCCAGGTCAGATTTGTCAGATAATAAGTTATGTTTTTTGGGTTTTTTTTAATTTTTTTTTAACGTTTATTTATTTTTGAGACAGAGAGAGAGCATGAATGGGGGAGGGTCAGAGAGAGGGAGACACAGAATCTGAAACAGGCTCCAGGCTCCGAGCTGTCAGCACAGAGCCCGACGCGGGGCTCAAACTCACGGACCGCGAGATCATGACCTGAGCTGAAGTCGGTAGCTCAACCGACTGAGCCACCCAGGCGCCCCTAAGTTATGTTGTTTTAAGCCACTAAATTTATAGTGATTTGTTGTAACACCAAAACAAAACTAATACAACTACATCAATATAAAGTTAAATATCCTTTGTATCCAACTAAATTAGTAAGGATAAACTGGTTAACACCTAACAGTAACTCCAATGTTATCAAAATTCTGCACCTGTGTGTCCTTGAATAACATTGCCTTAATATACGTAAAGCAAACATAAAAGAATCACTGAGTGGGGCAACTGGGTGGTTTAGTTGGTTAAGCATCTGACTTGGGCTTAGGTGATGATCTCACGGTCTGTGAGTTCGAGCCCTGAGTCAGACTCTGTGCTGACAGCTCAGAGCCTGGAGCCTGCTTCAGATTCTGTGTCCCTCTCTTGCTCTGCCCCTCCCCCGCTCAATCTCTCTCTCTCTCTCTCTCTCTCTCTCTCTCTCTCTCTCTCTCTCTCTCTCAAGAAAAAACAAACATCTAAAAACATTTTTTAGGACTCACTGAGAGGAAAATTTAAGAAACTTCTCAATAACTGATAGATTAAGCAGACAAAAAGTAGGATGAGAAAATCTGAACATGCAATTACAACGTTAACAGTACAAGTAGAAACTTGTATTTGAACTTGATTTACTAAAGTAAGCTTTAATCTTAAACAAAAGGAAATTATGAGATTATGCTTAAAGAAATCCAGGAGCATATCTTGATACAAAAGCAACATTTTTAAGAAGAATTGGAAAAGGCTACATACTAAGTATTCAGGAAGCTTCGAAATACGAAACCCCATGGGTTCTTCTTCTATGTCTATAGTTTATAGATAACATTATTGTGAAAATTCTGAAATATCCTTATAGGATAATACCAGAGTGGAAAGATCATGTGATTGTAGCTTGGAACAACTGGAAAATCGTGAGTTCAACTCAAATTGATGGGTTGTAGTGGCTATATGATGCATGTGTGTTCATTTTGTATCCAGGTCTCAGGCAACTTCACCACCAGCCTTGAAAATTGCACAGAAAATACTAAAGAATTCCATCAGGTTCTAACATAGGTATGTCTCCTATTTACAGGGAACCAAAATATGTTCGAGACAAACAACAACAACAACAACAAAAATGGGCTAGCTTATTGGGTAGAAACCATAAGGAAATCAATCAAGTTAAAAATTCCTGGTGAATGACCATTGAAAATGGATGAACCTGGTTTTCCAGTGCAACCAGGTGAAACGCATTCCCTACAGAAGAAAACACATTATTCCAAAGTGAAGTACTCACATGGAAGTAATTTTCTTAGCTCTAGCTGATTGCTTGGCTTCATAATAGGGGCAATTTTACCCAAAAGAGGTGAGTCATTTTTCTCAAATTAATTTCTTCCTTCAGACCTCTTCCTCCTAGAATTGATTTGAATGACACAAGTCGGCCATCCAGCCCAGGAAGGCCCAATGCATTTGTGACAGCTACTTTGTGAAATCCTAAGCTGGAAACACAGGGGCTACCACGTCACCTGAACACAAAGCTTGCCTTGCCTTCCCTCCCGCTGACTCGAAGCTCTCCCGTGTCCCACCCAGCTGACGACCCATCCGTGTAACAAGAGCCAAAGAAATACGCAAGAATTCCACAGAATGACACTTGAGACGCAGACTGGGTTGTAACTTAGCTTTCCTTTATTGCAAAACAATAAGGAAAAGACACACACATCTAGATTAGCTCTAAGATGTGGGAAGTCCCTAAAGTTCCTAATGTTGAGAGACGAGGGGTAATGGAGACTACAGAGCAGCAGGCTCTTCCAAGCTGAGGTGGAAGCTTTTGCAAATCCCTGAACGAAGAGAAAGCTTGGTCAGATTAGGCAATGATTAACACCACAAAGGTACAACAAAATGGAGCTGCCAAGGTTGACAAGACAGAAGGCCGAAGAAGTCAGCAGAAGCGGCATCTTAAGACAATCATTGTCGCAGTAATTTAGCGTGCACCTGCATCACCTGGAGGGCTTCTTGAAACCCAGAGCCCTGGGGCCAACCCCCAGGGTTTCTGATTTAATGCATCTGGGGTGGGGCATGAGCATTAGGCTACAAGGTTCCAGGAGATGCTGATGCTGTTGGTTCCCCGGACTTTGAAAATCACTGTTTTCAGATCTTCGTCGTCCTCAATGCCTTGGATAATGGAAAGAAATGGAAGGCTTCTGGAGGTAAGCTGTGGATGCAGTGAGAAGCACGTGGTGTCTGTAGAGAGCTAAGGCTGTGCCTGAGGGTCAGGAGGGCGTGTGAGGCCTTCAGAGTGAAGACATTTTGAAATACTTTTGGTAGGGAGAATACTTTTGGAGCCCTGGGTGGCTCGGTCAGTCAAGCGTCTAACTTCGGCTCAGGTCACGATCTCACGGTTCATGGGTTTGAGCCCCACTCTGGGCTCTGTGCTGACAGCTCGGAGCCTGGAGTCTGCTTCGGATTCTGTGTGTCCCTCTCTCTCTGCCCCTCCCCAACTCACACACTCTCTCTCAAACAAACAAACAAAACCATGAAATAGTTGTGGTAGAAAAGAAGAGAAAACCCAGACTAGGGGTTCATGGGCGCATGGCTGGTTATTTTAAGAATGTGGATGAGGAGCGCCTGGGTGGCGCAGTCGGTTAAGCGTCCGACTTCAGCCAGGTCACGATCTCGCGGTCCGTGAGTTCGAGACCCGCATCAGGCTCTGGGCTGATGGCTCGGAGACTGCAGCCTGTTTCCGATTCTGTGTCTCCCTCTCTCTCTGCCCCTCCCCCGTTCATGCTCTGTCTCTCTCTGTCCCAAAAATAAATAAAAAACGTTGAAGAAAAAAAAAAATGAAAAAAAAAAAAAGAATGTGGATGAGATTGGAGATGATACCTTTGTGGTGGCAAAATGTTTTCAGTTGTCTGATTCTCCCTAGCAGGACGAGGAAGTGCGGGCATAACAGAGAATGGGAACAATGGTTTAGGTCAAGGATTAGACTTTTCCTAATCGTTGAATAAAAAGAAGGAGGGCAAAAGGAGGTGAAATGTGGGACAGTGGTGTGCTATTTTGGATTACAAGAAATCCATATTTGATCACTCAGATGACCAAAGTATATTTTTCATATATATTTGGTCTTTGTCGTGGTTCCTGGCTCACAGCTCCCAACATCCTTGGGCTATCTTGAGCAAGAAGAGTAATGGGAACATCTTTCCTTACAATCTCGGTCTCTTGTCCTCAGTTCCTGAGAAGCTCCAGAGCCTTAAAGGTGAAATGTGTATCATGTTACTGGTAACACGTGCCTTTCCACTACAACCGGGTTTATGTTAATGAGGTGACTTTTGGAAAGCTTTTAAGCAGGAGGGCTGGTGGAAGAATCAACCCCGGGGGCACCTGGCTGGCTCAGTTAGTGGAGTGTGCAATCTTGATCTCGGGGTCATGAGTTCAAGCCCCACGCTGGGCACAGAACTCACTTAAAATAATTAATCAATTAATTAATTAAAAAACAACCAACCCTGGATAGAGAATTGGAACTTTCAGTCCCACCCTCTGATTTCCTGATGAGGAGAGAGGTTGGAGGTTGAATCCATCATCAATACCCAATGAGTTAATCCATCATGCCTATGTAATAAAGCCTTTATTAAAACCCAAAATGAGGGGTGTCTGAGAGCTTCCCATTTGGGGAACCAGAGCTTCTAAGACACAGAGCAGAAGCTCCTTCCCTCAGGACCTCACCCTACGTATCTCTTGATCTGCTGTTGATTCATAGCTTTTAAATATCTTGTAAAACAGACTAGTAATCCAGTGAGTAAACGGGTTTCCTGAGTTCTGCGAGGCACTCTAGCAAGTTAATCGAACCCAAAGGGCATTCATGGGAATCTCCACTCTGTAAGCCATTGCTCAGATCCACAGGTGATAACCCAGGCTTGCAATTGGCATGTGAAGGAAAGGCAGTCTGGTAGGGCTGAACCCTTCACCTGTGGGATCTGACGATCTGTCTGGATAGCGTCAGAATTGAGGTGAATTGTCGGACACCCGGCTGGTATCAGAGAATCGCTTGTTGGTGCGGGGGAAACCCACACCACCAACATCCCACACATCGGAATTGGACGTGCAGAACACCCTTTAAGTGGTGTCTAAACTACTTGGGGAAGGAAATTAAGACCGGTGTGTTCCAATACACGGATAGCAAAGGCAGAAGCAAGAGCCTGGAAATCGTGATGAAGTCAAAGACCATGTGTAAATGTGTAAGTAAGCTAGTAAGGGAGGCTTGTAACCATAAGTCGTGGCTTCAGAGTGATCGATCAACCAATGAGATCTCAGAGTTAGAGAAATTCCAGGCTAGGGCAGGAGCGAATGGATGGGCTCCACGGGTTCCCAGAACCCCTTGACCCTGAATGCAAAATATTATGTGCTCTCCAAAAGAGCAAATTTCCCTGAGAGACCATTCACAACTCTCATCTAAATTCCAAAAGAGCTTGCGACCCGTAACTGATTAAGAGTCCACGGCAGAAGAGACTGATAGAACTGGAGCAGAGGTGAAGGTGTCTGGGTTTGAGGAGGCCAGAGAACCATGGAGCAGGACACACGGAAAAAAATGTTACCCAACCATCTATCACCACCGCTGACTCAGGAAAAGAACAGGTGAGCTCCATCCGAGGGAACCCCAGGGGGCCGGACTGATCAAAAGCACAGTTCCTGACTCTGTCTGCCAACACTGTGGCCAAACAAACTCTGGTAAACTCCTCACAAGAGAAGCCAAAAACTCAAGAGAGGAGGGTTTGGACAAGAGAAAGGGAGAAATGTATTCCAGGTGCCAGCAGCGAGGGAGGTGGCAGGCCCAAGCCTTAATAACCCACCTCTGATTCCGCAAGATAGACACCCAGAGTTTTACAGAAAGGTTCAGGCAGGTTCGTGCAGGAGAGGAGGCAGGGAGCACATGATCAAGGGTGGGAGTCAGTGCATGCAGCCCGTGATCAAGGTCAGAGAAGGTGATGTGGGGGGTGTGGTCTTCTAGGCATTCCGTGGCTATCCGGGCTTTTCTGGTCGGCTGTTTGGTATGTTCTGGGTTGTTGCAAACCACCTTCAGTGACTCAAAGCGTAGTAAAGAATAAATGCAATGGGTCTCAGAGCACGATGTAAGCAGTCTTCTGTATTTCTGGTTTTAACTGTTCGGGTCTATAGTCGAGTAAGAGGGTCACTAAGAAAAAGACCGTAAGCTGGAGACCAAAGTATTAGAAGGCGGACAGAGAGAGAAAGTACCCGGAGCGGACAGTAGTTGTGGCCGTCACCGGAGATGGCGGTTCTAAAAGCACTTTGCAAACAGCAGAGCACTTCCAAGTCTGTAGAGGTTATTTATTGTTTAAAAAACTTATTTTCTGGTTACTAAAATCAAAATCCCCCTTTTAGAAATTTTTGAACATACAGAAAGATTTTAAAAAATCAAACAAACATGACAGAACTCAAGTTAGATTATTACTGTCAATTCTGGCAGACTTCTAGTCAAACGACCACTAGCTGATGTACCAATGTGATCCTGGTATCTGGAAAGCCAAAAATCAGACTCAAGGAGCCCAAAGCCGGAAAACCCTCTCTGTCAGGCTGCATTCAGGCTCAGGAGGCCAACTCACTATTCGAGCAAGGCAAGCTTATGATGACAAAGACAACATTAATTTCTATTATAGAGTCATGCCTATAAGTAATGAGAAAAATGCCTCTAGGTCTCTAGACACATTAGAGTTTTCAGTTGGGCAGATTTCATCTGTAGCTCTGGTCTTTAAGTGCTGACATCTTAAATTTTACATTATATTCCCATGCCCGCCCCAGAACCCCTCTTACAGATTTAAAAAATTCATTTAGTATAAAAATCCTATTTTCCAACACAATGGAGACTAGTAGTTGCTTGGAGAATTTAAGTGGAAATAATTCTCTAAAATATGTACAGATCTTAACTTTTAATTTAAAATACAATTTCTGGGGCGCCTGGGGGGCTCAGTTGGTTGAGTGTCCGACTTCAGCTCAGGTCACCATCCTGCAGTTCGTGAGTTTGAGCCCCGGCTCTGTGCTGACAGCCTGGAGCTTGAATCGGATTCTGTGTCTCTGTTTCTCTCTGCACCTCCCCTACGCGTGCTCTGTCTCTCTCAAAAATAAACATTTAAGAAATAAATCAAAAGATCATTTCTGAGCAGGAATCTGATTCGTAGATAGTTCCTCCACATGAGTAACACACAAAACTTGGATGCCATCTCGTTTTCTGCAACAAACAAGCCATTCATCACTTAGTGCAAAACCGGTGCTACAAATCCTGTGGTTCAGGTCAAAGTCCTTTTCTTTGGGTTTAGGGCCTGTGACTTGATTTTTCTCTCCTCTTTCTTGTTTTTAAACCAAATCTCTGATGATCCTCTGTTTTCTAGTCTGAGTAACTTCAAAACCACCAGAAGAAATCTGGGTAGAAAATCTGAGTGCAGATGTTTGGAATCTTCCCCCCATTTTCCTTATTAGCTGCCTCACCCACACCCAATTCAACAGCATTTTTTAGTCACTTGCCTTTAAGCCTTTCCCAAAGCAGTCCGTTAAGTTTTCACCATAAGAAAGACCATGCTTTCATTTCACCCTCCCGTTTTATCAATGTACATATTTCGGCAAATTATGTAATTATAATAACAAATATGTCTGGCATAAACAGGTGCAGAAACAAAACTGATTCTAGGTGAGCAAGCTAAGTAATCTCCACAGGTGGGGCCTTAAGTGCACAGGTGAGCAAGAGAGTGTCTCACCAGGGAACAGACTCTGGGCAGCCAGATGTTTTAAATGAAAAGGAGAGAAAGCCTGTTAATTTGAGAGTCTTATAAGTGGAAGTCAAGAGCGTAAAGTGGAGACCAGTTAAGAGAGCTTCCGTTACATACACAAATAATAAAATAATAATAATAAGGCATTACACATCTATCAGAATGGCTAAAATCCAGAACACTGGCAACAGCAACTTCTGGCGAGGTTTGTAGAGCAACAGAAGCTCACGTTCATTGCTGCTGGGAACGCAAAATGGTAAAGCCACTTTGGAATACACTTTGCCAATTTCTTAAAAGCCAAATATAGTCTTACCATGGATCCACCGTGACGCTTCTATGTATTTACCCAACTGACTTGAAAGTTTGTGTCCATACAAAAACCTGAACTGGAATGTTTATAAGCAGCCTTGTTTATAATTGCTGAAAACTGGAGGCAGCCAAGCCATCCTTCAATAAGTGAATATGTAGATGGACTACAGTTGGTCTTTTCAATGTATTTATACTACACGGCACTAAAAAGGAATGAGCTATCAAGCCACATTGACATGAATGCATCTTAAATGCTTAGTTCTAAGTGAAAAATGCCAGTCTGAATAGGATATGTAATCACATTTATATGAAATCCTGGAAAAGGCAAAACTATAAAGATCATAAACAGAATTATGGTTTCTGAGCGTTTGAGGGGAGTAAGGAGAATTAAAGAGGCAAAGTACAGGGAATTTCTTGGGGGCAGTACAACTATCCTATATGACACTGCAATGGTAGATACGTGAATCTTGACTAAAAATATTTGGCATTCACCAAAAATCCATAGAACCGTACAACACAAAGACTAAACCTTAACAGACACGAGGTTTTTGTTTTCAACTTTTTTGATGTTTATTTATTTTTGAGAGGAGGGGGAGGGGCGGAGAGAGAGGGAGACACAGAATCTGAGGCAGGCTGCAGGCTCTGAGCTGTCAGCACAGAGCTCAACAGGGGGCTCGAACTCACAAACTATATGAGATCGTGACCTGAGCTGAAGTCAGATGCTTAACCAACTGAGCCACCCAGGTGCCCAGCATATACAAGTTTTAAACATTAGTTAGGTGGTCAGCATGTTCCAGGAAGGAATAGGAAATATGACAAAAGACTCTGTGTTTATAACTGTATCAAATAACCTCACTGAAGGGGGGTGAAAGGGAAAGATCTTTTACCTAAATAAATTTGGAAATGAGGTCTAAGGCAAAAGGAACTGTATACAAATACCGTGCTTTCATTGAAAAACTTTCTTTACAGGGGGATATGGGTTAACAGCTCTGAAACCACTGTGCATGGGGCACAGGAATAGAACAAGTGAGTGAGTGAATGGCAGGTGGCAGGAGCCAGGTTTCTTGCTGCTGGAGTTACGGCATAGGTCACAGAAAGGTGAGCTGGGAGAGGAGACCAGACTGATTGATGTGGTCATGGCTTAGAGATGGAGAGGTCAGTATGAAGTCATGTTTAGCTTAATACGGACACAGGTGGCCACATACAGCAATATTTATAGGAATGTGCATATTCACAGGTTAGTATGCAAACAAACATATATTTTCTCTGCCTGCCAACTGAGAGGACCTAGAAGCAATGACACCTCAGTGGCAATGAGCACACCCAGTGCCCAGCTCTTGGTTCCTACTACTATTCCCCAATAGAAGGAACCAGGACTGCTTAGGGAAATGACTGGTTCTAGGACTAAGGCAGCCAGGGCAAGGGTTATACACATGATTCTAGAGCATCATGTAGTGCCAGAGAGTAAGAAAGTGTGTTAAAAACAAACAAACAAACAAACAAAATGATGGGAGTATGTCAAAGGGACGTGGGAGCCAAACCTGAAATAATTTGATCAACAATATAAACGAGTACTTCTTGAGTATAACCCAAAATATAAAATAAATATTTAGGAATCCATACTGGTATAAATAATGAATGAATGACAAGGGACAAATCTCCCATGCAGAAGAATTCCAAATAAATTTGGAGATAAGGAGTAAGAGTTATATTCCCAGTTTAAGTGTGGGCTGTGAACAGCGATTTTCTCCCACAGAACTCAGCATGGTGAGGGGGGAAAGAGCAATTTTACGGAAGAGACCCCCAATAAGCACTACCCCAGCCAGGTGGTCAAGGTCAACATCAACAATCCTAAATCGTGTTAATAATATGTATCCTTGATGTGATGAGAATGCAACTTGACCTCTGTTGCATCCCCCAAATGAGATGAGAATGCAACTTGACCTCTGTTGCATCGGTTAGGTCCCCAAAACCTATAACCCCAGGCTAATTGTGAGGACAAGATCAGAATCTCAATTTGACAAATATCTGACCAGTATTCCTCAGAACCATCAAGGTCATCAAAAACGAGGAAAACCTGTCACAGCTAAGAGACGCCTAAGGAGACCTAACTAAATATAATGTGGTATGCTGGATGGGATCTACAAAATAAAAAAAAAAAAAAAAAAAAGCAACATTAGTTAAAAACTAAACATCTGAAAAAATATGGACTTTAGCTCATAATGTGTCAATATCAGCTTGCCAATTGTAACAAATGTATCCTACCAACATAAGGTGTTAATAGTAGGGGAAATTGAGGGTGGAATATACGGGAACTCTATGTGCCATCTTGATAATGTTTCTGTAAATCTAGAATGAATCTAAAATAGGCTTATTTGGGGGGTGCCTGGGTGGTTCAGTCGGTTGGGTGACCGACTCTTGATTTCTACTCAGGTCATGATCCCAGGATGGTGAGATCAACCATCAGAGTTGGGCTCTGAGTAAGGCACAGAGCCTACTTAAGGTTCTCTCTCTCCCTCTCTCTTTCTGCCCCCCCCCCATACACATGCTCTCCCTCTAGCTCTCTCTCTCTCAAAAAAATAAAATAAAATAGGCTTATTTTTTAAAAGTGTATTCATTGGGGCATCTGGCTGGTTCAGTCCGTGCAGGGTCCAACTTCAGCTCAGGTCATGATCTCACGGTTCCTGAGTTCCAGCCTCGCGTAGGGCTCTGTGCTGACAGCTCAGAGCCTGGAGCCTGCTTCAGATTCTGTGTCTTCTCTCTCTGACCCTGCCCCACTCCTGCTCTGTCTCTCAAAAATAAATAAATGCTAAAAAAAATTTTTTTTAAGTTTATTTATTTTGAGGGAGAGCATGAGCAGAGGAGGGACAGAGAGAGGGGGAGAGAGAGAATCCCAAGCAGGCTCCAAGCTGTGAACCCAGAGCTGGACTTGGGGTTCAATCCCATGAACCTGTGAGATCATGAGCTCAAAATTGGGAGTCGGTCTCTTAACCGACTGAGGCACCAGGCACCCCTAGTCTTTTTTTTTTTTTTTTTAAGTTTTTCTAAGTCAGCTGGGCTAGAGAAGCCACTTACTAGCCAGGAAATCTTCCCTTTTAAGAAAAAATAGTACTGAACTATATTGATATATGCCAATTAAACATCTCCTAAATCTTAATCCTACTGATAAAATTACAACTTGGCTGAATAGACAGGCCAGACCTCTGGTAACAATGTGCCATGTAACATTTGCTCATTTGGAAAAGATGAGAAGGAAAGTGTATGCCTGACTCAGGAGTATTAGCAGGAGAAAATAAATAAAAGATTTAAAATATAGATGTAATTATAGTATAGAGTGGCTCGTTTACATTCATCCATCAGAATCACAGAAGATTTTAAGTGTCCTAGATAGCAATGAAGAGCAACTAATGAATCGACAAGAAGAACCCCGTGTTAATTGTGTTAGCGGCTTGTTTTTAAATCAAGTGAGGGAATGCACGTGTACTTTACAGCAGGGACCCAAATTTAGTCACCCTTTTCCTTCCCTGGCATATGTGCAAGGTCAAATAGCATCTCTCAGCCACGGCAATACGCAGGAGACCCTGATTGTGCTGATATTCCAGCTGTGACCGTGACAGAGTGCCTGCCCTTTTGTTTTGCCATCGCTCTGTTTGACTTTATTACAGGCTACACGGTGGATAGGATCGCGGCACCAGACCGATGCTGTCCTTGGAGCTTCACCCTGTGGAATAGTTTATGGGAATGCCTTGTGTAAGGAGATCTTTCAGAACTCTCTCGGATTATATCCCACAGAGACCTACTTACACAGTGCCAAATTGTTCTCTACAGAGAATAGTCTGGTGGTCAAGTCCATTTAAATTTAAATGGCTTACTGCATTATAACCCTAGACAATGAGGGAAGTTACATAGGCTCCTAAGTTAAAGCAAGGCCCCTGGATGGCACCATTTTATTAAAACCATGTACAGCTGCAGATAAATGGAGTTAACTGCACAGGCAAGAAGTCATAAATTGGTGCTGTATAATCTGAAAAACTATAGAAAGGAAGCTAAGCTACTTTCCCAGAAGAGATGAAAAGAAAGAAGGTCAGAATGTCCCCCTCAGTTGCCTGGAATACCAAAGTTCCCCAAGTGCCTGAACATTCCATGAAAGAAAAATGCAGTTTATATCTATGCCTCGATCAACCATGCCTGAGTAAATTGCTTATCAGTAAACTGTAGGCAACTCACAACATGGGGAGGAGCATCAACCAAGGAGAAGGAGTGCATTTGGCACTCGAGATGGGAATGCATCCAGGAAACGTTGGGTGGAGTTGGCTGGGAGTAACCGCCACATAGTGGCTACCCATGGTGAGGGAATACCCAAGACGCTTAGGGTTCACAAAGATTCTGGCTCCTGTGGTTTCTTTGTGAGTTGACTGCTATGCCCTAAACCATCAATAAGTAAACAGCGTTCACCACAAAGCTTGTTTGTCCAGTGTCCAGCTAAGTCAAAGGAATTATAAGACCCCAACCACACATAACCTACTTCAAACCTCGAATGACTTGGAGTTCAAGGTCAAGGGATCCACGCCACTGATTGCCCCGCACCATAGGGAAGGGTACTAGGCAATAGTTGCTGTCTGCCATGTTGCTGAGAACGTTTTTTTAGAAGAGATTCTTCTAAAGCCAAACGTTCTATGAGAAGCAGGCCAAGGGTAGAACCTTTGGGAGGCATGCTGAATATAGCACAGATGTCACCAGGGATCCAAGAGCTCGGTGCAGCTGTTCAGCTTCCATAGACACGAGTCCCCTTGGATATTTCTGGGCCGGCATTAGTACCCACGTTCCGTGTGTTCCCTTATGTCATTGGGCTGACGTTCTTCCTGCCCTTTCTGAGAAAGTGACTGACCTGAGAGCGTGGGGCAGAAGTTCCAAAGAGCTCCGTGCCATGCTATCTCCTTAGATACTTACAGTTTGTCTTCAGACGTGCACAGAACTACACAGCAACAGTGGATCACAGTTGACCCCAGGAAAGGAAATTACTAGACTAGGCTAAGCCTGGCCCCTTAACTCCAGTTCCAGAAATCCAGTGGATGACATTAGCATTTCTAAACCTAGAATCGTCCTTGGGCTACTGGGATGAAATAGTATGGTTGGAAAGAGTGTTAAACTGGAATCGGACGACTTGATTTCCTATTTTTGCCCCTAATTCCGTGACCTTGGCAGGTCATGTAAACACCCTGAGCCTTCGTTCTTACAATCTTTAAAAACGGAAGCAGGGCTGTCCCGGATGGTGTCCGCTGTCTCCTCTAACCTCCCTCTCCATCTTTCTCCATCCCGCCTTCTGTCCTGGGAGGCTGGCTTGTAGGAATTCCATGAGTCTCTTTTGCCCTCTACCTTCTGTTTGGGGCCCTACAGTCACAGGAGGTGATTAGAAGGAAGGAGAGTGAGATTGGGTATCTACCCCCTTCTCTTTCCTGCAGGGTCTCCCAAAGGACCCTTCTCTCTTGGGGCAGCCCTCTGTCCAGTCTTCTTCTCCCAGCTGCTGGTAACTTCTTCCTCAGCTGGCCCGCCGGTCTGCTGGGGTAACCATGCCACGGTCACTAACCCTGGGGGATCCCACCATCCTAGCAAGCACAGGCTTGTTAGCACTGCCTATGCTTTTTTAAATGCCTTCATTAAGTTTAACCCCCCTGCAAGCAGCCGAATTTGAGAGTGCAAACTGTTTCCTGCCGGGGCCATGACTAACACCAGTGAGCTAGATCAGAGGCATCTGAATATCACGGAGCCTTTCTGAGGTTTGATTTGCGTTTTGACCTGAATTTTACGGATGCCAACTAAACCCGAGAGAAGACTGAAACCAGCTTCCGGAGCCCCAGTTATGAGGCTCTGGATTTTTCAAAACACCTTAGCTGTTCTCAGTGATTGATGCTAAAACAGGTCGACAGAAGACATTTCAACTTCAATGGATATCTTATTAGCAAAATTCTACTTTATTTGCTTTATATGTCAGTGTCCTATAAAATTTTATTCAAGAAGAAAAGAGGCTCTACTGCTCTAAAATGTTTGAGAACCACTGGTAGATGGCTTCTAGGTGCCTTCCAAGATTCTAAGACTACGAATATCACACTTGGAGGAGTTGAGCAAGACCAAGCTTCTGGGCAATGAACCAAGGTGACAGTCACTAGAGGCAAAAGTGTAGAGTGAACTTGACAGACTGTTTCCATCCCTGCCCCGGCTGACGGCCACTGGAGGCCCGACACCCTGCAAAGCTGAGAGAATCCAATAAGTGCAATAGGATGCCCCTCATTCCCTCCACTGAAGCAGTCCATTCCTTTGCTCATCAAGATCTCCTAGTAATAACAGAGCACCTACTCATAGCCACCTAACATTTCTTAACCTACTATGTGTCAGGCTCTGTACTTAGACCTTCATACTTGCTGGCGACCCAATTACCTTATCCAGCAGGAAAGTCCAATCCCTATCCCTCCCTCCACCAAAGCACCACCCCTACCAGAGCCCCCCCAACACCTCCTCCAGGAATCTCTGGGTGCTCACTAGTGGGGGGAGGGGCTTTCCGCCAGTCCTGCCTGCTCCCATGTCCTCCTGCTGAAACTCAGTCAAAGGTACTTCACCCCAAGCTAGACAGGGCCCTCTCTCAGGCTATTCCTCTGAGCTCCTTCCTCTAAGGTCCAACTCTGCCCTCAGGAGGGCTGGGTGAAGACACTTAGAATGCAGGACAGCCCCCTCAGAGACCAAGGGACACGTGGACCCTATGCTCTTCACTAACTCAAGGCTTCAGGCAAGGCCCACCAGCCACCTACCTGGGCCACACTCTTTTCTACCCTGTTGGTAACTTTCTGGGAGAGTGTTCTGAATTTCAGTCCTTGGGGACAAGGGTTTAGGGTTTTGGTCCCTAAGGTCCAGTGCTCTTTATGCAAGTTGTTAAAGGTGCATCCAGCTCTCTGCTTTCCAAAGGGGTAGGGGATGGGGGGAAGCCAGTGGAATGATCCCAACCCTGCCCCCCACTCTCGGTAGTAGGTCAAGTCTCCTCCAAAGTGATGTTTGCTGGCCAAGGGTTTAGGGCCTGAATCACTAAGCATTGCCAACTATACACATCCTGTTGACTCATCGCTATCATCCCCGTGCTACAGCTGAGGAAGCAGAAGCCCAGGGAAGGGGTGGGCCTGCCCAAGATCACCCAGTGAGGTCAGCTGAGTTCCAAAACTGAAGTCTGGGCCACAAGGAGGTTCCATACTCTAGGCAACTCTCCTTTGTCCCTTCAGCTTGGCTGCAATAATTGAGTAACAGTGATGATTGAGCCTCTGAGGCTGCACTATGGGGGGGGCCCTGGCCCGACACCCAGGAAAAAGGCTTATCTGCCTCTTCTGCTTCTAGGGCAAAAGAAAATGCAAACAATTACTCCTACTTCTAATTTCTATCGTGAGCAGAAATCTCTCGAATAAATCCTAGTGCTCTGACTTTAAATTAATCTCGTTATTGTCAGGATACCAGACTCTAAAATAGAGCACTTAGGGAGCCAGGGGTAATTTTAGAATCACAGTGAATTACAGAGCAAACAGAGGCTCAAAGTCAGAGTAAGGCAAATGTCTCTGATGAATGAGTTAGCAAAAAAATTTGTTCCACTTCAGTTCAAACCCCTGAAGTCAGACTACGCCGTTTTTAGAATATGCAGAGGTTCTGCTAGGTTCAGCTCAAGTTCAGTGGTGTAAAAGAAGACGCACACTCCATTGTCGTTGCAGTACGGAGAAGGAGCTCGGGCTTTGGAGGCAAGAAAAGGACTGCAATCCCACTGCTGCCTTGGGCATATGACTTAACTTCTCCAAGGCTCAGAATCTCATCCATATAATAGAGACAACAGTACCAACTTTGCATGAAGAGCCAAAGAGGTAATAAATGCCCAGCCTCAGACTAATCCTGCCACATTGAATAAACTTTCAATATTTAAATGAATAACAGGACACGGCACCTGATATGCGCTCAGAAGTACTCCGTAAGGGTTAGTTCTCTAAGTTCAAGCCTTACGTGTGACTAAGATCATTAAGGGAAATCATAGGAGAAGGGTCTAGAACTGGACAGCTTGAGACAGACCAGGCAAGGTCATGACAATGACCGACCCAGGAGGAGCTACAGGGAGGTGGCTGCCCCCACGCCCCCCTACCCAGGCCCCATGAGGAGGAGAAGGAAAGCCCAGGGAGGAGACAGCTACAAATGCCCTCAGGTCCACAGTCAGGCACTGAAGATGAGAACTGAAATTTATCCGGGTGATTAGAGTATCAGGAGGTCCTTAGAAAACGCGGTCAGAGTTCCAGCAAAAAGCAGGTAGTCATTCCCAAGAGGGGTTTTTGGTTTTGTTTCTGTTTTTTTCATGTTTATTTTTGACAGAGAGCATGAGAGAGCGGGGTAGGAGAGAGGGGGAGACAAAGCAGACTCTGTGCTTGACAGCAGAAAGCTCGATGTGGGGCTCAAACTCACAAACTATGAAATCATGACCTGAGCGGAAGTGAGGTGATTAACCGACTGAGCCACCCAGACAGCCCCCCAGAGAGGGTTTAATAAGAGACTATTTCCAAGACTGCGGGGCAGACTTATGGGAAAGTGGCTCAGGTAAATTGCCGGGGGCTGCAACTGGCAGGAAACCACTACCGTCCCTGGGCTTAAAGGAGAGAGGGGGACAGGTTCTCCAGGACCCAAGGGAACTGTAACTGCAGGAGGAACCCTCCAACGGGAGCTGGGGTCTCAGAAGAGGAGGCAGGGACTGCCCAGCCCAGCCCTTCAGAGACAGGCGGGGGAACCCGTGTTGTTGCCGACTCTGTTCTTTTCCATCCTTCCCTCCCCTCTCCCTCCCCATCTTCCCTTTGCCCTTACCTATTTCCTCCTCATCCCTCTCCCCATCTTCCAGCTCCCTCACTCGCTCCTCCCCTCTCCTTCCCCTCCCCTCTATCTCCCTACAGTCTCCTCTCTCCTCCTCTCCTCCCCACCCCCACCTTCCACTAGGACCCAGAAATCCAGGGACTCCTCTCCAAGTTCAGCCTGCTGGGGACATGCGCGCGAGGGAAGGGTAAAGAGCAGGTGCCTGGCAGTTCAGTAGCAGGGAGGTGGGGGTGGGGGTGGGTGGGCAGAAGGAGGTGGGGAGTTAGGCTCAACTGCTCTGTAAACAGCTCCAACCTCTACATATCCCCGGAGAATAAACTATAACACAACACCACATCTTTTAAGACAGTCTATTGTTCAGAATTTCCACAAAATCTGACTGGCCTCTCCCCAGCTGGTCTGCACTGAGGTTGGCTCCCGCTCTGTCACATGGTGAGCTGCAGATCAAGCCCATTTTAAGACTAAACAAAAACCCCTCAGTGGCTCCATCAGATGGCCGTGAGCCACTGCACTGTTTCTTTTAGAAATTGTCATTCCCAGAGCTGAAAACAATTTGAGAAAATACTTAAAAAGTGGCTCCGATATCCGCTCTGCTTCCCTGTCTGCGTCATCCCTTTGCAGGGACAAGAACTATTTCAGCTCCGTTTGTGAGTACAGATGTGCCCTGACCTACCTACCTTCCCTGGCTGACCTCCCCTGAGCTCTCTCTGAAACTGGGTCCGCACTGGTGCCCGCGTGTCCTCAAAAGCCTGCAGCAAACCACCAGGCACAAAGGACCAAGGCGTGTGGCTTTTGCTTGTCAGGCCTGCCTGCCGCCACGATCCGCCCCACGCGTGCACACACATGCGCACTTGGCCACATGTCGCAGTTTTCCACAGTGCAGTCAGCAATGACCTTCAGACAAGGAAAGCCTAGGGCGTCACCCCACCCGGGGAGGCCAGACTTCTGGGGTGAAGCTAGAGCGGCAAGCAGCCTGAATGTTGCATGCCACCTGAATGCCCCCAGGCCAGCGAGCACAGACTCACAGAACTAGGAGTCCCAGTGTGGGGAGAGGCTGTGCGGTCCATGGATGTCCTGCTCCGTGTGTAAATCCTACAGCTACTGCCCAGCTTGCATCAGCAATCCTGACAGCCCCTGGCTGGGCCCATATTCCTCCAGGCCTGGGCAAAACAGTCTTGCTAGAAGTTTCCCAGACCTTCTAAATGTGAGGTGTGACTTGGCCGGGGGGGGGGGGGGGGGGGGGGGGGGGGGGGAGGGGGGTCTTAGACTTACCCTCCCTCTCCCCACAGAGTTCCACCAACTAATACATGAATTCAACTGTATGAAATTGCTATCACTCTTAGGTTAAAAATGGCCAAACGTTGGCATTCGTGTAATTCAATCTAAATCATAGAAACAATCGTCAAGGCATCAGTTTTATGAATGTCTGGGGAAAATGCCCAACAGTATCCCAAAGGCAAGGCTCTCTGGGAAAAGCTGGACCAGAAGAAATGTATAACTGAGGCCTAAGTGGAGTTTCCAGTTGCCTTTGCCGAGAACTGATGGCCAGAGCTGTGTGGCAAATCCATCCAGAGTATAAGGAGAAGGGGGTCCTCCCCCAACCGGGGGGACCATTCACCAAGGTGTGCTGGTGGCCTAGGGGACTCCCACAGAGGCGACAGAAAGTGAAAGGGTTGTCCCTTTTCCTCATTTTAAGCCCTAGATTGAGGCCACCCCACAGGTTGCCCCGTGTTAGCCCGGGAGATGAACACATCAAAGTAAATCTGAAAGCACAACATGGTCGTGATGGCTAATTTTATGTCAACTTGATTGCACCATGGGGCACCCAGATTAAGCATTATTGCCCATGTGTCTGTGTTTCCAGAGGAGGTTAGCATTTGAATCAGTGGACTCAGTAAGGTAAATTGCCCTCCCAGTGTAGGTGAGCATCATCCAATCCACTAAAAGCACAAACACAACAAATGTTGGAGAGATAGGAATTTGCATGACCCCCCCCCCCTTTTTCTTCTCCACCTTACTGCTTGAGTCAGGACCTCTCCTCTCATCTTCTTCCACCCTTGGACTTGGATTTACACCATTGGTTCCCCTGGTTCTCAGGCCTTTGGACTTAGACTAAATTATACCATTGGCTTTCCTGGGTCTCCAGCTTGTAGGTGCCAGATCTTGGGACTCCTCATCCTCCATGAGCACATGAACCAATTCCTTGTCATCCTCCTATTGGCTCTCCTTCTCTGCAAAACTCTAACACAGTGCTTCGACCCGGTATTCTCTGTTCCGAGGCTGCTTATGCATATGCATGAGAAAGGCATAAATGGAAGTGAGAAGTTACCTTGGTCCCTAAGTGGGGGGGGCTCAGAAGGCAGCTGGGCCAAAAGAAACTTTGGTCCTGCCATTGTGAGGGGGGAAAGCAAGAGACCAGGGGTAGACTCCCTGACCAGGGAGCCAGGCGGAGACGAATGTAGAAGCTAAGCGTTTCCAGAACACCAGCAAGGACCAGGTCACCTGGGAGAACTACCAGGCTCTATGTAGCTATGAGAACAGATAACATGTTATTAACTACCAGATTACAGAGGTGAATGCCAGCAGGGAAACCCGCGCCTAACACAGTTCTGGAAGTCACCCCCGCTCCACGTGTGCAGAAACCACCTTAGGCAGGTGAGACAGGTGAGAATAAATACAAGCGAAACCAAGCAATTCTTTGCAAAGACTCGCTTGCTGAAGAAGCTTCTTATGTTTACTGGATAAGACACTATTCTTCCCCACTTTTCATTGGGTGATGTTTGGAAGGAAGAGGAAGATAACTAAAGAAGAAAATCTAAAGACTGCACTTGCTCTGATGTCTGAGGACAGCGTGAGCAAAATCTGTGACCCGCTGTACGTACTTCTGCGTATTTTGAAGACACCTGAAAAAGACTACACCACAGTTTTCGCTGGAACCTGGCACAAGCTACGATGGATTTTGGTATATACCGAATATCTATTTCGTCCGAAAGGTTTAAGGTACAAGACTGGAAAGGATTAAATTATTGGTCCCAACTCTTCACTCTTCGCTGTATCCGCGCCTTTTGCCACCTGCCTTCGCAGTTATTTCCACACAAAAGATTGTGTAAACTTCCCCACTCCCGCCATTCTCTTTGGCCGTGAGAAGTGGCTTAAACCAAAAAGATGTTAGGAAGGACTTGCCACGTGGCTATACTGAAGTTGGTTGTTGATTCTTCCATCATCAGGAGACAACCAGCTCTTCCCAGCCTGCTGATACCAGGAGGAAGACAACTGCATGGGACAGAGCCACCCCAGTCGACCTGTGATATGGAGCAAAGTTGTCTCAGCCGACTCATGCACTCATAAGCAAGAAATGTTTATTGCTGTTTGACACTGAGATTTTCATGTTGTTATGCTGCTATAGCCGACTAATACAAAAAAAAAAAAAGACTTGAATGAGACATGATCTATCAACATGGACCACAAACACAATATTGGAAACCAGAGTATATTTTTATTATACCTCCCACCAGTACCCCTGGCACTGTTAAAGAGGGGAAATGAGGGGCACGTGGGTGGCTCAGGCAGTTAAGCATCTGACTCTTGATTTTGGCTCAGGTCATGATCTCAAGGCTGTGAGATCAAACCCCACAATGGGCTCTGCGCTGGGCGTGGAACTTAAGATTCTCTACTGCTCTCTCTCTCTCTCTCCCTCTCTCTCTCTCAAAAAGAAGGGGAATGATATATCTAAATAAGTAGAAATGGAATATAGATAAAACTTCTTCACTCCCCCACCATCACAATAAAAATAAATCTTACTGACAGGACTCTTCACTTTGCTAGAAAAAAGAAGCACAACTCTCTAGACTCCAAGTCTTTCAAATGAAAGATGCTATCATGGCGTATGTCGTTACCTCAATGAACTCTGTGATGTAAACTCACTTTGCCAACTCTTCCCGACTACACAACTCTGAGGATATATGGCTCTGGTCAAAAAAATGAAGGCAAAGCAACAGGTGGGCCAAACATATTTAGCATGGCGCACTGGAACCACGCATGATCTGAAACAGTGAGATCTCAAGGGAGGTCAGGGGCTGGCAAGGAGAGACTTGGAGAAGAACCAGGAGGCAGGACTGGGAACCTTCTATACATCAATGGGAGCCATTACCTGGGATGGAAATCCTGCTCTATCACCTACTGGTCATGTGACCATGAGCAAGTTCTGTAGCCTAGCATTAGATACCTCATCTGTAGAATACAGATAACACTTACTTGTGCAGGTTGTACTGGGAACAAAATAAAAACCACGTCTGAAGGACCGAGCACACAGAGCCAGCACATCCTGCTCCACAAATGATAGTTTCTGTTCTACTGAAACATTACTCAGGACAATACATCTGTATTCCTCCTCTCTGGACAACAGTGAGCCCGAGGGAAAATGGGAAGGAACCTAATGTTCAACAAGAGAAAATGGCTAATAAATCATATTACACAAGCTCGGTGGGATATTAAGAAGCTGTTTTAAAAGATAAGTGTGAAGGCCATAAAAAAAACTTAAAAATGATTTATTTAAAAAGACACAAAATTCTAGATGTACTCTGATTATAATTATGTAAATATATGGGCTGCACAGAAAAGACATATGGAAAAAATAAAAATAGGGTACTAAAATTATGGACTTCTTTGGTAAGTATTCATTATGGTGCTCGATGTCGTTAGTTATTAGGGAAATGCAAATTAAAAGTACAATGACATGCCATTATATACCCACCAGGACACCTAGAAACCTCGGTGTACATAAGTTACACCTCAATTTAGAGAAACAGATTATTAATATTAAACTATTTAAAAATTTCAATCAGACAAAATTTTAAGATAAAATCTGTTTGACTTTTTTTCCTCTCTCTTCTCTCTCTCTCTCTCTCTCTCTCTCTCTCTCTCTCTCTCTCTCTCTTTCAGTTTGGAGAATTACCTGATGTACTCAGTGGGAAAACATTTCTGAAACAAAACAGTTGGCCCTTTTTAAACTATTATGCAAAGCATAATGCAGTTAAATCTATTTTTGGTCCTTTTTTTTTTTTTCATTTTACTTTGTAACATTGGACAATCTTTTCTTCACATACTTCTGAGCTGTGGTTTGTAGGTTGAGAATTTTCTGTGCTTCATTTGGGCCATAAGAAATTATGAACAAGATCCTGCCAGCATTCAAAAACATTTGGGTATTTTGAGGAATATTTTAAATGCTTGACGTGGTATTCCAGCCTATGTTACCCTATGCACTAAGATGAGTTTATAGATTCTTTTATGGTTAATGCGATCTCTTTTCTTGTAAACATTTTCTCTTGTTTAACTTCTTTCTTTTGAGTATATACTATATTCTAAAACATAAATTCTTTAAGTTTATTTATTTATTTTGAGAGAGACAGAGACAGCTTAAGGGGGAAAGGGTGCAGAGGGAGAGGGAGAGAGAGAGAATCCCAAGCAGGCTCTGTGCAGGTAGCACAGATGTGGCACTCAGACTCACAAAACCGCGAGATCACGACCCGAGCCTAAACCGAGAGTTGGACTGAGCCACCCAGGTGCCCCTAAAACATAAATTACTAAATTAAAGTTTCAGACAATTTAGTTTGAGTCACTGATACGCCTTCAGTAGTCTTATGAACTTTGTCTCTCCAAGACTAAAACTGATGTAGAATGAAGTTCCAAAGAGACCCATTGAACTGCAAATTGTCACTTCTCTGGGAAGTTTAGGTGGCTTTGTAGATGCGACAAGAGGCTGCTCTGCAGAACTCCCTTCTCTGTGTGCTCAGGACTCGCCTTTTCACAATCAACCACAGGTATTCGTGGGTCCCAGAATCCGCTTTGGATTTGCACTCCAGGGAGAGGAAGGCTAGGGAAGCTGTCCTCTGCAGGTGTCTGATGGGGGCGGGGGGGGGGGGCACCTCCTAACTGCGGTGACTCCCATTATCCTTTCTGACAAATTGGAATAGTTCCAGATGGTGTCCTTCCCATTTCTTGGGTAAATTCAACTTCCATCACATCATCCAACAAAGAATAGTTACTACCAGTTCTCCTAATGGAATACGTTTCCCCCATTTGGGACAAGAAGACCAGGGAAGCTTTTTCCTCGACCTCTGGTGGGCTCATACTCCCCAGCTTTCCTCCCACGTCTGTCAGGTCTGGAAATCTCCCTGCCCCTCCCTCTGGCCTCACTGCTGCTGCTTCCCACAGTACATGTATCCTGTAACTTCACCGTATGAACTAGAGTCAGAATAATGGTATTTAGAATTCCAGACCGACTTGCTGTTAAAAAGGACCTAGGCCTATGCCTGTTGGGAACAAGAATTGCTTTTATAGGCTGCCGTGAATGTATCCATACTGCGTTCATTTAGAATTTCCAAAGTTAAAAAAAAAAAAATGGAACCTTTCAATAGCTATGACCATAATCATAAAAGTCAGATCACCAGACAAAGGACTGTAATCAAAGAATGGGATTGATAAGGTTCCAACACCGCAGAGCCTTTTACACAGCTAAAAGAGTCTGGGCTGAAAAAGAGATATATACATCACCTCTTTCTGTGGGCTTTTCCTTAGACACCACCTGGGCAGCTGACCTATTTCACTGTCGGAAACAAGGACATGAGCTCAGATGCGATATTTTTTCAACATCTGTAGGCTTGAAAATAAACAATTTTGAAAGCCTGCAGCTCAGCACTTGGCATTTGACCAGAACTTTCCCAACTCCCAAAAGCCAAATCTGTTTTTTATTCCACTCTGGAGTGCCTCGTTTATCTTCCTCAGGAGAAAATAAAAACTAGAGTACTTGGTTCAGAGGATATATAATGGACAGTTAAAATGATCCTGGAATAATAGTTTCTTATGAAAATTGTATCAGGCCTAAGGATGTGTGTGTGTGTGTATATGTATATACATATATATATACACACACATATATACACACACGTGTGTGTGTATATATGTGTGTGTGTATATATATATATATACATATGTATATATGTGTATATATATGTATATATGTGTATATATATATACACACACACAAACACACACACACATATATATATATATATATATATGGGGTGCAGCTGGGTGGCTCAGTCGGTTAAGTGTCTGACTCTTGATTTCAGCTCAGGTCATGATCTCGCGGTTCATGAGTTCAAGCCCCACGTCCGGCTCTGTGCTGGCAGTGTGGAGCCTGCTTGGGATTCTCTCTCTCCCTCCCTCTCTCTGCCCCTCCCCTGCTTGCACTCACTGTCCCAAAATAAATAAATAAACATCAAATATATGTATATTTTAAAATATGTATATAAATGTTAATCTAGTACCTCAATTTTTATTCTCCCTCATCTCTTTGCTAGTAGATTAATAGACTGTCAGGTAAGAGAGGATAACACAGCTAACACAGAGAGACAAAAACCACACGTCTTTTAGTAAAATTATTTGCAGAACCCTGAGGATAAATTTCATAATATCATTGATATTCATACCTTTATTCGAGAGGGGACAAAAAGATCTGGTGATATAATCTTTATATAAAAAATTCATTTTTTCTTACCATAAAAGTGATAAAAATTGATACGGTGCAATCCTTTTAATTAAAAAAAATCTCTACAATGGGAAAAGAACTCAAAATAGTAGTCATATTTATATATGTTGAATTCTAAAAGTACAGACTTAGACTGCCCTTGAGTGGTCAGATTTATAATAATCTGGAAAACCCTGTACAATCTGGAATAATCCCTATACAGATTTTTAGAATAAACCCGATACAAATGTCAATCATCATGGGATTCAGGGTGACAACAGGTCTGAACCAAGGCCCGTTAATTTTATACATGTACATGTATTATTTTGACCAAAATTTTAAATGCTATTAACATGTTTTCAAGTGTTCAAATCAAAAGTAAACTGTCATTTCCAGGGAGGCCTGCAAAATGCGATTCATAACCACCTCTGTCATCTGCTTTGTCTGTGGCAAAGGCTCTCCTCCGTAAACCTCTGAAAGCATCCCGCTTCCCTTGGCCAGTTCACCTAGGCCTTGGGGGGCATCAAACAGCTGTTCACCTGCTTCAGCTGGTCCACAGTGCAGCCCAGAGACAAAGCAAGAAGAGCAGAAGCTGTTGTCCCGGGCCACAAAGAGCTGCCAAAAAAGAATGTCCCCAGAGACTACCTCTCCTTTGAGCAGGTACCAATACCATCACCACCGTGTGAAGAACAAAAAGGCTCACAAAAAGATGACTGCACACGTGTCCGTTCCATTGAGCTAGCTGTCTACCTGCCCATCTTGTACTGTAATGTGGGAGTTCCCTAGTTCATTTACAGAGGGGAAGGACCAACTAGGATGTGTCTTGTCCATGGAAAGACCTGCACCATTGTCACCTTCCCCCAGGTCAAGTTGGAAAATGACAGAGCTCTGGCTAAGCTGGTAGAAGCTCCCAGGGCCAATGACAATGACAGATGTGACAAGATCCACCATCATTGGGAGGCAGTAGCAAAAAATCCGAGGCTGCTATTGCCAAGCTGGAAATGCAAAGGCCAGAAATCTTGCCCACCAAACTGGGATACAAGTACATTGTTAACTGTTCTGTACAGAAAAATAAAAATTATCCTTCAAAAAAATTCAATCTCATAACGATCTCTACGCTGTCCAAATTCACATAGTACTATACCTAGAATACACAAACTCATGCATGAATACTTGTGGCTGCATGTTGTTTTATTAATTGGATTAATGTGGGTGGTCTGTATTCTCCAGCCAAGGTACAATCTATAATCTTTCCAAGTTTATGTAATGTCTTTTCTCACTCTATCTTGTATTTTAGTTACTTGATGACTGTCCTATCTCTCCAAACAGACCGCAAGTTTATGGAGGGGAGGAAGTGTACGTTACTCATCCTTGGACTGAATGGATTTAAGGCTAAGATCAATTTTGTGTTGTTCATAGCATCCAAGTTCCTAGGACAATTCTGTTCACACAGTAATAGTTTGGAGACAACAAGCAATGCCAAAACATAGTCCCCAGGAACTTGACCATGTGCCCATATGTAGAGCAGATATCAATCTCCCTGCTTCTGGGATTACCTCAACACTACAAGTGGTGAATGAGTTAGTAGTTCCAATTCTACAGTGGTTTACAGACTACTTATAAGAGTCCCTGTAACACTGGCCTATGCTACAGTAACAACTAAATGCCAAAATTCCAATGGCCTATCAAAGCAAGAGTTTCTTTCCTATTTATAAAATGTCTCATACAGGTATTCTTGACATGGTGACTTAATAATGGCTGCTTCCATCTGTGGCTCCTCCATGTCAAAATGGTGGCCACCAAAGGGAAGAAGATTATGAAACCTATACTTGTTTTTAACCGCTTTAGAGCAAAAGTGACAAAAATCCCTTCCACTCCAGGTCCATTGGCCTAATGTAGACACATGACCCCAAATCAACCACAAGAAGGCTGAAGACTAGAGGAGTCCGTGGAATATTTGGTGAGTATTGCTATCTCTGCCATGTAACTGAATTTTTAAAAAGTGGAACCAGAGGACCAGCCAAGGAACGCCACTTGTGTAGAGAGATGGCTGTACCAACAAGGTACATGGCAATGGTGTCGTATTCTATTGTATCGAGTCAAGAACTCCACTACTGTTACATTACAATAAGATCCATACTTATGTCACTGATTTTACCCATTTTCAAGGAAAGCAAGTCCGATGAGGAAAATATGTTTTCTACTTCATGCAAAGCAATGAGGTATGATGACTTGGCTTGGGAAAAAAGTTCCTAAAATAATATATCAGGCTCATCTGTTGAGGCCGTCCCTTCTGCTGCAGCTTGCTATTGCCCAGTTTTCTACCTCTTATAATAGTAACCAGCTTTGAAGCCAAAATAAACCCTCTAGTTGTTCTCCAGAACACCCCATCTGCCTCACCCTTCAACACCAGGAGCACTTCCAGAGCTCTTAATGGCTGTGGCAGTGTATACTATAAATCCACGGTCATGTGGCTTCATTCCATCGTGGCTGAAAAGATGTGCCCTCTTCATTACCGTTGCAAGAATACTTAAACTTTTTAATTTCACGCAGCAATTTTTTTCTCAGATCGCTAGCTTAAAGATCATCTTTAGGATGCTTAAGTGAAAATTGTTGTTTCCCATGTGAAAATTCTCATTCTCTAAAAACACCCGTTTGGCATCAAAATAATACCAAAAGAGAAAAGTCACAAGAATAAGTTGTATATCTATTAACAAATACCTTTATTCTATTCATATGCACACAATAGTTGTTTCCTTATAACCTTTTTCTTAGTTCATTTCATAGAAAACAAAAAAGAAAGGCAAAGCTCTATTTTTGTAACGGATAAGTAATGTTTTCATAACTTATAATTCCAACGCCTTAAAGGCTGTAATGTTCTAAAAATTACACTGATGTTCTCCCAGTATCAGAAAATTTTGAAATACAAAGGTAAAAACATAGTCAGAGAATGGCATGCAGTCAACTCTGGTTTCTCTCAGTAGTTCCCCTTCGGGATACAAATGGAACTTTTCTTCTAGAATCTCTTCCATGTGTTTTGTGATGGCATCACATTCAAATCAAAGAATGAGGGTTGAGAAATGCCAGCAGCTGGCAAAGGCACCAAAAAGAAGTTACTCTCTTCTTGCATTTTACAATCACTCACGTTGGGAAATGGTTACCTGGAATCAGAGCAAGATAAACACAGGCACACGTATGTGTGTGTCCGCATACACATGTGTATGCACACACACACACACACACACACACACACACACACACACTTGTTTAACAACATGTATACCGTACAGAAAATGTGATCTCTTGTCTTTTTACTGGATCTACTCACTGTATCAGTTCAGATGCTTCTGCATGGGATTTGAAGAAAACAGAATCCATATTGTCCTAACCAGAGAAATGAACTGACTCATGTAATTGTAAGTCTAGAGCCGTACTTCACACACTATGTATGGAGAAGGATAGTCATTGATTGTTTCAATTCAATGCAGATTGCCCCCATGGTTCTAGTGCATAAGACCTGTACACAATTGCACTACTTAACAACTCATGCCTTTGTTGAACGGCATTCAAACTGCCCTACAGCCTGTTCAACTACACGGGTCTACTGGTCACACACTTAGATGTCTTGGCCATGCCAATCACTACAAAAGCTTCTAAACACCGGTCTCAGTTTCTGTGCTTATATCATCACAAAAAGGTAACAACAGTTCACCCTTCGGCTTGAGTAGCACTGGTCTGGACATAGGTAGGCAGCAGTGATTCTCATTCCATCTTCCCAACACTCTCTAGGCTGCCCTCCTCTGTGCTCCAGCTGCCTTTGGGGGCTGGCATAGAGATGTATGCCGTGGTTCCAGTCTATGTATGACAATATACAGAAGGGAGACAGGGTCCCTTCCAAGGTATACACAAGAAATCAAAGAACTCTCCCAGGAGGCCCTGGCAAAATTTTCCACACATTTCGTTGTCCTTAGTGGACTCACGTTCCTGTTCCTGAATCTGTCACAGGCAAGTAAGAAGAGATTACTCTTGCAGGAATTCAGCCCACTCCTGGAGCTGGGGATGGGGTTCCATTCTTGGGGTACATGGGTTGCATAAGAGAAATAGTCTATGAGAAATAAAATTAGGTTTATGTGGTAAAAGTGATAAGGAGGAATGGATGTTTGATAGGCAATCAACAATGTTGGAAACATTTAAGCTAGGCTATTTGCATAAGTGATAGTCAAGTGAAGGATATTATTAAATAGTCATTAATTTAGTAGCTATGCATTGAGCTTGGGCAAGCGAGAGATTGACTTACCCTAAAATTCCAATCACCTGGGGAAGGGACCCTGTTGACTCAACTTTCTCCAAACATCTCTGGCCAAAAGATAGGGTTTCATAGAAAAAAAAATCTGACTGCTTAAGAGAGAAGGTATTTGAAGGAATGGTGTGGGGGGAAAAGGTTGCCTTTCAGGATTTGGGGGAGGGAAGTTCCAAAGGAATTGGGAATCATGTGACCTGGGCAATGTCACAGAAAATGTCTCCTGGGGTTCCTGGGTGGTAAAGCTTTGGTAAAGCGTCTGGCTCTTGATTTCGGCTCAGGTCATAATCTCACAGTTCGTGAGTTCAAGCCAGCATCAGGTTCTGTGCTCATAGCACAGAGCCTGTTTGGGATTCTCACCCCCCCTCTCTCTCTCACTGCCCCTCCCCAACTCGCACTCTCTGTCTCAAAATAAATAAACTTAAAAAAAGTGTCTCCTACAATAATTTATAAACTAACTCTGTAACTCCCCATTTCTCAACTTCCTTCCAAAAAGTACAGTATGGAAAAGGAGGGGAAAAGAGAGTAACTTTAGAAAAGACAAACCTAACAAACACTCCTCAGCCAGATGATCAAGGTCAACATCAACAGTCATAAATAATGTTAATTAGTGGGTAACCTTAATATGATGTGATGAAAATGGTGCTTTATGGTGGTGACCTCCTTCCCTAAATCTTCTCTAATCATGAGAAAAAATGTTAGACAAATTCCAATAAAGGGGCATCCTACAAAATATCGGTACTCTTCAAAACTATCAAGGTCGTGAAAAATAAGTAAAGTATGGTCACAACCAAGAGGCACCTAAGGAGATAAGACAAATAAATGTAATGTGGTATCCTGAATGTGATTCTGGACCAGGGAAAAAAAATCATCAGATAAAAACTGAGGAAATCTGAATAAAGTATGGACTTCAGTTAATAATTTATCAACATTGGTGCATCAACTATAATAGAGGCACCATACAAATGTAAGGTGTTAATAGTAGGGCAGGGGGAGATGGGAACTCTTACCTGTCCAAATTTTCTGTAAAAAGTAAAGTCTTTTAATTTTTTTTAAGTTCTTGCTACTCAATAAATGACTAAAAAAAAATAAATAACCCTAAAAGGCATATCGCAAAAGAGTTTATCTAAAGTAGCCATTGAAATATTAAAATGTGGGGTGCTTGGATGGCTCAGTTGGTTGAGTGTCTGACTCTTGATTTCAGCTCAGGTCATGATCTCAGCATCATGTGATCAAGGCCCATGTCAGCCTCCGTACTGAGTGGGGAGCCTGCTTAGTATTCTCTCTCTCTCTCTCTCTCTCTCTCTCTCTCTCCCTCCCTCCATCTGTCCTTCTCCCCAACTTGTTTTGTCTCTCTCTCTCTCTCATATATATATATATATATATATATATATATATATATATATGAAATATCAACCACCCAAATGTAGAAATTTAAGACTGTCAATTTCAAGTGTCAATGAAGATATAGAGAAATTAGAACTCTATACACCTCTGCCGATGAGACCATGAAGTGGTGCGACCACTTTGGAAAACTCTTTGTCAGTATTCATTAAGACTGAACCTACATATCCCCTAGGACCCTGAAATTCCACTCCTGTGTGTGTGCGCATGTCTTTGTATGTACGTATCCAGCAAAATACACGTGCGCACCAAAAGGTAGATACAAAGTGTCTGTAAACATATTCAACCTAAAAAAATAGAAATTACCCAAAAGTCCATCAATGGTAGAATCGATGAATAAAACTATTGTATGCAAATCACAGCATCGAGCAATGAAGCACAACGCAGTGATAAAAATGAACAAACTACTGCTACACATACAAGATTGAAAAATCTCATAAATGTCATGTTGAGTAACAGAAATCAGGCCCAAAAGAATAATTATATATTATTGGAAATATGTAATTCCAATCATTGAAAACAGGCAAAACTAATCCATGGTGACAGAAGTCAGGGCCGTGGCTACATTTCAGTAGTGGCTGACTGAGAGGGGCTCAAAGGGGGCTTCTAGGCTGTGATGATGTTCTGTTTCTCAATCTGAGTAGCGATCGCACGCATTTGCTCACTTTATGAAAATGTACCAAATTGTATACTTTGGTGCACTTTTCTGTATGTGTGTTGTACCTCAGTAAGGAAGGTTGTTTTAAAAATAATCATAATAAAATGCCCAGCAGTGGATGGATGGATAAGCAAAACGTGGTATATACATATAATGGGATATCGTTCAGCCTTAGAAAGGAAAGAAATTCTGACACATTATGAACCTTGAAGACATTATGCTCTGTGAAATAAAACAGACACAAAAGGACCGATATTGTATGATTCTGTTTACATGAGGTACCTAGAATAGTCAAATTCATAGAGACACAAAGTCAAATAGACAGTAGTAGAACAGTAGCCTGAGGGCTCAGCAGAAGAGTGGAAATGAGAAGTTAGCGTTTAATGGTACAGAGTTTCAGTCTGGGAGAATGAAAGGGTTCTGGAGACAGAGGGTAGTGACGGTTACACAACAATATAAATGTACTTAATGCCACAGACCTGCACTCTTAAGATGGTTAAAATGGTAAATTTTATGTATATTTGACCATCGTAAAAGTAATCATAGCGAAGTATGGTATATGTCATAGTGATGACATTTCTCGGTAATGATAGGTCTTCTAAGTATCAGACGTGTTCTCTCTTCTCCAGAAACTCTAATACGTATTGGGTATTAATAACAATATAGTGTGACTCTAAGTAAAGGTTCAGGAAGTAGTCAAGACTAGGGAAACTTTCCAGAAGAAGTATAACTTGAAATCCTTCTAAAAGAAAAAGGAGAATCTGGCTGAGAGGAAGTGTGGGCGACATTTGATCCAACACCATTCCAGGAGGAACTAGGTTTCTAACTGATTTTGGATTTGAATCTGCTGGTGTTGGATACTAGCGGAGAGCTGGTTCACTAACTCTGATGAACCTTGCAGTGGCCCACCACCCTGCCCACACCTTTGTAAGTAAACTTCCCTGAATTACCCACCTTTGAATGAGCCACCTGTGTCCTGTTGCGACCCTGACTGACACATGGAATCAAATGACAAGCCACCAGATTTGGAGTCAGCCTTGGGCAAAATTAAAAAGGCCATTACAGGTCACATGATACTTGGTGGGCAGACCTGGAAAAAACAATATGCTGACATACAATTTGCAAGCTCCAAAAGGTGCTGGTTATTACCCTTCTTGGTAGGACGAGAAGACAGAGATAGTCAATATAGGTCAGCCATTCAGAGCGGAGAGCAGGACGGGAAAGGGAGGAAGTGGATCCAGAAGGGCGAAGGGAAGCTATCCGGCACATTCTACAAGAACAACACTACGGAAGACTGAGCTGTGTCACTTATGATACTCGTGGCTGTAAGAAAGAGTAGACCCCGTTAATAGACATTTAAAGAAGAGATTTATTATTTCACGGTAAGTCCAGAAGAAAGGCGGTTTCAAAGCCAGGTAAATCCATGACTCCCCCATGTCCCTAAAAGCACGGGGCTTTCCATCTCACTGGCGTGAAAACAAAGTCTCCTTTCTGGACCACAAGATGGCTGCAGATATTCCGGGTGTGACACATCCACCCAACAACATGTAGTCAAGAATAAGAGCGGTTTGCTCCCAACGTTTGCTTTGTTTTAGTGAAGACTAAACTCTCTAAAAAGAATACCCCTCAGATCTCATCAGCCAGAATTCAGGCCTAAACTCTTCCCTAGCAATGTAAGTGAGACTGTCACTTCAGTTCATCATGATTGGCCTCTAGGATTAGGAAGGAGCCATAAATTCAGGGCTCTGTCCAAAAAAAAGCAAAAACCAAAAAAAAGGGTGAAAATTTCTGAGGGGTGATATCCAACATGCTCAAGGGAGGATAATATAACACTCTTTTCTCAAAAGATGGGCTTCCTGGGGCGCCTGGGTGGCTCAGTCGGTTGAGCAACCGACTTCGGCTCAGGTCATGATCTCACGGTTTGTGAGTTTGAGCCCCGCATCGGGCTCTGTGCTGACAGCTCAGAGCCTGGAGCCTGTTTCGGATTCTGTGTCTCCCTTTCTCTCTGCTCCTTACCTGGTCGTGCTCTGTCTCTCTCTGTCTCTCTCAAAAATAAATAAACATTAAAAAAAAAAAATTTTTTTAAAAAGATGGGCTTCCTCCTAGCTTCTCCCTTCTTGCCCCAAGATAGGTCCCCAAAGTCAAGGTAAAACTTTTCAGTGACCATAAGATTAGAAATTTCTCTTCCTCTGTGCATCCCTACCTTTCATAAAGTGCCTTATGGGGCTTTTTACTTAATCTTCTCCTTCTTTCACTCACGCATTCAACGAGCATTTGTTGGGAACTTGTGTTCAACTTCAGGAACATAACAGAAAGTAAGACAAAGTCCCCGAATTCTAGGAGCTCACAAGCGATGTCAAGAGAGTGACCCAAAGAAGTGTCAGCGTACAGAGGAGAGGCAGGTGTTTACAGTCAGACAATAAACAAAGGTGGTCAGGAGCTACCTGCCACTCCGGAGAGCTGGGTGGGCATTGGCTGTCAGCAAAAGGAAGCCCCTAGGAGACAGTTGCTTAAGACTTATTTTAGACTCCAACATAAGAAGGGAGAAGCAAAGATCTCATGAGGGTGAGAAAGTGGCAAGGAAGCGGGATAAAGCTCCTTTAGACAAAGATTGTGTGGTGGACAGAAGCCGTCCCTGAACTGTATCTCAGGAAGCTGAGTGGAGAGGTGTTGACTCATGCAGGACACCCCCTCCACCAAGGCAGGGAGAAGCATGGCAGGACATCCCGGCCAAGGGACACCACAGGAGCTAAGGCCCAGAAGGGGGAAACCCAAAGCTAAATGCATACACCTGTGAGATTAGCCTCCCTTGGCGTAGAAGCCTGCGGTTACAGAATAGAGGAAACTGTGATCTAGAACGACCCTACATGCAATTCGTTCATAAATGAGCGATGCTAATAATGACTGTAAACATGACGATGATGATGGTGGTGGTGGTGACCCGGATAGTGAGTCTGATGAGTGACTGGTCAGCTTTTAAGGCGGCAAGGTTAGTGTAGGAATTCCCTTGAGTACTCTGACAGTGCCACCTACAGGGAAACTTGGGAAAGACGTGACCCTTTTAATCCACCCATAAATCCTGAAGACCTGATTGATGCTTTCTGAACAGGATGTTGTTAAATACTAAGCTAAGGATTTGCAACTGGATTTTCACCCATACCAACATGAGCACTATATCCTGTTCGAAATGTTCCCACTTCAGAAAGTCGCACCACCCCACAAGTTAATGAGCTTTTCTATACATAGTTTCTTCCAGTGTATAATTACTGGCCTGGCTTTATATTATTTTAGGATAGTGTCAGCAGCTAATTGTGGTACAGTCTGAATGCTCTGAAATGAGCTTCGGCTGAGTATGAGAATAGCTCAGCAAATTTAGGGCTGTGTGTGCATCGTTTTTAAAGTCTATTGTTTAGTAGGACACTGAACATGGCAAACTAATGATGGAGTCCAATTCAAAGGGCAAGAGACTATAGGATATGACCTGCCTCACATTTCACTTTGAACTTGCTAAACCACTTGTTCCTCAGTACCTACTTAGCACACTCAAATACCACTGGACTCTAGGTTGGTCTGAGTGTGCAGGGAATCCTTGGGTCTTGGCATTGCTGAGTCCCTAGAACTACTGCAGGCTCCAGCCTAGAAGGGGACACGCATTCCCCACCTTTTCATTCTCCTGGAGGCAAACATATGGGAGGAATACCTCTGGCCTCTTTTGTCTTTCTTACATACTATTCCCTTATGTACTAGGTTATCGGAGCAGAGTATCTGATGGATGAGTTTAGGAGAAGGAATGAACATTACTGACTCAGCCACTTTTATTCACTCTTTCCGTATATTCCCTCCTCTTGTTATCCTTCTGTGGTAAGCAGCTTCCAAAATGGCCCCCTAGTTTCCCACCTCATGGTATCACTCCCTTGTACCACCCCCACTCCTTTACTATAACTAGTGAGTTGCTTCTAGGGAGGAGAATATGGCAAAAAGTGACAGGATATCAATTCCCAGATCAGATTATAAAAACCTATGACCACCATCTTGCTTATATTCTTTCTTGCTTTCTTGGCTTGCTTGTCTCAATGAAGCAAGCTGCTGTGTCGGAGAGGCCCAAGCGGTAAGGAGCTGAGGTTAGCCTCTGGCCAACCGTTAGCATAAAACTGATGCTTCCTGCCAACAGTCCGCTAGGAACTGAGTCCTACCAACAACGACACGAGTCAGCTTGAAAGGGGCTCTTTCTCTACTTGAGCCCTGACATAACTGCAGCCCTGACCGATACTTTGCTTGCAGCCTGTAGAGATCCTGAAGCAGAGGAGCTGGCTAAGCCTTCCCAGCTTCCTGAGCCACAGAATTTGTGAGCTAACAAATGTGTGTCAAACAATTACGTTGTGGAATAATTTGTTACACAGCGATTGTTAACTAATATATTTTCCTCGGCCATTCACCATTGGTCAAAGCCTTTTGTAGGTAATTTAAATAAAAACAGAGACCGGCCTGACTCATACAAATTAAGGATAGTTTATGGAAACATAGCATCTACCCCACCATGCTAGGCAGGCAATGTCCTGGTTTAAACCTAGCTCAAAAAAAAGAAAAAAAAAAAAAAAGTTCATGCTGGTATCAGATTCCAATATTCCCATATCTTCTCTCTAATCTTTTCTGAATATTGTCTTCGCTGTCACACGCAAAACGTATTTCAATACAAGAGTGTGAGGCAAGAGGGAGAGCAATAGCTGCTTAACGTCCCTCTACCTACCCACAAACCATCCCTCCATCCCTGACTTTCCAGAATTATGCTTATTCACTCAACCTTTAGTACGCATTTATTATTCTGGCATTATTCTGCTTATGGAGTTACAGCAGGAAACAAAAGAAACAAAGCCTCACGAAGGTCACATTTTACTGATAGGGCAATAAATAAAACGAAAATACATACTATAATGTCAGATAGTGAGAAGTACTAGAAATAAAAATAAAATGAAGTAAGAAGGTAGTGAACGGCAGAATGGCATTGGGAGGAGGGGTGGGTGGTCCAAGGCATCTTCACTAGTGGCATATTTTAGCAGAGGTCTGAGAGAAATCACAACGCCAACCCTGAGAAACTCTGCCTGAAGACCGTTAGTCTGATGAAAAAGCAAGTGCAAAAACTCCGAGGCAGGAGCAAACTTAGAATGTCAAGAAATAGCAAGAAAACCAGTATGGCTAGAGCAGAATGAGCAGTTAGGCATGAGAGTGAGGTAGGAGATGGGGAAGGGTTGATCGTAGAGCTTGGTTGGCCATCCTTAAGGGTTTGGGCTTGGAGCGTGATGAAAGGCTGTAGGGAGTTTGAGTTTAGATGATTCCGGATGACCTAACTTTTGTATACGGAGAGAAATGGCTTCCTAACAGTCTAAGATACCTCTGGTAGGAGGGCAAATCAATAGAAAGCCTTTGGTAGGCTCTTAAAAAGCTGAGAATGTGTGTATTGTACAAACTGGCAATTCTATTTCTGGTACGTAACCGGGAGAAGCCATCACACATTTGCACAAGGAAACACCTATAAGGACGTTCATTGCAATATTGCAAGACGAAGTAATAGGGAAACTGACCAATAAAATAAGGCACATTGGCTCTTGAGTTATCAAAAAGAAGGAACTAGATCTATCTATAGGAACATGGATATGTTTGAGAAATAATGTGAACTGGAAAAATGAACATGTAGATCAATATGTATAATATCATTCACACAGGGGCGCTTGGGAGGCTCAGTCGGTTGAGCGTCTGACTTCAGCTCAGGTCATGATCTCACGGTTCCTGAGTTCGAGCCCCACATCGGGCTCTGTGCTAACAGCTCAGAGCCTGGAGCCTGCTTCGGATTCTGGGTCTCTGTCTCTCTCTGCCCCTCCCCTGCACGTGCTCTGTCTTTCTCTCCCTCTCAAAAATAAACATTAAAAAAAAATCACTCATACAAACTGAAAGCAATAACCCCGTCCCAAACCAGTGTTCTATATTGGTTGTAGATACATAAATATGTGCAAAGAAAATGAAGACTTAATTGAATGGATGCCTACAAACTCATGATAGTGGTGATGGGGACAACGTTGGGACATGAAGTCACATGTCACCGAAGGTTAATCTGTAATGTTTCATTTTGTTGCAAAAACAAAAAGACTGAACGTAACAAAAATGTTCTGTGTTAATTCCAGGTGGTAAGAAACCCGAGCTTTTCATACTATGTTTTCTACCTTCCTATCTATGTGAGAAAAAGCTCGACCATTCCACAGCAAGTAGTTGGAACAAAAGGAAAAGTCATTTTGCACACTTATGGCCATATGAGATTATTTCGCCTTGGGCACACAAAATCAGATGTCTTTTTTGGACTCGAGAAGATAAAACGTTTTCCAGCCTTTGGGTGGGTAAAGCAGGCCTTTTATAACCCCTCAGGGACTTCGGGTCTTTGCCATGTCTTCCTGCTAAACGCTCTCCGGCAGCCTCAGAGCCCGGGTCAATGGTGCTTTCATCATTTTATGTGAAGAAGGCTGTTCACACAGTCCTTAAACCTACATCCAATCAATTAATTTAAAAGAAAAAAAAAAATCTCCCTGTCCCTGGGGTGAGGTCCAAGGACTGAGATATCCTGTGGGCTGAGAGGAAGTTTAAACCAAAATAAAGATTTAAGCTTTTAATCCATCGATTTCATTCAGCGAGGGGGCCGGAGATCAAAACCAGTCTCACTGGTTGTGAAGACTAGAAATAAATAAACAAATGTAATTACGTTTTCACCACAAAGCAGTCATCAGGTGCATCCTCCGGGAGCCGAGGGCAGGGTGTGGGGAGGATCGGGATCCATTTCTTCCTCCCAACAGGCATTTTTGCAGAGCTTGCTGAAGGCTGACACAAGCTCACCTCCTGCTGATGTTACAAATGGGCCCTCATGTCCAGTTAGCTTCCCTCAGACACACTTCTACCGGATCTGAAGGGTTTTTTTTTTATTTTTTGTGTGTGTTTAGTTATTGTTGACAGAGAGAGACAGTGCGAGCAGGGGAGAGGCAGAGAGAGGGAAACACAGAATCCAAAAGCAGGCCCCAGGCTCCCCGCTGTCAGCACAGAGCTGGGCGCGGGGCTCGAACCCACGAAGCGTGAGATCATGGCCTGAGCCGAAGGCGGACGCTTAACCGACTGAGCCCCCCAGGCGCCCCTGAAGTCTTTACGCTAAGATTTCAACCTCTGAGCCTACATTTCCATCACCCCCACCCTTAAGCCCCATCTTTCAGTCTCAGGAAAAAAGAAAGGCTTTCCTCCTCTTTTAGATGGCAAATGAGACACTTACTCCTCAACCCTCAAATACGAGAAACTTGACATCTCTCTCTTCTCAGTCAGATGGATCACTTTGAATCTCACCCAGTCTGCTCCCTAAATGAGTCTGGTGATCTCGGCCAGGGGAGGACCTCTCCCACTTCTCACAGAATTATGTAAGAATCCTGTTGACAGGGGCGCCTGGGTGGCGCAGTCGGTTAAGCGTCCGACTTCAGCCAGGTCACGATCTCGCGGTCCGTGAGTTCGAGCCCCGCGTCGGGCTCTGGGCTGATGGCTCAGAGCCTGGAACCTGTTCCCGATTCTGTGTCTCCCTCTCTCTCTGCCCCTCCCCCGTTCATGCTCTGTCTCTCTCTGTCCCAAAAATAAATAAACGTTGAAAAAAAAATTAAAAAAAAAAAAAAGAATCCTGTTGACAGAAAACCAGGTGAGGGGCTGGTCCACAGCTTTTGCTTCATTGTTGGGGACACTCTGGGCTTCTAGATGCCAGGGTCTCTCAGCATCCCACCCTGTGGAGTGCAGAATCCTCTCCTAAGCCTCTCGCTGCTGCTAGCCTTGGCCATCCACAGACTTCTGCAGCGATGACCATTTTTAAATGTGCCAACAGGTACATTCCTCCAGGAAAGGATCCTGAGATGTGTTTCTAAAGGCCCCGGCTGCCACCAGGATGCTTAACCGACTGAGCCACCCAGGCGCCCCCAGTAAGTCTAATTTTTTACTAAGAGGACGTATGTTTTGCAGATTTTAACATGTTCGTATCTATCCTTGCCTTCGTCCTTTTTATGACAACCCTCAACTGTGCCCATCATCCCACGTCTGTCTCCCCCAAGCAAATCGGAGTGCCAGAGTTATAAGACCATTCTTATATAGTCTTCTTATATTCCGGGGTATGCTGGTTGTATTCATTATTTAAGGAATTCGTTACCAAATGTCAGTGCTTTATTGCAAACATAAATAATTTGTGGCGAGTCTGATGGACACCACAGAGTACGCCATTCAACCTCATCTCTGCTGCAATGTTATTTCAACCTTTCCTCACCCTCGACACCCAGCCCTGAACCAGTTTCTCCTCCCTCCACCTTCCCCACCACACCCACCTGCCTCCACTCCCTGCCGGGCTAGAGTCGCATCCTTTCTCTGGCTCTCTCTAAAATGCCAGTGTGACCGAGTCACTCTCTCGTGGCTGCCGACTGCCTTTCGAGTAAAGAACATGATGCAGCCCCATCCTGGGCACGTGGAACAGGGTCCACGCCACCGCACGCACCCCAAGCCCCAACAAGCACAGGTTCCCCTAAATGCCTTCTACTGTCTAACAGCCTCCGTTTTCCCACACTATTGATTCTGCCTGGAATACTGCTTCCTCTGCCTTCTGCCTTCCTCCCTCTTCTCTCCCTGATAACCCCCTCTCTGCTGCTAATCCCATATAGTGTTGATGCTGGGGGGCTTCCATTTCAAACTGCCTGGGTTCAAGCCCGCCTACATCTCTGTCAGGCCTTGAGCAAGACACTTAATCTTTGTCTTAGTGTCCTTATCTGTAAAATTGAGATCATAGTATGTTAATAAAAGGTTAACTTCATTAACGATTAGTTGATTGTAAATTTTTTTTAATGTTTACTTTTGAGAGACAGAGAGAGCACGAGCAGGGGAGGGACGGAGGGAGAGGGAGACACAGACTCCGAAGCAGGCTCCAGGCTCTGAGCTGTCAGCACAGAGCCCGACGCAGGGCTCGAACCCACGAACCGTGAGATCATGACCTGAGCCAAAGTCAGACGCTTAACCAACTGAACCACCCAGGCACCCCTTGATTGTAAATCATAATAGCAGCACCTATTGATACGATAGTGGTAAGGATTAAATTTGCTAATACCAGTAAGTGCTTGGGCAATAGTGTTCTTTTCTGAGGCATCCCCCTCACCCCTCCAGACTGCCTCCAGCATGTCGCCTCACTGTCTTGTGATGGTCTGCTCAGCATCAGACAGTGGTTTCCCTCAGATCAGTGGTTTCTTTGTCATGAGCCCTGTGCCCATAGCAGCTCATATTACAGCAAAAACGCATTGGAGCTCAACCAAACCACGTTTTTCCAACACCCGCTGCGCATTAGAATCATCTGGGGAGCTTTTAATACGTTGCCTGGGCCCCAAGCCAGACCAATGATACCAGGATCTCAGAGGATGGGGCACAGACTTCATATTTTTTTTTTCAACGTTTATTTATTTTTTGGGGGGACAGAGAGAGACAGAGCATGAACGGGGGAGGGGCAGAGAGAGAGGGAGACACAGAATCGGAAACAGGCTCCAGGCTCTGAGCCATCAGCCCAGAGCCTGACACGGGGCTGGAACTCACGGACCGCGAGATCGTGACCTGGCTGAAGTCGGACGCTTAACCGACTGCGCCACCCAGGCGCCCCCAGACTTCATATTTTTTAAAACCTTCCCTAGGTCATGAAGAACCACTGAGTTAAACCTAAGTTGTTTTTTTTTTTTCTTTTAATGTTTATTTTTGAGAGAGAGGGAGACAGGATCTGAAGCAGGTTCTGCACTGAGAGCAGAGAGCCCCATGCAGAGCTTGAACTCACAACCTTGACATCATGACCTGAGCCAAAGTCGGATGCTTAACCGACTAAGCCATCCAGGCGCCCCTAAACCCAGGTTTAAATCTCAACTCTTCCACTTCCTAGCTCTAGGAGTTTGGCTGAGTTACTAAAGCTCCCAGAGTCTATGACCTCGTCTGTAAGATGTGGATGAAAAATGTCTAACTGCAATAGCGACACTCAGAGTATGTCCCCACCACCCCCATCCCCTTCACAAAGCAGATGCTCCCACAAAGAGGTCAGGGTATTTATTTTCCTGCCGACTACCCTGGCAAGTTATCAGAAATGTCTTGGGTCCCTCCATCAAAGCCTGAAACTCTGAGTTGGGCACTCCTCTCCTGCAGATAGAACCATTTTCTCCCTATTCTAGTAACCATGACCTTCCCTGGCCTCTCCTGGGGCAGGAGCCACGATGGCCTCCTACTCCTTCCACCCTCAGAGCCCTTCAGTATACTTTGTTCGTTCTCTTAGACTCTGCCTACACTTTTTAAAATAATTCCTTTACTATGGGGCACCTGGGTGGCTCAGTCAGTTAAGTGTACGACTTCAGCTCGGGTCATGATCTCCTGGTTCAGAAGCTCGAGCCCCCACATCAGGCTCTGTGCTGACAGCTCAGAGCCTGGAGCCTGCTTTGGATTCTGTGTCTTCATCTTTCTGCCCCTCCTCTGTTTGTGCTCGCTCTCTCTCTCTCTCTCTCTCTCTCTCTCTCAAAAATAAATAAACATTAAAAAAATTTTAAATAATCCCTCTATTAAAATTTCCCATAAACCCATTTGAGTGTGCCATCTTGTAATCCTACTGATTATAATAGAGAACAAATTGCACTAAAGAGGGAGAAAAAAAAAAAACAGAAAAAGAAGTGGAATATATGGTTAAATTTTAGAAAAGTATAAACAAACAAAAACAAAACAAAACAAAACCCTCCTAAATCCTATCTTTCCTTGCCAAATTCCCTGAAGGCAGCTAAAAAGCTTGAAAAGTACTCTGAGTATCTATAGTTTACTATATGATAAATTAAATAAATAAATAAACAGATTGTGTTCAGAGAACACAATCTCAGAGAAAGTCTGAGACAAAAGTCTCAGAGAAACTTTTCCTAGTTCATTATTCTCTTTCCTTTACAGACTTCTTTTCTTATTCTTTTCATTTTGGCCCAAATCATCTAACAAGATCGCAGTCAAGATTTAAGGGAGGTACTCCAGAAAAATGTACTTTGGGGAAATAGTGCGTTGGAATGATCTCAGGCTCTGGTGCCAAAGTAGACTTAAATTTGAAACCCACTCCTCATTCTGTAACTAAGACAAGTTGCTTATTGTCTCTAAAAATGGGGTAAGGGGCGCTTGGGTGGCTCAGTTGTTTAAGCGTCTGACTTGATTTCGGTTCAGGTCGTGATCACATGGTCATGAGATTGAGCCCCTCATCAATGTGGAGCCTACGCAAGATTCTCTCCCTCTCCCTCTGCCTCTCTCTCTCAAAAATAAAAACTAAATAAAAATAAAAATAAACATGGGGTATGAATTCTTATCTCATGGGTTTTTGCAAGATGCTATATCATGATAATTATAATAGTTAATATTTTAGGGGCACTGGGGTGGCTCAGTTGGCTGAGCACCCTACTCTTGATTTTGAGTCGGGTCATGATCCCAGGGTTGTGGGATCAAACCCCAAGTCAGGCTCTGCCATGAGCATGGAGCCTGCTTGAGAGTCTCTCTCTCTCTCTCTCTCTCTCTCTCTCTGCCCCTCTCCCCCACTCATGCTTTCTGTCTCTTTCTCAAAAAATAAAAATAAATTTTAAATATATTTCACCTTTATAAGTCAGGCAATGTGATAAGCATTTTATATATCCCATTTAATTCTCACAAAAACCCTAGGAGGTAGGTGCTATTTTTAATCCCCAGGGAAGTTAAGCAATTTGTCTGAGGCCAAACACGAGCTAGCAAATAACAGCATTAGGCAATAATATATGATGTAAGTTGCCTAGAGATCATATTAGGCACATATTAATGATATCCTCTGCTATTTTGATAATGATTAATTTTCTTCTCCAAGTTGGGGAGGGAATGAGTTCAGAATAAGCTAAGTAATTATACCACTTTCTTCTTACCCCAGTAGTCTGGAATTCAAGATTTTTTCTATCTGGAACTTAAATGAGTATAATGCTTAGTGTCTCACTCCTACAAATTTCCCCCCCCCAAAAAAAATATATCCACAAAACGATGTATACAAGAATGCTCAGAGTAGCTTTATCCTTAATAACCTAAAACTAGAAACTTCCCAAATGCCCATCAACACAAAAATGGGAAAATGAATGACAGCACATCCATGCAATGGAATACTACTGAGCAATAAAAAGAAATGAAGTGCTGGGGCGCCTGGGGGCTTCAGTCGGTTGGGCATCTGACTTCGGCTCAGGTCATGATCTCATGGTTCATGGGTTCGAGCCCCGTGTCGGGCTCTGTGCTGACAGCTTGGAGCCTGGAGCCCGCTTTGGATTCTGGGTCTCCCTCTCTCCCTGCTCCTCCCCTGCTCATGGTCTGTCTCTCTCTGTCTCAAAAATAAATAAATAAATAAAAAAAACATTCAAAAAATTAAAAAAAAGAAATGAAGTGCTGACACACATAACAACATGGATGGATCTCAGAAATATTATACTTAGTGAAAAAAGACAGAAAGTGCACCTCATTGCTCCCATCCAACAGGAGAAAGGGAGGGGCTTGCTGAGTGTTCTCTCAGGAACAGAGAGCTTGCCCAGAAACACTCTCTGTATCTCTGGCCAGAGTTGGGTCGCTCACCCTTCATGAACCAGTTCACTGTTCTTGAGGATTCACTGTTCTTGAGGCCGTCAGGCGCCCCACTGAACTAAGAATAATCTCCCCAAATGCACTGCTTCTAAAGGAGAAGACCAGCTTTTGGAAAGGAAACTATAATATCCACTTAGGGTAACGGGAGGGGATAAGACTGGGGCGAAAAACCCAGATTGTGGAGAACCTTTAATAACAGACTGAGGAACTTGAGTCTAACATAATTAATAGGGAGCAAGAAAGTGACCTAGGGGAAATTGACGATCGTAGTATTGAAAAGGGGCATTGGATTTGAAGTTGTCGGGTCTAAGCCTGGTTCTGCGGCTTGTTAACTGCATAAGCTTTGACTCTTAGATCTCTTAGCAGCTCAGGACCACCATACCTTAGCAGTAACATGAGAATGAGAATGAGCAATTTCAAACCTATTGTTACGAGAATTGTAGTGAAAATATATTCTTTATAATTCATTCAATCTGTATTTATCGAGGATTTGTTAAACACCTGCAATAAAATGTAATAAAAAATATAAGAATAAATGATGCTAAGAACATGAGCCCATTCGGTAAGCCCCCGCTCAGCTCCTTGCTTTTGACATTATTCTCTGCAAGTCATTTCTGGCTGTGCAACTCTACTTTTACTAAACTGAAAGCCAGCAATCTAACTTTTCTGCATCCTTGGGCAGGGGATGTGCTCATGCCTTTGTTCACTCGACAAATGCATTATAGAGAAGTACGAACAAACGGGCTGTTCTGTCATTATTCAATCCTGCTTCTTGCTTTCGCAGTGGCCCTGGATTTAGTTATCCAGACAACCTGACCCCCACGCTCATAACACAAATGGCGTGCAGAGCCGCGGACCAGCACCCTGCTCAGTCTCTCATCCTTTTCCTAGATTACTTAGAATGTCTCCATTAGGTCCGTGGAAACGGAAAGGAATCACATCTGTTCTTGGCTATTTTCAGAATCTCTTTAGGAAAAAAAAAAAAATTTGAATGGCAAGCTTCTGCAGTTTTCCTGAGGACACTATACTATACCCTTCCAAAGTTGAGATGATAATTAAATAGAACCTAGCTATTTATTTTTGATGCTTGCAAAGTTCATTGATATTCAGTACCTCGATACATTTCTTTACAAGATAACAGATGGAAAAAAATTAGCTGAAGAGAATGAATAGCTAATAAAGCAAGAGTTGCAAATGACCAATAAATGCACAAAAATTCCCAGGTCTCTCGTGAGTGAGGAAATCCAAACTAAGACGATAATGAAGCATCTTTTTGCACCAAGTAAATTTACAAAGTTGAAAAAGAACGGTAATGCCGCATGAGGGAATTTTCAAATAGAGGAAGTAGGTCTTTGCATTTTTTCTACTTTCATAACTACAGCTTTTTTGCTAGAACTATAACATTGGGATGAACTTTTTGGAAGGGAATTTGGCAGTAAGTATCAAAATTTAAAATACATGATACCCTTTGTCCCAGCAATTCATACCTAGAACTATATAATAGGGAAATAACCAGAGATGTGAATATATTTACTTGTACAGAGTTATTCATTGTAATGTTATTTATAAGTGAAAAAAACACAATCTAAATATCCAACTATAAAGAATTTTAATAATATGTAACCATTAAAAATCATGTTGTGAAAGTATTTTATAATAACATTGGGAAATATAGACAATATAATAAGTTTTTTTTTAAGCCACATAATTATGTATAGTATGATTCTTCTAAAAATCATGTATGTGTGTGTCAGGGGGTGAGACTAATGGTGGTAGGTATACAAAATAGCAGCCCTGTCTATCCTGCAGGATTAGAATTTTTTTTTTAATTTGTTAGAATTTATCTATTTTACTTTTTTAAATTTAAATCCAAGTTAGTTAACATGTGGTGTAATAATGATTTCAAGAATAGAACTTAGTGATTCATCACTTAAATATAACACCCAGTGTTCATCTCAAAAAGTGTCCTCCTTAACCCCCCCTTCCCATTTAGCCCATCCCCCCACCCAACACCCGTCTAGCAACCGTCTCTGTATCTAAGAGTCTCTTATGGTTTGTCACCCTCTCTGTTTTTATATTATTTTTTTGCTTCCCTTGTGTTCATCTGTTTTGTGTCTTAAGTTCCACACATGAGTGAAGTCATATGATATTTGTCTTTCTCTGACTTATTTCACTTAGCATAATACCCTCTAGTTCCATCCACATTATTGCAAATGGCAAAATCTCATTCTTTTTGATCACCTAGTAATATTCCATTGTGTGTGCATATACCACGTCTTTTTTATCCATTCATCCCTTGAGGGACATTTGGGCTCTTTCCATGCTTTGGCTGTCATCGATAGCGCTGCTATAAACACTGGGGTTCATGTGCCCCTTTGAAACAGCACAGCTGTACCCTCTGGATAAATACCTAGTAGTGCAATTGCTAGGTCGTAGGGTAGTTCTATTCTTAGCTTTTTCAGCAACCTCCATACTGTTTTCCAGAGTGGCTGCACCGGTTTGCATTCCCACCAGCAGTGCAAAAGAGTTCCCTTTGTCCGCATCCTCCACAACATCTGTTGTTGCCTGAGTTGTTAATATTAGCCATTCCTACAGTATCATAATCAAAGGAATTTTTCTTCCTTCACTTTTTTTTGCATGTTTTTCAGGTTTTCTGCTATGAACATTTATTTCCTAATAATGGAAATGCAGGGGGAAAAGGTTTTTAAAAGAATCTTGTGATTCTTAAGAACTTTGTCAAATTCCCCTTTGCCTTCATCCAAAAGTACAAAATAAATAAAGTTTAAAGTAAGACAACACCATGTTACTAAGTTACATCTTACAGTATATTAGGGTAAGGTCCAATTCTTACTACTACCCCTGTCCTCTAGCTCAGTCCTTTCAAATTCAAGCTGGTCTAACCAGGCCTTCCTATTGAGAGCCTCAGCCATATCCTCAAATGCTACCCCCACTGCTACCAATATTATCTTCTTTTAAAAATAAGTTACTCGTGGGGCTCCTGGGTGGCTCAGTCAGTTAAGTGTCCAGCTCTTGATTTTGGCTCAGGTCATAATCTCACAGTTCATGGGATCGAGCCCCACATCAGGCTCTGTACTGACGGCATAGAACCCGCTTGGGATTCTCTCTCTCCCTCTCTCTCTGCCCCTCCCCCTGCTTGCGCTCACACAGGCGCGCTCTCTCTCTCTCTCTCTCTCTCTCTCTCTCTCTCTCTCTGTCTCAAAATAAATAAATAAACTTTAAAAAATAAATAAATAAAATAAAATATTTGCCCGTTCTTTACAATGGGTAATATATGCACCTGGTACAAAAACCCAACATGTAAAGGAAGTAGCTATGCATATAAAATAGACATGTATAGATCGTTTTCTTTTCTTTGGGTACAAATAGTCGTGCATGCTTTTCATTACAAGGATGTAGTCTTTCGTTGACTGATAGGAGGTTGAGGCAATTGTCCGTCTTTATATTCCCAATTTTCTGCTTCACTTTGTTTTAGAGATGTTTTCTACAGACAGCAGGTAGTTGGGTTTTGCGTAGTAATTCAACAAGAGTGTTTTTACTATTGTCAGCAGGTGAGACTAACCCGCCTACATTTACGTATGTGAGCGGATTGTGTGGTCCTGGTTCTGTCATCCCGTTTTACGTTATAGTACTCATGTCTCCGTTGCCTTTAAAAATGCTCTCATTGGGGCGCCTGGGTGGCGCAGTCGGTTAAGCGTCCAACTTCAGCTCAGGTCACGATCTCGCGGTCCGGGAGTTCGAGCCCCGCGTCGGGCTCTGTGCTGACAGCTCGGAGCCTGGAGCCTGTTTCCGATTCTGTGTCTCCCTCTCTCTGGCCCTCCCCCGTTCATGCTCTGTCTCTCTCTGTCTCAAAAATAAATTTAAAAAACGTTGAAAAAAAATTAAAAAAAAAAAAATGCTCTCATTTAGGGGCGCCTGGGTGGCTCAGGCGGTTAAGCGTCCGATTTCGGCTCAGTCACGATCTCACCATTCAAGAGTTCAGGCCCCACGTGGGGCTCTGTGCCGACAGCTCAGAGCCCGGAGCCTGCTTCCAATTCTGTGTCTCCCTCTCCCTCTGCCCCTGCCCCCATTCACACTCTCTCTCTCACTCACTCTCAAAAATAAATTAAAATGTAGAAAATTTTTTAAAATAAAAACACTCTCATTCTATGGGCTGCGACTTCTTTATGCAGTGTATGTGGGGTTTTTTTAATACTTGCAAACTTGACGTTTTTGTTCGAATGGACACATTCATAACTATAATTTTGCTTTTTTCATTATTTTCTATTTTCCTATTCTTTCTTTTTTTCGCAGCTAGTACAAAATTCAAAAGATACAAGAGTACACAGTAAAAAATGTCTCCTTCTGCGATCTTCCCAGCACTCATTTCTTCCCCCCCCCCCCGTACCCATTTCTTAATCCTAGAGGCAATTATATAAAGAATCCTTCATAGCCATAATTCCATACAGTTCACTCAATGGTTTGTTTTTAGACAGTGTCAGCTACTGCCATTATGAGCAATAGTAAAATTAATTTACCTCTTTTTTCTTCCACATCCCCACCATTGCCTTATTTTTGTTAACTGAAAATTTCTTAGTGTTTCCCCTTGTTCCTTAAATATATTTTACACATGTTGACATGCCAGATTCCAATGATTTCTTGTATCTCTAACATCAAGCATTGAAAATACAGTACTTAAGGGAGCCTGGGGGGCTCAGTCAGTTGAGCGTCGACTTTGGCTCAGGTCGTGATCTTGCAGTTCGTGAGTTCGAGCCCCACCTTGGGCTCTGTGCTGACAGCTCAGAGCCTGGAGCCTGCTTTGGTTTCTGTGTCTCCCTCTCTCTGTGTGCCCCTCCCCTGCTGGTGCTCTGTCTCTCTCTCTCCCTCTCAAAAATAAATAAACTTTTTTTTTTTAAGTTGTAGCTAAGTTAAAAAAAAAAAAAAGTTTGAGTCACACTTTCTTTCTCTAGGGCTTTGTGAACAAAGGTCCATTGTCTTCAAACACTGAAATTTCTGTAGAACATTCAGAGACCAGCCTGATCTTTTCTTTCTGACAGGTGGCTTACTCCTTCTCTCCCTCACCCCAAACATGCCAAAGATTCTTGTTTCATCTTTGGAGACCAGTAACCTTACCAGGGTGTAGATGACTATTGATTCGTCCGTGCCAAATTTTTCTTGGATAAATGGGTCCTTTCAAGTGCAGATTCAAGTCTTCTACTGCTAGTAAACAAATAAATGTCTGGAATGTTTTGTTTCTTTTCTGGGACAACTGAACAGTCAAATCCTAGTTCACTCCTGGAAATGTTCCTTAAATATATCTTTAAACATTTTTCCAGGGAGAGCCTGGGTGCCCAGTCCATTGAGTGTCTAACTCTTGATCTCAGCTCAGGTCTTGATCTCAGGGTTATGAGTGCAAGCCCCATGTCAGGCTCTGTGCTGGGTGTGAAGCCTACTGAAAAAAATAAATAAATAGGGGCGCCTGGGTGGCTCAGTTGGTTAGGCATCCTGCTTCGGCTCAGGTCATGATCTGGCAGTTCGTGGGTTTCAGTCCTGCGTCGGGCTCTGTGCTGACAGCTTGGAGCCTGGAGCCTGCTTCGGAGTCTGTGTCTCCCTCTCTCTCTGCCCCTCTCCCATTCATGCTCTGTCTCCCTCTGTCAAAAATAAATAAATATTAAAAAAAAATTTTTAAATAAATAAGCAGGGGTGCCTGGATGGCTCAGTTAAGCACCTGACTCTTGATTTCCCTTGGGTCATGATCTGACGGTTCATGAGTTCAAGCCCTGTGTCAGGCTCCACACTGACATCGTGGAGGCTGCTTGGGATTCTCTCTCTCTCTCTCTCTCTCTCTCTCTCTCAAAAATAAATAAATAAACTTTAAATAAATAAGTAAATAAACATTTTTCCAGTCCCCTGACCTCAATTCTCTTTCTCACATAACCACTATGCATTATGTTAGCTAACTTCTGCCTTCCGTTGCTCTCCATTTCTTTCTAAGCCTTCTTAAGCTGGCTCATTTCTATTACATTTTGTCCACTTTTCTCAATGTTATCCACATGCTCCTTTGAGCTACTTTAATGAGGCTTTTCTCTCTCTAACAGTAAACATATATTTTCCTCGTCTCGTCTGAAGTCTGTCAGTTTACGTGCCATCTCCTTCTGTTGCCCTGTGATATTTTTCCTGAATTTTGTATATTTCTCCTCTGAGCTCTTGTTTCATAGATACCATCAGGAAGAGCATTAGTTCCTTGTGATGTTTCATTGCATAATGGCGCTCACGTTTGGCCACAAGTTTCAGTTGTCCTGAGGTAATACTTCTCTGGTGAGTCATTTTTGTCCGCCATCTGTCGTTGCCCTCTCCTCTCCCTTCTTCCAGGACCCCTGTGTAATTACAATTCTTATGTGCTGCGATTTGTCGTAGGTTGCAAATTACAAATCACTAATACCTCATATCGGTGATCGTTCAATAATCATTTCTGTTTACATCAATGGATAATAGAAGTTTCATAACAGAGAGGTGAAATGCCCAGAGTATCTGGCTTACGCTTAGGTTCCTTCGACACAGGATTTTGTGTGAGTGAGGCATTTTGATCGCCTTGATGTTTTTGTTGTTGTGCACTTTCTGTTTTGGCTTGGGGTGTTTTGGTGTCTACTTTTCCGCAGGCCATCCGGACTGGTAACTTCTGTGCTACTCATAAGGAGTCTACTCCACTCCTCTTTATGGGTAAACTACTTCTGGCAGATGCGACAGGTCTGTGTTTTTCCCTTTGTTCCAGATTCGCCACGAAGTTCCTGGGAGCTTCGCCCCCAGTGCCCTATCTGTTGACATCTGAACCCGTGTTTCACCTTCCCCAAATGTGGCCACCCTACCTCTCACATCTTGTGTTTCAGCAGTACAGCTGTCTCCTAGTCTATTCAGATATGGAGTTTTCTTTCCTGTTTATTTTTATTTTCAGATATTTTTAGAGAGGAGACTGGAAGAAAACTCTCTTACTGTGCCATTTTAAACAGTTATCTCATTTTCTTTATAAAACACAGAATGATTGTTGATTTTTTTTTATTATTGTATAAAAATAAAGTGCAAAACCTTGCATATCCTCAGTGTTTCATAATCAGGGCCCAGCCTGTTTCTAGACCTTATCTTCGTTCCTTCCTTGGGTACTTCTGTACTGGCCACAAGACAGTTTTAGACATCGTCCATGGAAACCATGTTTCTTCTCCTGAAATCCATTATTTATTTATAAATAATATATAAATATATATAAATTATATATATATATATATATATATATATATATATATCTCAGAGTAATCAGAGGCCAGCCTGATCTTCCCCCCTAACAGGTGGCCTAAGTCTTCCCCTTCTTCATCCAAAAAAAAAAAAATGCCAAAGATTCTTGCTTCATATTTGTAGACCAATAACTTCACGCGATGTGCATTGCTGTTGATTACTCAATGTCAAATTTTACATAAAAGATGTTAGTCATCTTGGTAAACATTATCAAGAAAAAAACAGGATTTAGATATAAGAGAGAAAATATTTATTAAAGGGTAATCAGAACTGTCACAGAGAGAATATCTGACAAAACCAAGTTCTCCCCTGAAGACACTGGGACGTTTACATTGAGAGGACCTAGATTTGGGCATTAAAAAAACAAAACAAACCAATTTCTCCCTTTCTCCAATTCCTATGTCAATCTGAGAGCCTTTTTTCCCAGTTTTATTCAGATATACTTCCCATATAACACTGTATTCATTTTAGACTTACAACATAATGATTTGATATTGTATATGTTGCGAAATTTCACCACAATAAGTCTAGTTAACATTCATCACCTCACATTGTTACAACTTTTTCTTGCAATGAAAACTTTTTGTGTTTTTTTTGTTTTGAGACTGGGGGGGGTATGGGAGGGAGCATGAGTGGGGAAGGGGCAGAGGGAAAGAGAGAGGGAGAGAATTTTAAGCAGGCTCCACATTCAGGACAGAGTACGGAGCACAGAGCCCGGAGCCTGACACGGGGCTCGATCTCATGACCCTGGGATCACGACCTGAGTCAAAATCAAGAGTCTGACACTCAACCACCACCCAGGCGCCCTCTCTTGCAATGAGAACTTTTTTTTTTCAATTTTCTAAATGTTTATTTATATTTGAGAGAGAGAGAGAGAGAGAGAGAGAGAGAGAGAAAGAGAGAGAGAGAGAGAGAGAGTGTGTGTGTGTGTGTGTGTGTGTGAGCAGGGGGAGGGGCAGAGAGAAGGAGACAGAATCTGAAGCAGGCTCCAGGCTCTGAGCTGTTAGCACAGAGCCTGATGTGGGGCTCAAACTCATGAGCCGGAGATCATGCCCTGAGCTGACATAGGATGCTTAACCGACTGAGCCACTCAGGTGCACCACAGTGAGAACTTTCAAGATCTACTCTTTTAGTAACTTTCAAATATATGTTTTAGCCATTTTTAAGTGTATAGTTCAGAGGCATTAGTTATATTCACAGCATGGTACAACCATCACCACTATTTCTAAAATTTTTCATCACCCCCAAATAGAAACCCTATACTCATTAAACAATAACTCTGTATTTCTCCTGGTAACATGTAATCTCCACTCTCTGTCTTTTAAATTTGCCTATTCTAGTTCATATAAATGGAATCATACAACAATTGTCCTTTTGTATTTGGCCCAATTCACTTAGCATAATACTTTCAAGATTTATCCACGTTGTAGCATGTGTCGGTACATCATTTCTTTTTATTTTTTAATGTTTATTTATTTTTAAGAGAGAGATACAGAGAGAGAGAGACAGAGTATGGGGGGGGGGGCAGAGAGAGGGAGACACAGAACCCCAAGCAGACTCCAAGCTCTGAGCTGTCAGCACAGAGCCCAACGTGGGGCTCGGACCCACAAATTGTGAGAACCTGAGCCAAAGTTGGATACTTAACCGACTGCGCCACCAGATGCCCTGGCACATCATTTCTTTTTCAAGCTGAATAATACTCCATTGCATAGCTACACGTTTAACTCAGGTATTCATCTGCTGCTGGGCACTTGGGTTGTTTCCACTTTTCTGTTAGTGTGCATAATGTTGCAATGAACAGTCACATACAATGTCTGAGTCCCTGTTTTCAATTCTTTTAGGTAGAGATACCTAGGAGTAGAATTGTTGGGTAATTCTATGTTTACCTTCTTAAGGAACTGCCACTGTTTTCCACAGTGGCTGAAACATTTTACATTCCACCAGTCGTGTGCAAGGGTTCTAAATTTTTCTTTTTAACGTTTATTTATTTTTGAGACAGACAGAGACAGAGCATGAACAGGGGAGCGTCAGAGAGAGGGAGACACAGAATCTGAAACAGGCTCCAGGCTCTGACCTGTCAGCACAGAGCCCAACGTGGGGCTCAAACTCACGGACCGCGAAATCATGACCCGAGCCTAAGTAGGAGGCTCAACTGACTAAGCCACCCAGGCGCCCCGTAAAGGTTCTAATTTTTGCACATCTTTGCTATCACTTGTTATTTTCCACTTTTTTGATGATAGTCATGCCAGTAGGTATGAAGTGGTATTATACTGTGGTTTGGGTGTTGTTGTTGTTGTACAAATATTGACTATACATTGATTTGGTGATATGGCATGATGCAACAAATTTCAAAGGAGTAATGTCATAGACTACATTTATTAAACACAATCTAATTAAACTGGAAATAGAAAACAAAAAGATAATTTAATTTAATAAGACCCCACGTATTTAAAAATTAATGGGGCGCCTGGGTGGCTCAGTCTGTTGGGCAACCAACTTTGGCTCAGATCATGATCATGATCTCACATCTCACAAGTTCGAGCCCCACGTCAGGCTCTGTGCTGACAGCTCAGAGCCTGGAGCCTGCTTTGGATTCTACATCTCCCTCTCTCTGTCCCTCCCCTGCTCGCTCGCTCTCTCTCTCTCTCTCTCTCTCTCTCTCTCTCAAAACTAAATAAACATTAAAAAATGTTTCGATGTCTCATTTAAAAATTAAAAACATAATTCTGAAAAAATTCTTTTTTTGTTTTTGTTTTTTCCCTTTATTTTTTTAATTAATTTTATTTTTTATTTTTATTTAAATCCTAGTTAGTTAATATATAGTGTAATAATGGTTTCAGGAATAGAATTTAGTGATTCAACACTTCCATATAATACCCAGTGCTCATCCCACCAAGTGCCCTGCTTAATACCCATCACCCATCTAGCCCGTCCCCCCACCCAACTTCCCTTCAGCAACCCTCAGTTGATTCTTCGTATTTAAGAGTCACTTATGGGGCGCCTGGGTGGCGCAGTCGGTTAAGCGTCCAACTTCAGCCAGGTCACGATCTTGCGGCCTGTGAGTTCGAGCCCCGCGTCGGGCTCTGGGCTGATGGCTCAGAGCCTGTAGCCTGTTTCCGATTCTGTGTCTCCCTCTCTCTCTGCCCCTCCCCCATTCATGCTCTGTCTCTCTCTGTCCCAAAAATAAATAAACGTTGAAAAAAAAAATTAAAAAAAAAATAGTCACTTATGGTTTGTTCTTTGTATCTACAAGATCCTTTCTTTAAAAGAAGAAAATGCTTTTATTTTGTCATGCATACAGATAAGTGTATAAATGATAAGTTCACAGCTCAACTAGTTTTTGCAAAATGAACACACGTTGGTAATCCCCATCCATATCAAGAAACAGAGCATGACTACTCCCCACCCCCACCGCCCCCCCCCCCCCGCCCCCAAGAAGCCTTACATGGGCCACTTTCCAGGCTGTCCTATCTTCTTCACCACAGAGGTCTCCAATATCCTACACTGCTAATCAATGTGCTTTTGTTTGGGCTGGGCTTTTTTACTTAGAATAATGGTTCAGAATTATCCATGTAGTTGTGTAAAGAAATAGTTTTTTTCATTTTCTTTTCTATAGCTTCTGTTGTATGAACATATCACAACTGATTTATCCATTCTACCATTGATGTAAACTTGGATGTTACCAGTTTGGGAGTAGTACAAAGAAGCTGCTGAAACACATTATTTTACAGGTCTTTTAGTGACTATGCATACACATTTCTGTTGTGTATACCTGGGGACAGAGCTGCCGAATAATGAACTCTCTGTGCCCAGCTTTTAGTAGACATGACTTCAGTTTGCCAAAATGGTTGTTCTTGGGGGGCTCTTCTGCAAGGACTTTATGCCTATGGTGAATTTGCATCAAGAGCTTATATATTGGGGCGCCTGGGTGGCGCAGTCGGTTAAGCGTCCGACTTCAGCCAGGTCACGATCTCACGGTCCGTGAGTTCGAGCCCCGCGTCAGGCTCTGGGCTGATGGCTCAGAGCCTGGAGCCTGTTTCCGATTCTGTGTCTCCCTCTCTCTCTGCCCCTCCCCCGTTCATGCTCTGTCTCTCTCTGTCCCAAAAATAAATAAACGTTGAAAAAAAATTAAAAAAAAAAAAAAGCTTATATATCAATTACTTCTGGGGCCATAATGAACCACACACCAAAACATAATGGCTTAAAACAACAATGTTGCTGTTATTCATGATTCTGTAGGCCAGTAATTTCAATGGCTAAACCAATCGGGTTTTCTGCTAGGGCCATTCATGTGGCTACAGTTATTCAACAACTCTCCTCGGGTCAGATAGGATAAAATGTCCTCACTTAGGTCTCGGCTGAGCCTCAAATCTTCAGCAGCAAACTTGGGCTTTTCATATAGAGCAGCATTTCAAAAAGACAAGAGCTGAAGCTGTAATATCTCCCAGGTCCAAGGCTAGGACGACGTACAACATCACTTCTGCTGCCTTCCACAAGTCAAAGCTAGTGAGAAGGCCAACCCACCTTCAAGAGCAGAACAATAAAGTCCACTTCTTGATGGAAAGGCCAGTAAAATATTATGCCCTTTTTTTTTTCCAAGTTACTAACATCTTCTACCTGAATGCAATATTTATTTTCCTCTCCTATGCAAAATATACTCACCCCACCCCAGGATCCCCATGTGTCTTATCCAATTATGGCATCATCCTCAAAGTATAAGATCGCATCATCAGCATCCGGTCCAGTGAGGCTCGCTGGGTATATCCTCAAGTGCAGTTTCTTTCAATCTGGGTGACTACATAAATAAAACTGCAAACTTTATGCCCCTCCCCCCAAATATACAGAAGGCACTCCTAATTAAGAGGGAAACTGGGAGAGGTGTAGAAGTCACTGTTCCATGGCAATTCTGAAGTACAAGCACCAGAAGTAGGGAATCTTTCTTGATTGGAGCCATTGCCGCTCTTTGGGTATAGAAGCATCCAGTCCATTTGTCTTGGAGACTCTTAGCTCTGTGCTCTGGGATAGTGGCTTCACCGTCTGACACAACTTCTCTTCTCCATCAGAAATGGCCCATTTTGCAGCTGAGTAGCTTTCTCAGTCTGCCTTCTACCTATAGAGAGTTGGGAGCCCATTTTGACAGCCTCTGTCCCTTTTAGTCTAAGCTAGCGATTCTTCTGCCAGTAAAATTCCCTTTAAAATTGTGTGGATTTCCTATGACTCTGATACAGGTCTACTCAATGGGGCCAAAGTCACATTTCTGATTCTTTTTGAGACAAGTCTCTTTCTATTTTGGGTCATAATGCAGGCAATAGTGGGACAATGCTCTTTTGTCTCCTGAGAGAGTCTAGCTGGCACTGCCTTCAATTTTTCAGTGATCTTGAGCATAATCTGGACCTTGGCCCCAGGCCTCATTTCATTTTGAGAATCTTTTATTGTCTGTGGACACTGGGGGAAATAAGCGATTTTATTTTCCAGCCCAGCAAATCTTGGACCCTTTATATTTTCTCTGAATTTTGCTTGCAAATTCAATAGTTGCATTTTGACCTCGTCTGTCTCTTCTTATACCTTATATGCATCCAGATCCAACAGACTGACACTTTCCACATTCTGCATGGTGATTTCTTTAGCCAAATCCAAAAGCTTATTAGAAGCATTTCCCATCTTCCAAATTATTACAGACAACAGTTTTGCAAATTTTGGTACCACTACCTAATGCCCTTTGCCATTTACACAGATTCCCAGAGGAGTTTCCTCATGGCTTTTCCAGTCTCTGCTAACACTAGCTTTGCACACATCCAGCCTTTACCAGAAGTGTTCTCATCACTGTCTGATCTTTCTCTGGGGCAGGATTGTCTGTTTAGCTGGTAACCTTGAGAGATGCGGTAAGATCTCCCTGGAGACAAGAAGCAGGCCTGGTTGCTGCTTGCTTGAAAAGAGGCGGGTTCTCCAAGCTCTGTGTTTCTCAGCTGCATCTGAAACCCACTGCGTGGATCACATTCATCTGGGCCATACCACATTGACCCCAGGACTTACGGGCAAGGAGGACCAAGGCAAATGTGTGGATACTCATGCTGCTTGTTCTGCCAGGGATAATAAAGTGTTCTATCTCAGCCCCAGCAATCTGTCTCTATTGCCAGCACTCCCGAAACAGCAACAGGCTCATCTCCTGTGGCCTGTAAGTAGGGAGCATCAAGTCGCAGACCTTACAGTCTCCATCGGCAGAAGGCATTCTCCATTTAGCTTTCAATAAATCTTGACTTGGGGTGTGTGGGTGGCTCAGTTGCTTAAGCATCTGACTCTTAATTTCAGTTCAGGTTGTGATCTCACGGTTCATGAGTTAGAGCCCCACGTTGGGCTCTGTGCTGCAGTGCAAAGCCTGCTTGGGATTCTCTCCCTCTTCTCTCTCTCTGCCCCTCCCCAGTTCTTTCTTTCTCTCTCTCTCTCTCTCTCTCTCTCTCTCTCTCTCTCTCTCTCTCTCAAAATAAAGAAATAAACTTAAAATAAGCAAGTAAATAAATAAATCAATCTTGACTTAACACTACCAAAATCTGGCTTTCCAAAGATAAGATTGGAGGCAGCAAACTTTTTTAAAATTCAAGACTACATCAGAATTCAGAGATTGAAACAAATCATATTAACGACTCTGCACCCACGTTATTGCATGTCTCCAGAGCTGGCCTAGCCTCAGATCCAGAGAAATGTTGCAGTATTGTTGAAAACTGTGTATTCTCTTCAAGAAAATTTTTTCTGTTGGGCCACTTATCAATCTAGCAACAGAAAAATGCCAACAACTGTCCAACGTCAATGGTCTAGGCAATTTCTAGATAAACATTGTAATTTTGTGTATGTTTATTTATTTTTGAGAGAGAGAGAGAGACCCAGAGTTAGAGCATAGGAGGGTCAGAGAGAGAGGGAGACACAGAATCTAAAGCAGGCTCCAAGCTCTGAGCCATCAGCACAGAGCCCAATGCAGGGCTTGAACCCATGAACTGTGAGATCATGACCTGAGCTGAAGTCGGACACTTAACCGACTAAGCCTCAGGCGCCCCACATTGTAATTTTCTTTATATTCATTTATTTTTGCAATAGAGAGAGAGAGAGAGAGAGAGAGAGAGAGAGAGAGAGAGAGAATGAGTGGGGGGAGGCAGAGAGAGAAGGGGAGAGAGGCTCTGAAGCAGGCTTTGCACTGACAGCCCCAGTGCAGGGCTCAACTGACCAAGCCAGCTGGGTGCCCCTACAAACACTGTAATTTTTAACTCTCTGGTTCCCAAATGTGTCTGTCTCACAAACTAATAAGTCAAAGGGAATACAGGGATATTAGAAGGTGGAGAAAGGATAAGTAACACTCATATAAGAAAGACAAATACTGTGTGATCTCACTTACGTGTGGAATTTTTAAAGAGTTGAATTCACGGAAGCAGAAAGTACACTGGTGGGTGCCAGGGGCTGGGGGACAGAGGGAATGGGGAGATGTTGGTCAATGGGCATGAACTTCCAGTTACAAGATGAATAAGTTCCAGGGATGTAATGTACAGCATGGTGACTGTGGTTAACAATACCGTATTATATACTTGAAGGTTGCCAAGAGCAGATCTTAAATGTCTTTACCACCAGAAATAAAATGTTAACTATGTGACCTGATGGATGTGTTAACTAACCTTACTGTGGTAATCACTTCACAATATATTCATATATGGAATCACCACGCTGCACGCCTTCAACTTCTACCGCGTTACATTCCAATTATATCTCGATAAAGCTGGAAAAACAATTCATGCCATATGCCACGGAAATGCAGAAAGTACCTTGCTGACATTTAGATGAAACCTTCTTATAACTGTTGTCATATCAATTTCCCAAGAAATGCTACAGCTTAGGGCCTAGGAACGCAGGCTCTGCAAAGAGACCACCTTTGCAGGTAATGAGCTCTGAAACGAGGCCCTTTTTTGCAGGAATATTCTCTATGCCTTTGTTTCTTCATCTGCAAAATGGGAATATTGGCTCCTACTTCATTTGGGCCTTTGCTTTATTTGAGTTCAAAGGGTTAACAAGCACTGTAAAGTGCTTGTAACAGTGCTGTTCTGTTACAATAAATAGTATCTACGTCAAAGATAGTTGGTAGCTGAAGAGGATGAGGGGAAAATGTTATAATGCACGGGAGCAAGAATGACCATTTGCTGCACACTCTGCAGATTCCAAGAAACTGGGATGAAGAACTAAAGTCCCTGAATGCCTGAATTTCTTGATAACTAAGAAACCACCTCCAAAAACTTTTCTTTTGCTTCAACATCTTTCTAAAATAGAGGAATTTAATTCCTTGCTCTTGGATTTCTAGCCTCCAGAACTATGGGACGATACATGTGTGCTGTTTAAGCCACCCAGTCTGGTCCCGTCGTGATGGCAGCCACAGGAAACAAGTACAAGATACTAGGTCGGACGGTTTTTTTCTTTCCTAGCTTTTTCTTTTCTAATCAAAGTAAGACATAGTAGCAAAGTGCTTATAATGACAAGGAACACCTTCTCACCCCATCCCTCCTCTCTGTTGCACCCGGAAGAGGCTTTTTCTTTTAAGTTTACTTATTTATTTTGAGAGAGAGCATGCGTGCATGCGCAGGCAAACGGAGGAACAGAGGGAGAGAGAGAAGCCCAAGCAGGCTCTGAACTGATAGGGAGCCCGATCCGGGGCTTGATGTGGGGCTCGAACTCGTCAACCTTGAGATCGTGACCTGAGCTGAAACCAAGAGTCGGACACTCAACCGACTGAGCCATGCAGGCGTCCCCAGAAAGAGCCTTTTAAAAGATTCTTATATGGTCCCCTCTTCAAAGCCCTTCCCAGCTTCCTGGAAATGAGCTGTTGGGTTTCTCATTTTTACTCAAATTACTCTGATACGAACGCTTCCCTTTGCGGCACAGGAAACTCTTATGCCACGCCTGTCATAATAGGTGGGGTTTCTTTTTCTGTGTTTGAACTACTCCAAGCCAGTCTCCTTTGGAAAGAGGTTTGTTGTTGTTTTTGTTTTTTGGAAGCTTGTAAACCTATTTCACCCAGAGGTGCCGCAGCCAAGTGCAAATAGCAGAGGCTTCATGCTCAGGCCACTTGACCCCCTACTCTATCTGCCACTTAGCCGGGCTATTTCAATGCCTTACTCATGGTTATTAATTTCACAATGGATGTAGGGGACTAATATCTCAAAACACTGAATTCAATGCTCTTCCTCTCTTCTTATCTTAATGATTGCATTATGAGATGCAAAGCAAGCACAGAGCTATGTGTCCAGGATACGTGTGATTCTAAAGTAACCACTACCCAAGTCAGAAGAACAAACATTGCCCTGCTCCGGTGATACTCAACATCACCAACCATTAAGAGGATGCAGACTAGGACCGTGACGATCTATCACTGCACACTCTATCAAAACAGCTCAAATTTGAAAATAACAGCAAGGGCACCTGGGTGGCTTAGTTGGTTAACCAACTGACTCTTGATTTCGGCTCAGGTTGTGGTCTCACCTTCGTGAGATTGAGCCCCACGTCGGGCTCCGTGCTGAGTGTGGAGCCTGCTTGGGGTTCTCTCTCTCTCTGCTCCTCCCCCACCCCCACTTTCTCTCTCTCTCAAAATAAATTTAAAAAATAAACCTTAAAATGAATAAACAAGTAAATAAATACAAAAAAAATAAAAATATTGGCAATACCAAATGCCAGCAAGAATGCAGAGACACTGGATTCCCACACATTGCTAATGGGAATTTTGGCTTTGTGTTATTATATATTCACCACCTCTACATGCTTCCCTAAAAACATAGTGTACTTTTTTGCCTAATTTAAGCTTTACACAAATGGAAGCCATCACATGGAGTCTTCTCAATTTGGCTTTCTTTACCTAACATCATGTTTGTGGGTCTCACCCATAACATTGGTGGCCGTAAGCCCTGTATTCCATCAAACAGATAGGCCACAATTTATTTGTCTATTTTATTACAGTTGGCTTCTGGGGTTGTTTCTAGTTTGGGGCTCTTAGGAGCAATGCTGTCATAACATTCTTATGCCCTGGTGCACATATGAATGCATTTTTCTTGAGAATATACCCAGAAAAGCAACGGCTGGGTCCTGGGGTATGTTTATTTTTGACTTGACGAGAGAACGGTAAACTATTTTCCAAAGAGTGGGTACCACTCTTCATTCCATCAGCCATGGGATGAGTTGTTATTGCTCTTTCTGAGTCTAAAAGACAGATTTTAGCCATTCTGGTGGGTGCATAACTGTGTCTCATTGCAGCTATAACTCGAATCTCCTTGACACTCTTCAGTTGGGCCTTATTTCATTTATTGGCTGCTGGGATTTTCTCTGTTGTGAAGTGTCTGCTCAAGTTTTTGCCTCTTTTCTACTGTGTATCTTTTCCTTACACATTGGTAGGCATGTCTACAAATTCTGAATACTAACATTTTGTCTGTGGCTTTTCTTTTCTCTTTCTCCTATTTTCCTTTCCCCGACTCAGCATGGATGACGCCAACCTTTTCAGTCAAATGCATCCATTACCACAGGTAGAAAGATAATCAATAATAGAATTATTGAGAAAAATACAGCTTTTGGTCTCTTAAATTGATTGTTGAATACATATTAGTTACACCTATGTTCATAGTGTTGTTCACAATAGCCCAAAGGTGGAAGCAAACCCAAGTGTCCGCTGATGGATGAGTAGATAAATAAAACATGGCATATACACACCCTGGAATATAATTCAGCCATAAAAAAAGAAGGGTATTCTGACACGTGCTACCACATGGGTAAACCTTGAAGACGTTATGCTCAGTGAAATACACTAGTTACAAAAGGACAAACACTATGGGGCACCTGGGTGGCTCAGCCAGTCAAGCGTCCGACTTATGCTCAGGTCATGATCTCGCGGTCTGTGAGTTCGAGCCCCGCATCGGGCTCTGTGCTGACAGCTCGGACGGAGCCTGGAGCCTGCTTCGGTTTCTGTGTCTCCCCCTCTCTCTGCCCCTTCCCCACTTGCTCTTTGTCTCTTTCTCTCTCTCAAGAAGAAATAAACATTAAAAAAAAAAAAGAACAAATACTCTATGATTCCGTTTAGATGAGGTATATAGAGACAAGAAATAGAGTGGTGGTTGCCAGGAGCTGGAGAGAGGGGCAAATGAGGAGTTACTGTTTCACGGGTACAGATTTTCAGTTGGGAAAGATGAAAATAGTTCTGGAGATGGACCGCGATGATGGTTACACAACAGTGGGAGTGTGCTTGGTGCCACAGAACTAGATACTTAAAAATGATGAGAACTGTAAATTTTATGTGTATTTTATCACAATAAAAAAAATACCTATGGAATCATTTTTAAAATGATCTTTTATTCATATAGAAAGAATATGTGTGCGTTGAAAAAAGTAGACATGTAAGAATAACTACAATTTTTACATTTCCAGCATCCAGAGCCCCTCAGAGTGGTCTTGCAGATCTGAAAATGGCCTTATACTGTACCCATGTTTTGTAATCTGTTTTAATATCTGTTTTAATGAGTACGTGATCTCTACATTTCTACATTAAATTTTTGCCAGTTGACCTAAACATGTAGCAATTGTTTTAAAATAATAGTTTAAAACAACTACAACCTATTTTTTTCTTTTTATTTCTTCTTTTTCCTTCCCGCCCCCCTTTTTTTTAAGTCAGAAGGCAAAGCTCTGAAGAGGCCATCCATGAAGTTTATCCTTAAACAAGAGCTCATATGAGATCGCCTAGGTGGGCACGAGAAAACCAGCGAGGGTTCGGAAGGGGAGAGGGTGGGTCCCCAGCTCCTGGCGCTATCCAGGTGAACACCTTTAGTCCCTGCACTGAAAGTGAGCTGGGACCTCAGCCAAAGCTAGCAACCACCACTGTCATTCGTGAGCGGTTCTTGTTGCTATGCTAAGAAGCTGCCGTGGTTTTGCTGTGTCCCCAAGAGGGCCTCCCAGCAACAGTGAACAATGTGCCAGGTGACCCCTAGCAGCAGGGACATCTGTCAGCAGCTTCAGAATTTGCACAGCCCATCTGGACTTGTCCAGGGCCCAGGACACGTGCGTATGTTCCTGACTGCACCCCAAATCTTAAGCAAAGTGCCACCCATCTCCAACGGTTCTTTTAAGGGTACAATGAAGGCATCTGGAACAATGTCAAGCTCAGCTCTATGGTTGTCCATCTTCCTTCCTCTTATAACTCCAGTTATACAGTAATTGGCAGAATGCCAACGTCACCTGTACAAAGCATCCCATTGGCCAATGACTCAGAAGTTTACAAGAAAGAAAAAGAACCACAATTAACCACATTGTGTGAGTGTAAGTGATGAGGTTGATTCTCCCAAACATGGCAATCTCACTGAACAAAATTCCTAACACGGAAATTTCCATACAGGTTTGAGCAACGGTACCACCGCTGGAAAAAGCATACAGTCTGCTTTGGAGCAGCTTTGAAGATCAGCCTTCATGTAGGTGTATAAACTCTCATGTCTGTTGTTCAACTTTCTAAGTCTTGTCGTTATGTACTTGGCCTCGTGACTATCCTACTTGTTGTTGCCTAAGATGCTTTTAATTAGCTTTCAAGGTCCTCAGAAATCATTAGGCCCACAAAAAAAATAATAATAATCTATCTGGACTAGAAAACTTTCATTTTTGTATTTATAGTTAGCAGTTTAACAGGCAGGCAACAAATAACATCAGTGCTTGCTGAGTAAATACCAGGTACCTGTATTGTTACAGGCACTGAGGTGTTACAAAGAAGAAATCAGACATGGTCCCTCGACTTCTGGTGTCTGCGATCTGACCAAAAAGGTAAGACAGCTTAAAGATGAGATCTATAGAGATGTGGGGGAAGGGTCAACTAGAAATGTCCTTAACACTTTTTATAATTCACATAGGCTTTGACGAGGCCAAATTTGAAAGGAAAATATTTTGTTAATTTTTTATATTCTTAGCTTTATTCACATTTATCATGACTTCATTAAGCTTTCATTTTCATGTTTGCTTTAAATTTTACTATGCCATAGTCATTAAGTTTAAGAGGAGATGATAAGACCAAAGTGAAATGGGTCAAAAAAAATTAGATGACATAGTTTTTTTGAAGGAAAGAAATCTGTCAATGACAGCATTTTTGTTTTGAACAAAATATAAACCATCGTTAAAATCTTTGCCTGACAATATCCACTTATGTAATCATTCAATGGAAACATTTGTTAGAGTGAGATGTGCAGGTTTTATGATGCCCCCTCTATGTAAAAGAAAATGTAAGGGTGCCTGGGTGTCTCAGTCGACTTTGGCTCAGGTCATGATCTTGTGGTTCGTGGGTTCGAGCCCTGCGTCGGGCTCTGTGCTGACAGCTCAGAGCCTGGAGCCTGCTTTGGATTCTGTGTCTCCCTCTCTTTGCCCCTCTCCTGCTCATGTTCTGTCTCTCTCTCTCTCTCTCTCTCTCTCTCTCTCTCTCTCTCTCTCAAAAATAAACATTAAAAGTTAAAACTTTTTTTGAAAGAAAATGCACATGAAAGGTCATGTGACTTCTCCAAACTCTCACCATGAGTCATAAAAGCAGAAATCAAGTGTCCTATGGGGCGCCTGGGTGGCTCAGTCAGTTAAGTGTCCGACTTCGGCTCAGGTCATGATCTCGCAGTTCGTGAATTTGAGCCCCACATCGGGCTCTGTGCTGACAGCTCCCAGCCTGGAGCCTGCTTCGGATTCTGTGTCTCCCTCTCTCTCTGCCCCTCCCCTGCTCACTCTCTGTCTCTCAATCATAAATAAACGTTAAAAAAATTTTTTAAAAAGAAATCAAGTGTCCTCTTAGTCTTTTGCTGTGTCCACTTCACACTAGGTTCACTTATTTCAAATCACAGCTACTGCAATGCATTTCCAGATTCTTTTCATAGCTTATTATAATTATGCTTACAGTGGCTCAGGAAAACATCTTTATCTTATATGCCCATGCTTTCTCAAAGGATATAGACATTCACACAACTTCAGAACTGTGAGGGACCTTTGAGATCTAGTCCAACATTCTCGTTTTATAGATGAAGACACTGACGCCCAGAGGTGAAGCAGCAAGACCAACAAGATAAAAATGGATTCCACGAGAAAAGGTTAAAGACACTGAAGTTGTTTCCTCCAAACAGACAATAATGACCTTTGAGTATTAGAATTATGATTCGAGATAAGGAAGTTGTTTTTTGACTTTTTTTTTTTTTTTTACTTCTCTTTTTCATTACCAAAACCAAAACAAGAAGGAATCAGTTTTGATTATGGTGAGCAAAAACAATGAGGCTGAATGTAAAAAAGAATTTCTGGCAGTCAGGATAATCAAAAACTGAGATAGGAAATCTAGACATATAATTTACATGATCTGCAATTCACCCACCTAACGTGCACAATTTGTGGGGCACCTGAGTGGCTCAGTCAGTTAAGTGCCCAACTCTTGATTTCAGCTCAGATCATGATCTCAGAATCGTGGGATCAAGCCCTGCATGGAGCTCCATGCTGGGTGTGGATGGATTCTCTCTTTCCCTCTCTCTCTCTCTGCCCCTCCCCCACTTGTCTTCTCTTCTCTCTCTCTCAAAAAGAATTTTTTTTAAGAAATCATTTGTTTAAAAAAAATAAAGTGCGCATTTCAACGGTTTTAGCGTATTCATATACTAAATGAATATACAACCGTATGTGCAACCATAAACAGAACCCATTTTAGAACATTTAATCAATTCAAAAATCCCCATACACTTTAGCCATCATTCCCCATACCCCCATCTCCCCCCAGCCTTAGGTAACCACTCATCTACTTTGTCTCTATGAATTGCCCTATTCTGAATATTACATGTAAATAGAATCATATAATATATGGTCTTCTCTGTCTTCTTTCCATAGCAAAACATTTTCAAAGTTCATTCTTATTGTGGTATGTATCAGTACTTTATTTCTTTCTATTGCCAAATAATACTCCATTGTATGGGTATACCACATTCTGTTCATCCATTCACCGGTTGTTAGACATTTGAGTTGTTTCCACCTTTTTGGGCTTTTATGAATAATGCTGCTATGAATATTCATGGGCAAGTTCTCATGGGGACATATGCTTTTATTTTCCTAGGGTATATACCTAGAAGTAGATATTGCTATTGCTGGGTCAAATAGCAACTCTTTACTTAGCTTTTCGAGGAAAACAGACTGTTTTCCAAATCGGCCGCACCGTTTTGTATTCCTACCAGCAGTGAACGAGGGCTCCAATTTCTCCATATCCTTACCAACATTGCTATTATGACTTTTTTTATGATAGCCATTTTAGTGAGCGAAGTGGTATCTCATTGTGGTTTTGCTTTGCATTTCTTTGATGACTAATGGCGACTAACATCCTTCCACGTGCTAATGGAATATTAGCTAATACTTATATATCTTCTTTAGAGAAATGTCTGTTCAGATCCTTTGCCCATGAAAAATTTCTTTTTGAAAGTTTAGGTGTATATTCTTAATCTCTGGATTGCTTCAGACCTAAGCCTCCATTATATAAATTATATATGAGTCCTAATCAAATGAATTTGATTTTTTCAATTTTTTTTTTAATTAGAGAGAGAGCACAAGCAGGGGAGAGGGGCGGAGAATCCCACACAGGCTCCACGCTCAGCACAGAGCCCCATGTGGGGCTCAATCCCACAACCCTGAGATCGTGACCTGAGCTAAAATCAAGGGTCAAACGCTCAACCAATTCAGCCACCCTGGCACCTGCATCCAAATGAATTTGATTTATTCTAATTCTTTCTAGTTCTATGAATCTATGGTTTGAAAGAATTTGCATATCTTAAGGTGGATTTTTACAGAATGGAAGCTGAAGATAAGATGCTACAAAGGGTCCCCACTTCCTGCAGAGATGAAATCTGAGTGTAGCCTCATGGAGATGCATTTCAGGAGGGCCCTTGGAGTGACGAGTTCTGCAAAGCAGACTCTCTACATCGGTGCAAAAACTGACACAGAAACGGGCCAGTGGGCAAATGTGCTTCATTTTCTGTGACACTTTGAAATTATTGCCTGCAAAAACAAACCCAGTTTTTGTCTGAATTACATTATGAGATGATCCGTCTTCCACCCCAGCTGAGAATAGAGCTGAGCTGTTTCAGTAAAAAATGACGTTACATGAAACCGTGCATCCCAAGATAGGCAATTCAGCAGGGTCTCAGTGTGAACGTGTTCCTGAAGGGTACAGCCACGGATGGAAAAAGCCAGCACTTTGCTTCCGGACCTTTCCCTTCATCTCTATAATAATTTATCATGTTGTTTCATTTAAATGTGAACATTTCAAAAATATTTTTAAGGTTTTTTTTTTTAAGCCTGTGGGCTCAACAGTCCCCAAAATAAGTCTCACGATGGTAGGAAGGAAATAAGTATGTACCCACTTGTGAGTTGGGTTGACGTAAGATTTGAGAGTTAAGAGTAAAAAATTATGACCAGTTCTGGGGCAGCTGAAGGCACCACAGTTGATCACTTGAGCACAGCATGAGTTCATTGAATATTTAAGAACTGAGGATGGGACTTTCTCTTTTTTTAAGACACAAGGCCATTTCTATTATCGCTCACTAACATCATCCATCCCAAATAATGTTGTGAAGGCCACGTTCGGAGGATCAGAATTTGTTAGCTGAACAAGGGCAACATATCTAAGTGATCACTAGGAAGTTTACATTTTAAAAAGGAGAGGAAAAACAAGTCACCGAGCTTTCTGATTACCCAAGACTTTCACAGCTCATCTCTGGCTGGATCTTGAGTGGAATAAAAGGCGAATGGAGCCATAAGGCACAACATCCCCCACAGTCCTCTCCACACCTGACTCTCTAGCCTTCCTTTCTCCACCGTGATGCTTCCTACTCAACTTTCTTCCTCTTGTTCCTGCTAATGAACAAACCAATAGATATTCCCCTGAATCCAGGCTTTGGTGTAGGTTCATAATGCCCAAAGGCCAGCCAGGGCAGGCTAGGCCAGCCAGCACCTTCCATAAAATGAACGGACCCTGGGACGATGACCTGAGCCAAAATCGAGAGTCGGATGCTCAACCGACTGAGCCACCCAGGCGCCGCTGGAATTCATTCTTTTAACGTGTTCTTCATACACTTTATAATCACTTTATTATCATTCAATCACTGACTCTTAAGCTGCAAAGGTTCAGGTGTGGGACTCTTGGTAGGACCCTTGAATAAAAAGTCATGAAGATATCTCACTGCCATCACCCCTGCCCATGAGCCAAAATATCAGAACAAACAACATGATTGGTGGAAATGAAAACAATGAAGTAAGGAGTGGAGCTGAGGAACGTTCAGGATTTACAGAGACCTTGAAAGTGCGTAGACCTCACATTTCACCAGTAAAACTATGACCCATCCTAAAGGGTTTGAGCATGTATTATGAAACAATTTTAAAAATGAAAAAGTTTAGTTTTAATTAATTATCCATGAAAATTAATAATGGAATATTAGATGTAGCAAAACTAGGTCATGGAGAACCAGGACAATCTAGGCCAAACTGTCTAAGTTAATATATCATGTCAGAACTTAAAGTACAAACCAAAAATGCCAAAAAACATATTTAATAAGGAATTTCTTTTGTTTCCTAGAAATTTATCTTTGTCTATTGTAGAGATCAGTTTCTCTTTTCGGTATTAATTACTAGAATAGAAGCGAAATCCGTAGGTAAGGAAACTAATCATACAGTTTCAAGGCTTAAGTTGATGACACATGTATACCCAATCTGAGTAGCCCTCAACAGCATGAGCTTTGAGTTCTCAAAGGTCTGAGCTCCCTTTCCTTCTATGGCTTTGGGAATAGACGAGTTAGCCTATAATATCTAAATGCCTACATGGCCTCTAAAGCTGGCATGGTGGGCAAATTGAAACAGGCCAGCTGCATGACACTGCTTACCTGCTGTGGGTCACAATTGCAGTCAGATGTCTCCATGGTGACCTCTCTGAGCCATGAGGCCGGAACTGTGGGATTAACATCCCACGACTGGAGCAACCACAGTGCTGAGAACAGCTTTGACTACTGTAAGTAATCCCTAAACCTCAAATTTAGATGAAAAACTTTAAGAACTTAATCCATACCGAGGGACCAATTTGGGTGATTCTAGAGGGAAAGTCTTTCTGTGTGAGATCCAGGAGGAGCTGTTAGCCCTCGTACCTTCTGGAGTCCCCACAGTAGTATCTATGGGAAAGGGAAAGGAGAGAGAACTTACTAGACAGAAACCAAGAATGAAAGAATGAGAATACCACGACTGGCCATTCATGTTCCTTGACACTGTGTCTTAAACTAGCTGGTGACTGCTTCCATGTACTTAAGAAAGCACCCCTTGAGCAGAGGTGACCAAAAGAATGTAGACCATTGTCCTAACTATGTGTATAGCCATCCTGAAACAATAAAAAAAAAATGAGTTTTTATTTCATTTAGGTGGTTCCAGGGAGAAACTTTGCCAGGACCCACGTATGGGCACAGCTGTTTTCCCTGATCAGGATCTTTGCAGCACCCAAGTAAGACTATAATTATCAGATAGATCTTGTTCTGTCTCTGGCTACTGCTAATTGCGTTATTTCCTTTATAGCTAAAAAGTCCCCCTTTTTCCTACAATTGCGATATCCATGATCATTTCGCCTTTTGTTCACCAACTAACCAAACTCCAGTCCACCAGGATTTTCTATCCTACTTTCCTATAGAAGAAGTCTTAAAAGTCTGACTTTTAAGGGCTCTTTTTTTTTCTTTTCTAATGTTTATTTATTTTTGAGACAGAGAAAGATGGAGCGTGAACGGGGGAGGGTCAGAGAGGGGGAGACACAGAATCCGAAGCAGGCTCCAGGCTCCAAGCTGGAGCCCAATGCAGGCTCGATCCCATGGACTGTGAGATCATGACCTGAGCCGAAGCCAGACGCCCAACCAACTGAGCCACCCAGGCGCTCCTAAGGGCTGACTCTTAATTTCTCAAGTGTCTCAAAATAAGTTCTGTTTAAAATCTTTCGAGGTCCCACCTTATGGTGGTGTCCTCTCAGGGGCTGATCACATTTTATCTTAATTTGCAGAGATCACTAGTCAAGTAAGTGAGGGAAAACATAATTTATTTTCATTGTGGGAAAACTAAATCAACCACTGTGTAGTAAAAAGACTACTAACCTAATGGATTACATTACTTAACTGTTTCTCCTAGAACTTAATCCCCTAAATAGGTATAAAAAAGCCAAAATTGGGGCGCCTGGGTGGCGCAGTCAGTTAAGCATCCGACTTCAGCCAGGTCACGATCTCGCGGTCCGTGAGTTCGAGCCCCGCGTCGGGCTCTGGGCTGATGGCTCAGAGCCTGGAGCCTGTTTCCGATTCTGTGTCTCCCTCTCTCTCTGCCCCTCCCCCGTTCATGCTCTGTCTCTCTCTGTCCCAAAAATAAATAAACGTTGAAAAAAAAATTAAAAAAATAAATAAATTAAAAAGCCAAAATTAACAAAGGAAATGATTAGATGCAGGGGACTTGTCACTGGCAATGCCCTTATTACATAAGGTTTAATTTAGACCTTTCTAACCAGTTTTGCTCTATTGTTCTGTCACTTGTTTATGTGTATATATGTTAGAACATCCATAACTCTAGTAGGGGGAGACAGCATTGTGTTAGCATCTGAGTAGAGCTAAACCATTGGAACAGAGTTATGAACCACCAAATTAAAAATACCTGGGCAGCCAAATAGTAATTGTCCTAAGGCTCATGCAGGGTATTCTACAGGAAATATGCTCTACTCTCTTCTCTGTGTCTATTTCATATCCTTTTTAATGCATGTGGTTATCTGATTTCCAAAGCACACAGCAAACCAGATGATAAGAGGAGCTGACCAGCAGAGACTGCTATCATTTTATGTTGGCAGATACATTAAGTGGCAGATGCCTGAAAGGAAAAATGAAAAAAAAAAAAAAAAAAAACTTTGAGAAAAGCAGGCAGTGACGTAAGACCTCAAATCTCAGAGACCCAGAGCAATTTCATTTCAGGAGGAGCAACCCTAAGTGGCTTCTGCAGTCATCACCCTATTTCAGCGCCGTATGATAACTGACTTAATGACCCTCAAATGCTGGGGCTGAGAAGATACCTTAGGGATCAAATCCAACACTCCCAATTTACAGATGGGGAAGTGGAGGCTAGAGAAGCCTTGAGGGCCCAGTTCAGGATCATAGCTGGCTAGTGGTGGAGCTCCCATTGGAACCAGGATCCCCTGACCCCAATGCATTTTTTCTTGAAAAAAAAAAAAAAAAAACGGTTGAAGCCTCATTGCTTAAACCCAACGATTGAATGAGATAATGTACAGAAGGTTAGCACTCAGACACAGAAAGAGAGCCAAGTTTCGTCAGTGATTGTGAATAAAAAATCTGATATAAAGAATGGTTGAGCATTTCTGTAACTTTTTTTAATGTTTATTTATTTTTGAGAGAGACAGAGACAAAACGCAAGTGGGTTAGGGGCAGAGAGAGAGGGAGACATAGAATCCGAAGCAGGCTCCAGGCTCCAGGCTCCGAGCTGTCAGCACCAGAGCCCGACGGGGGGCTCGAACTCACGAGCTGTGAAATCATGACCTGAGCCGAAGTCAGACACTCAACCGACTGAGCCACCCAGGTGCCCTGGTTGAGCATTTTTAATATGAATCTTTGAAATAACTTTGCTCTTTTGGGAAATTAATTTCCATGAAGCAATCCAGTCTCAGATGTTACAGTATTACATCTCCTGAAAGGTCTCCCCTGACTACCCTTTTGAAAATAGGACCACTTTCACTTTCTGTCTCTTTCCCTTGACTTCTACCAAGCAATATTCCAGTTTTAAGCTGTGCTCTATCAAGATTTTCTATATGAAGTTATGTTTTAAAATACATGACTTACAGCTGAATCCAGGCAAACAAGCCGTTTTAAAACACGGTTCCAATATCACTCTTATTTTACATGGCAGTGAGAACTTAAAACACATTCCTGCTTTTCTCCCATTCCCTTTCTACATTCTTTAAAAGGGCAGTAACTATTATCTCTCTGCATAAAGAAAGTTAACTAGATACGTGCGTCTATCGAGGTGGAAGACAGCATCTGACATCTGAGTATTAGTTTGAACTAATGTCTTTAAGTAATTATTTTCATTCCACATTAGTACAGCTAGTTTCTAAGTGAGAGGCAGAGAGGTAGATTAGGTTGTAAGAGAGCTGAGTAGTTGAAGCAAATTTAGAGAAAGTAGTATTTCCTTAGCACCAAATAAATACTACTACTCCTGAGTAGAAAAAAAAAAATACAAATAAAAAGTAACCCTTTCAAATAAAATGCTATGGGATTGAGTTTTTCTTTAACATCTGTGCCCACTTTTTCTTCCAACTAGTTTTACATTCATGAGTGGATGCCTAGGTGTTAACCCCTTGCCCAGCGGAGATCAACAGGGAATTTGAACTTAAGGTGACTAATAATGCTCAGTGTAGGTAGTACCATCAGTTCCCTCTTAGGATTATCTTTATATTATGTATGAATTATAGACCTCCTCCGCCTGGCCCCCAAGTGCTGGGATGTCTCACGGCTGAGTCCTTGACCCTCTTCTCTCTTCTCCAGGCGACGTTATCCACTTCGGCAGTCTTGAATGCCATGAATGTGATGACTCAGTTGGTATTTCCAGCCCTGCTCTTTCTGAGCTCCAGGCTCCCCTGTCCGACTGCTCACTGGACATCACCACTTGGATGTCTACTAGGCATCTCAAACTGACTATGACTGAAATTCCCCTCTTGATTTCTTCTTGCCACACCTTCTCCCAAACCCATCCTCCTTTTAGTGGCATTACCATTGCTCAGACCCAAATCCTAAGCATTCTCGACGTCTCCAATTTACTCCAATTGACCAGAGGAGGATTCACCATGGAGCTCATGAAGCTTGAGCTTACAGCCCATTCACTCGCACAGAGCCCCTCCAGGAAACCTCACTTTATGTTCAATTTTTTAATTTATCTTACAGAGGGCCCTCAGATTGTGTCAAGTTTCAGTTGTTTTTAACTTGGATCTGCCTCTGCACCCTACGTCCCGCTCCATTTCCAAAAGAAAAACATCTAAACCAGACCACTTTGGACACCGTTGATCGCCATACTCCAGGCCACATTATTCTCCTGCCTGGAGTACTATCGTGACCTCCTCATGCTCCCCCAGCTTCCTCACTCCCTCCTACTATTTCCTATATTGCAGCAAAATGACCTTTTATAACTGTTTAAATGTTCAATGATCTGTGAAAAACGGTCATACCCTTTACTTAACCTGTTTTGCTTAGAATAAGTTATACTACTGAACGATCACAATGCCCCAGGTGATGTGCCCCACCCCCCCAACTTGCTTCTCAGCCCTCCCTTCCAGGTTTACTCTTCTCTGGCTGTACCCTTCTTTCCTCACCGGAATACACCAGACTAGTTTCGCTTGGGGGCTTTTGCACTTGCTGTTTCCGCTGGTGGAAATAGGAATTTCTCCCATTTCTTTCTTCACCTTGGCTCAACTTTCAAGTCTCAGCTCAGATATCTCCCTCAAAAGACTGTTTCACCGAAGTAGCACCCAACTCCACACCTTCTTGATCCCATTATCTTCCTTTCACTGGTCACTATAGAATGTTCTAATCTACTCAGTTGATTTGTTGATTGTCTGACTTCTCCCAAAAGATAAGCTCCATGGAGGTGGGAACCCAGTCCTACTCACCACTGAATCTCACAATCAGTGCCCACTGCAGAGAAGGTGCCCAATAAATATTTGCTAAATAAGTGAATAAGTAAATGTTAAAAACAAATGCTAATACAGTAAAGTGAGGCATAAAGTGATAAACACATAGCATGGGTGGAATTGAAGAGTATGAACTGTATTACTAGGTCCTTTTTGTTTCTACCTCATTAATTACAGCTAAAAATCTGTTGCAAGTAGATGCAAATTTGAGCTGTACATTGATGTCACAATTGATATTCCACTATGAGCGTCATCATAACTCATGAGGTAAAATTTGCGTGTCATAGTATCCAAACTATGAGATAATTACTATAAATAGCAAATATATGGAGAGGAAAATATATAGACTGGATCATATCTGTATCTCCCCAGTCCTTTTCCTCCAAAATAATGGTTTAGGAATGCTCAGAAGGTTTCAAGGTTATGAATGCTATCATCTATGTACTCTGAATTGAGTTAAAAATAGTGTGAAAATAGAAAAAAATAGTAATTGAGGTCCGGATCAACTTCCTTCAGATAGCTAAGGAAAGGCATTTTTTAAAATCACACCTTTATTGAGATATAATTCACATACCATAAAGCTCACACTTTTTAAATGTACAATTCTTTAGTATATTCACAGAATCACTGCTATCACATTCCAGAACATCTCATCACGCCAAAAAGGAACTCCATACCCATTAGCAGTCATTCCACCTTCCTTCCCCTCCCCTCCAGGTCCCTGACAACTACGAATCTACTTTCTGTGTCTATGGATTTGCTGCTCCTGGACATTTCACATAAATGGAACCAAAAAATATGTGACTTTTTGTGTCTGGCTTCTCTCACTTAGCATCATATTTTTAAGGTTCATCCATGTTGCACTATGTACCAGTCTTGTTTCTTTTTATTGCCAAGGTGATATACCACATTTTGTCTATCTATTCATCAGTTTATGGACATTTTGGATTGTTTCCACATTTTGGCTATTATGAATAATGCTGCTATGAACATTCATGTACAAGTTTTTGTGTAGACATATGTTTCCATTTCTCTCAAGCACAAATGCTGAGTCATATAGCAACTTTATGTGTTACTTCTGAAGACCTTCCAAACTGTCAAATTGACCGCACCATTTTAATTTCCATCAGCAATGCAGGAGGGTTCCCATATGAGGGGCCCCGTTTTTCCACACCCTCATCAACACTTGCTATTGTCTTTTTTATTGTAGCCATACTAGCAGTATACCCCCTCTTTTTTGGGGGGGTGGGGGTTTAATTTATATCTCCCTAATGACTAATGACATCAAACATCTTTCAATGTACTTATTAGTCATTTGCATTCATGTATCTTCTTTGGGGGAAGGTCTATCTGAATGTCTGTTTTGCCTATTTTTTAACTGGGTTTTTTTTGTTGTTGTTGTTGTTATTGAGTGCAATGGTTCTTTATGTAATCTGGATACAAGTCCCTTATCAGATGTATGATCTGCAAATATTTTCTTCCATTCTATGGGGTGTCTTTTCACATTCTTGATGGTTTCCTTTGAAGCACAAAAATTTTTAATTTTGATGAAGTCCAATTTAACTTTTCTTATTTTTGTCTTTTGTAATTTCAGTGCCATAACTAAGAAACCATTGTCTAATCAAAGGCCATGAAGTCTTATCTTACGTTTTCTTCTAAGGATTTTATAGTTTTGCTCCTACATTTAGGTCTACGCCCTATGTTGAGGTTTGCACATGGTATGAGGTAGCAGATTAGCTTCATTCTTTTGCATGTGGATATCCAGTTGTACCACAACATTTGTTGAAAAGATTATTCTTTCACATGAATGGCCTTAGCACCTATATTTGTCAGGATTCTCCAAAGAAATAGAATCAATAGGATCCCCAAAAAGAGATCTATTTTAATGAAGTAGCTCATGTGATTGTGGGGGCTGGCATGTCTGAAATCCTTAGGGCAGGGCAACAAGTGGAAATTTAGGCATGAGTTGATTTTGCAGTATGGAGTCTGAAATTTGCAGAGGAAGCCAATATGTGTTTCTGTGTTGCCATCTGTCTTAAGCCAGATCCGAATTGCTTCTTCCTTTGGAAACCTGTCTTTGCTATGAAGGCCTTCCATTGGTTAGATGAGACCTACCCACAGTATGGAGGGTAATCTACTTTACTTAGAGTCAACAGACTATACATGTTAATCACATCTACAAACGCCTTCACGGAAACGTCTAGACTAGTGTTTGACCAAACAACTGGGCACCATAGCCAAGCCACGTTGAAAAATAAAATTAACCATCATAGCACCCTTGTCAAAAATCAACTGACCACAAATATAAGGTTTATTTCTGAATTCCCCATTCAATTTCACTAATCTTTATAAAGGTCTATCCTTAGGCCAGCATCACAGTGTAGCTTTATAGTAAGCTTTAAAATCAAGGTGTGAATCTTTCAATTTTTGCTGGGTTTGAAATTATTTTGGCTATTGGTAGTCTCTTGCAATTCATATCCATTTTAGGACCAGCTTTTTCTGAAGAAAAAAGTGGTTAAAATGTTAATAGGTATTGCTTAAATCTGTAGATCAATCTGGGGAGTATCGCCATCTTAATTTTAAGTCTTCCAATCCATGCACGTAAAATGTCTTTCCATTTATTTAGATCTTTCTAAATTTCTTTAGCCATGTTTTATAATTTTCGGTGTAGAAGTCTTATATGTTTGTTAAATTTGTTCTATTTTATATTTTTTGATGCCATCATAAATGAGATTTGCTTAATTTCATTTTTTGATTGTTCATGGCTAGCATATAAGTGAATGATTTTTGTGTATTGGCCTTATATCCTGTAACCTTGCGGAATACATTTATTTTTCTAACAACATTTTTGTGGATTCATCAGGATTTTCTCTATACAAGTTCATGCCATCTGTGACTCTCCAGTACAATATTGAATAGAAATGGTGAGAATGGGCATTCTTGTCTTGTTCTTGATCTCAGGAAGAAGGCATTCAGTTTTCCCCCAGTAAGTATGATATTAGCTGTGGGTTTTTCATAAGTGGCAATCAATCTGTTCAGTTTGTTGAGTGTTTTTATCATGAAAGGGTGTTGGATTTTGTCAAAGGCTTATTCTGTATCAATTGAGATAATTATGTGGTCTTTATACTTTATTCCATTAATATGGTGTATCACATTGATCAATTTTCTTATGTTATACCAACTTTGCATTCCTAGGAGAAGTCCCACCTAGTAGTGATATATAATCCTTTTTACATGTTGCTGAATTCAGTTTGCTAGGATTCTGTTGATAATTTTTGCATCCATATTTATATTGGTAAGCATTTTCCTTGTGATATCTTTGGTTTTGGTATCAAGTTAAAACTGGCCTCATAGAGTGAGTGTTCACTCTGCTTCTATTTTTTGGAAGAGCTTAGAAAGGACAGGTGTTAATTCTTCTTTAAATGTTTGGTAGAATTCACCAGTAAGGCCATATCTTTTCTTAGAATTTTGTGGGAAATTTTTTTATTACTAATTCAATCCCTTTAATTGCTATATATAGGCCTATCCAGATTTTCTGTGTCTTTTTGGATTCAGTTCAGCAATTGTAACTTTCTAGGATTTTCTGTTGAATCCAGGTTATCTAACTTGTCAGCATACAATTGTTCAGTTTTTCCTTTTAATTCTTTTTATTCCTGAAAGTTTGGTAGTGATGGTCTTTTATTTTTAATTTTAGTAATTTGAGTCTTCTTTTATTCTTGGTCTAGCCAGAGATTTGTCAATTTTGTTGATCTTTTCAAAGAAACAACTTTTTTCCCCCCTGTTGATTTTTTAATTCTCAATTTCACCTATTTCCTTTCTTGTTTTTATTGTCTCTTCTGCTTGCTTTGGGTTTAGTTTGCTCTTCCTCTAGTTTCTAAGAAACTAGGCGAGACTATTGATTTGAGCTCTCTTCTTTTTTACCAAAGATATTTACAACTCTAAAGTTTCCCAAGAGCACTGCTTTCACTGCATCCCAAAAGTTTTGGTCTCTTGTGTTTCTGTTTTCATTCATCTCAGAGTGTTTCCTAATTTTTCTTGTGATTTCTTCTTCAACCCATTTGTTATTTAGAAGGATGCGGCTAATTCCCACTTATTTGTGAATTTCTCAAATTTCCTTTTGTTCTTGATTTCTAATTTCATTTTGCTGAGGACAGAGAAGATATTTTATATGATTTGAGTCTTTTTAAACCTATTGAGACTTGTTCTATGGCCCAACATGTGATCTCTTCTGGAGAACGTTCCCTGTGCGCTTGAGAAAAATGTGTATTCTGCTGTTGTTGGATGGAGTGTCCTATGGATGTCTGTTAGGTTTAGATGGTGTATAGTGTTCTCCACATCTTCTATTTGTTGTTTGTCTTCTGCCTAGTGGTTCTATTCATTATTAAGAGCGCAGATAGAAGTCTTCAACTATTTTGCTGAACTTTTCCCTTCAATTCTGTCAAGTTTTGCTTCATGTATTTTGGGGCTCTGTTGATGGATACATGCATTTATGATTTTTGTGTCTACCTGATTGATTGACCCTTTTATCCTAATAAAATATCCTTCTTCGTCTCTGATAATTTTATTTTAAAATCTATTTTGTCTGATAGCAGTATAGCCATTTTGGCTCTCTTCTGGATGGCATATCTTTTTCCATCCTTTCATTTTCAACCTATTTGTGTTCTAAGGAAAAAATACACTTAACGCTAAATTCTTCTGCTAAGTATATTTTTATTTCAGGTGTTAAAAGGCAGCAAATGATGGTTTTTAAAATCCATTCACATTTAAATGAAAATAATCAACATTAAAAACATAAAAGATATTCTTCCTTCCTCCAGCTCTTCATCAGTTCTTGACTTAACTTATAAGGATTTATTCTAGGGGATCAAATCTTGAGTCTTCCTTACCTTCTAAAGGTTCACAAATGTGTTCAATGTCAAACCAGCAGGGAAAGGACATTCCTAAGCAAGAAACACTGCTCAGGAAGTACTGCACCATGTCTCCAGGTCCCTGAGAATCAAGTCAGAAAACTGGAAGCAACGGAAAGCACTATAAGGTAACTGATCCTCACTTTGTGACAAGTCATTTCCTAAATATAAATGAACAAACTACATAGCACACTTGTGTGTAACTAGTTGGTTATTTTGCTCCCAAGCAAAGCAGTGTTCAATAGAAATATCATGTGAACCACAAATGCTAGTCATATTTGTAAATTTTTTAAATGTTTATTTGAGAGAGAGAGCACACATGCAAGTGGAGGAGGGGCAGAGAGAGGGAGAGACAAAATCCCAAACAGGCTCCACGCTGTCAGCACAGAGCCCGAGTAGGGCTCAAACTCATGAACCCTGAGATCGTGACCTGAGCCGAAATCAAGACTTAGACACATAACCGACTGAGCCAGTCAGATGCCCGCCCCCATATATGTAATTTTAAGGTTTCTAGCAACCGTATCTTAAAAAGTAAAAACAGGAAAATTAATATAATTAATAATTATCATTTATTAATAAGTATAATTAACATATTTTATTTAACCCAATATGTTGTCATTTCTACATGTGACCAATATAAAATTGTTACTCTTCATTTTCTTCCAAGGCTCTGAAGTTTAGTTTGCACCTTACACTTAAAGCACACCTAATTTCAAACTAGCCACATTTCAAGTGACTGATAGCCACAATGGCTAGTGGCTACCACTCGGACAGAGAACTGTAGCATTTAAAAGTGAAAATGACCTTAAAATGCTCTATGATGATCATGACCTGAGCCAAAGTCAGATGCTTAACCGACTGAGCCACCTGAGCGCCCCGTAAATTTTTTTTCCTTAACATTATACATTGCTATAACATGACTGCTTATATAATAGGAGTATAAAAATGTAATAACCTAACAAGTAGGTGTGCAATCCAAACTAACAAATCTTGGAGGTTTTGATCTGCATCAATAAGTACAGCTAACTTTATTAAGCATTTACTCTGTGCCAGCACTATGCCAGGTATTTTGATGCATGGTGGAAGGTACTACTGTTATTTCCATTTCACAGAAGAGGAAACTGGGGCTGAGAAAGGTTAAATAACTTGGGCGAGATCACAGCATGTAAGTTGTGAAGTCATAATTTGAAGTCTCATTCTGGCTGGCTCTTGGAGCCTCTGCTCCTAAGCCTCCAAACTCTATACGTCCTTCAAATGTATCCAACCACCAGCTGACATTCAGTGAATTTCATATATAAAACTATGAGAGAGAGAGAGGGCAAAAGAAACTAACCGAATCCAAATTTCCCCTGCCTGTGTTCAATTCCACAGTTTGCTGACTAGTGTGTTTAGTGCCCTTTGGGAATACAAGGTTTCACTTGCCCCTGGCCTGCATGCTCTGACTGTAACAGACTGCTTCAGACAGGGGCTTAAAAATCTTGATAAAAGGCAGCTGGAGAAATGGAAACAGCTTAGCATTTTCTTTTCAGCAGACAACTTTCCTCAACAGGTCTCATCTTTTCTGCTGGCTCTTACCTAAGCAACAAAGAGCACCGATATTAGAAAGGATTAGAAATTTTATTTATCAGCCAAATGCTTGTTAACCATCCTTAATCCATCAACATACCATTTTACTCTGCATAATTGGGAGGGAGACTAATAGAAAATATACAAATACACTTTATTACACACACAAACGTGATGCATACATCTATATCACATGTAGCTTTAAGAGTAGTCACCTGTCTGAGGCCTATTTCTTATTTAACCCTAGAATCCATCTAACCAATAATAGCTGATAACTATTGAGTGCTACGGTGTCTGCAGACCCCATGCTATGTGCATTTACAAATATTATCCTACTTTCTACAACACCCCTATGAAGAAGTATTATTCCCCTTTTACAGATGAGGAAACAAAGACAACTTGTTATGTCATACCATGTTAACTATTAATACAAACACCTGTAAATAATACCATCTGCTTATATCTGTGTAGTTATAGATTATAATACTTTCACTTCTATTATTTAAACTGCCCCTCAAAATAAGTTGTGCTATAGAGAGCACCTGTGCTTACCACTACCAGGACAGGTAGTGGAAGTTATGTTGGGAGTCCCGGGGCAACTTTTAAAAATTTACAGATTGTTCACTCGGGAGAATCTTCTTTACATTCAGAACCCAATAAACCAGAAATGACAGACAAGACCAAATTCTACCCCAGCTGAAAGAAGCTTTCGCAGGGGTTTTATAAGCCTAACTTCTCCAGCCACTCCCATCAACACAAAACCTATAAAATCAAGAGCAGTACCCAAGGAAGATTCTGCTGCTCTCTTGTTAAGGAGTCTGGCCTCCTGTATTATTATAAAGAGGGCATGGCCAGGCTGTGCAGTACCTTCTGACAAACATCAAGAATCCTAAATTCCCTAGATTTCAAGTCTCAGTTGAGAGAAACTGCCAGCCTTCCATTTTCCCAACCTCACCCTTTTACGCAAGGGGTTATAAATGCTCTGAGCAAATATGCCTCCAGAACTTAATGGAGGTAGGGTCAGGTCTAATAAGCTGAAGTGAAAGGCATCAGGAGCTGGCTGTTCACAGTTGACTCGCCCAAAGCAATGGCGGCTAATCGGGAGTGAGCAAGACTTCGTTCTACCCCTCCATTTCATTTCCAATTATAATTTAATGTCAGAACTTTTCTGATTAATAATAGCATACTTTAACAGCCATTATTATTCCATTTTATAATGAGAGATTGAGGCTTAAAGACATTAAGTGCTCACTCAAGTTCACATTAGTAAGACACTAAAGACCCACATCCACTCAAGTTCAAGGTTCTTTACCTTCTGCCATCTGATCTCCTTGGGAAATAAACCTATATTTTTATGGACTGCCATGATACAATATCTGAGCTATTTTCCCAGGGGGAGATTATGTTCATAAAACAAATAGGACTCTCTCCATGGGAAATAGGTTTCTAAGTGCAATACATTCCCTGAAGGCTGAGCTTACAAACTCTCTAAACTGGCAGGCCTGCTGTTGAAAATGCAGTCCCCACTTAGGAGGAGGTTTCCTGGACACAAGAACTGGTCTCCGTTGTCAGAATGGCTGATATCCACCCCAAGTTTACAGGAATTTCTCCCATTTGGGGATCTCTTTTTTCATTGCCCGTAAAAATCTCCTTCCTTCTTACTTAGAATATTAAAATAAAGCTGGGCTGACATTTCATATTGTAGCAGTTGATGTCACGACTAACACTGACTTGTTTTATTTGTAGTCTGAATAAGTATGTGCTTTGCCTCACCAAAAAATCAAGCTCTCTTGGGCACCTGGGAAGCTCAGTCGGTTGAGCATCCAACTCTTGTTTTCCGCTCTGGTCATGATCTCACAGTTGGTGGGATAGAGCTCGGCTCTGCACTATCAGTGCGGAGCCTGCTTGGGATTCTCTCTCCCCCGGTCTCTTTGCCCCTTCTCGGCTCATACACACACACACACACACACACACACACACACACACACACACACACACATTCTCTCTCTCTCTCTGCCCCTCTCCTCTGATAGCTCTCATACTTAATCTCTCTAAAAAAATAAATAATTTTAAAAATTAAAACAAGCTCCCTATCTTGACAAATCCGTACACATACATTGTAATTTCTATTATTTAGTAATTATTAAACAAATGTATGTAATCTACAGAGTCATTGCCAATAAAACACATACCACAGCAAGTGTTATAAAGTAACTGGAGATCAGGACTTACCCTAAGCAAGCCTCCAGGCAATTCATCTTATTTCACTGGTAACATAGTCATAAAATAGGCTGGATAAGTAATTCCCCAAATCTTAATAACCTTGGGTGAGGAAAAAGCCTCCCAGAATCCAGACATGACCACTGCTGACATACATACATACAAAACAAGCAAAAACAAAAACAAAAACCTGTCCCAAATTAATGTACGTGATGTTCTATCTTTAAAGAAATAATGTGTCATAAGAACAACAAATTGTCACATCTAAGGAGCATCAATTCTTCAAAGATAGGTCTGCAGACCTCTTGTAGAGAACTCTTATCACTATCACAGCTAAAACTTTCTAAGGGAGTTTTTTTCTCCACGAATCAGGATCCTTTAAAAGATCTTAGCTGGCAATCACAATTGCATAGCGATCCCGGGGCCTCAGCGCAGAGATTCGGGACGCAGTGGCTGGGATTCTAATATACAGCCAAGGTTTAAAATCATTCCCTTTAAAGCAAATGTTTTAAGTAGACTTCCAGAGAACACAACTTCCGATAGTCAACAGGAAATTAAATTCCCTTCGGGCTGCCAGAAGTGTGGTCCATCTCACCCAACGTGGAATCTCCTCCCTACCAGTGTCCTTTTGAAGCAAAGATGATGAATTATTTTCTCCACTGTCACCCTTAGCCCAAACCATTGGACACAGTAGGGGCTCAACAGAAGTGCCCTTTGATTTGAACACTGCCCTCTCCCATTTGGCAGCTCCAGTAGCGAAGAAAGATTGGGTGTATTGTCTATGCAATTGAAATCAGGTCTCTGGGTCCCGCAGTACCGGCAGGAATCATTTAAGCATTTGGATGAGCCCTACAAACCAGGATTCCGTTAGGGAGGGGTGATCTGTCTTAGCTTCTCCCAATCGTTGAAAGAACAGGACCCCAAAACAAGGAATTCAAGGGAAAAGTCTGGGATCCTGGGTAGGGAGGGGATGGAGGCCTGTGTGCTACGTGTACAACTCAGGACGACCCTGGGCTGGGGAGGGCAGAGGAGGACAGGGGAGGGAGGCCTGGCGGGAGAGCCCAGGGCTGAGTAACACCTCTCCCGGACAAGCCGAAGGTGTGAGTCACTGGTGAGCGCGGCTGGAGCAAGGGGTGGCCTGAGTCACAGCCCTGGGGGAGGTCGGAGGGTCTGACAGATAGAGAAGTCTGTAAACCCGGGGGTGGAATTGAGTGGGAAGTGGGTTTCAAAGGAGCTCCTCCCTGGGGGGTGGGGGTTTACGGTCCTAGAGACTGCGGGGCTGGAGTTGGGGGAAGCTCCGCGGGCCGCAGGGAAAGGGTGGCGGGCGGCAGCCGAGGAAGCCGGCCAGCCCGCGGCGCCGAAATCTCCCGCGCTCTGGAGCTGGCCCCACCTCCCCAGCCGAACCTCACGCCCCTCCGCGCGGCGCGGCGCGGCCCGCCAGCCAGCCCCTCCCTCCCGCCACCCTTCCGACGTCACCCCAGGCCCCAGCTGGCCGGCAGAGTCCCCGCCCCACATCGCCCGCGACCAGCCGGGCAGCCCGCCGCGAGTCGCCAGTGACGGCACTGCAGGGTGCGTGGCCAATCGGCGCGGCCCCGGAGGAGGCGGCCTCCGCCCCGCCTCCCGCGCCCAGAGCCAATGAGACGCCGGAGCTGGGGGCCGCGACTGGGTGAGGGGTCACGAGTCCCCGCCCCATCCTCCCCTTTCCCCTTTGCCCCGCCCTTTCCCGCCCGCCACCCGCCCCCCCCACCAGCCCCGCGCCGCGGCTGGTGCAGGTCCCCGCGCTGGGCCCGCCCCCACCCCTCCCGCCGGCCCGCCAGCGCGCCTCACGGCTGCTGTCTCCCCTCCCTCCTTCTCTCTCACACGCCTAGCGCAATGGCGGCGGCCGCGGCGGAGCAGCAACAGTTCTACCTGCTCCTGGGAAACCTGCTCAGCCCCGACAATGTGGTCCGGAAACAGGCAGAGGTAACCGAGCTCGTCGCCCCTGACTCCGTGCCCCGGCCGGCGCGCCGGCCTGCCCCCGACGCCGCCCCTCCGGGCCTCGGTCGCTCAGCCGCGGCCGCGCAGGCCGGGGCCGGGCGGCGGCCGCGTAGCCCACGTGTGAGGCGGCCCGCGGCTCCCGGCCGTGCCCCCGGGCCCTTCCGGCCCTTGTCGCCGCGGCGCCCGGAGCCAGTTACCTCCCCGCCACCTCTCGCACACACGTGCGGCCACTCCTGACACGCTGCCCCCGCCCAGATGGGGAAGCCGGGCGGCGGGGAGGGATGTGGGGTGTGGGGCGGGCCGCGGGGCTCCCCTCGCCCCTTTCCCGCTTTCTCCCCGTGGGAGCCTTCCCCGCCCTTCCAGCCTCAGTCTCCAGCCGGCCTCGCCCTCCTGGGTCCCCAGACCCTGCCCGCTACCTGACCCTTCACCCCGGCCTCTCTCCTGTCCCCTTTTTCTTCGCTACCGTCTTTCCCTCCCTCCCCCATCCCCTCCTTTCGAAATGTGTGTCTTGCTCTCTTGCCTTTCCACTCACTCCATTTAGTCCTCTTTCTCTTGTCTAGTTTCCTGACAATCCATCGGAAGCTGGATTTCCCTCCTCCCCCCCGCCCCCGGCCCTCGCCACAATTCTGTAAAGTTGCCTTTAGGGTTTCTTTCTAAGCCGCTTGCACCTTACTTTATTCTTCCTTTAGACAAATTTTCTTTGATCTGTAGAGATTTGTGGTCTCATTACTGCGATGTCCTGGGACTTCCGTTGTTTAAGTGGGCCAGTGCCACCATATGTTTAAGTCTTTAATTTCATGAAATCCAACCTGAATCAATCAGTCAATCAATCTCTCTCTCTCTCTCTCTCTCTCTCTCTCTCTCTCTCTCTCTCTCTCTCTCTTCTCTCTTCTCTCTCTCTCTTTTTTTTTTTTTAACCTCCTCTGACTGCTGGCCTCCAAAATGTGGAGCTGTGGATATTTTCAAGAGACAGTATTTCAGATGTATCTTCAAGTTCTTTTACCAAGTAGCAGTGAGAAACACTTGGTTCAGTAGAAGACTGATGCTAAGGCTGTCAGTGTTGAGACCACAGTACATATGTGAGACAGTGTAAGGGAAGGGCAGAAACTTTCCAGTTTCTTTTAAGTGCATTATAAGAACCTGTCTTCAAACTTGGTTATATGTGGAGTTCTCTGCCACCATGTGATCGAAGATTTTTAGAAGATTCAGCAAAAGATGTTCAACCAGATGTTTTTAGGGAGCAAAATTCATTTTACGTGTAGCTAACAAAATTGGGGGACGAGTCCTCTTCTGTACTCCTGGGTTTTATAGATAAACTTTAGAATCACAATGTTGTTAGTACTTCCTTTGAGTAGATTAGGATATGCTGGTTATACTTAGTGGTTTTATAATATTTGAAGTAAATACACTGGAAGTTCAGTTCTGTATGAGAACGCGCTTTAAACAACTATTTAATGATTTTTGCTTCATGTATTATACATGTGATATGCGTTCAGGGTAAAATTTTAAACAGTGCAAATAGTTTTTTATCCCTTTCCCCAAAGGTAACCACTTTTAAGTGTCTTGTGAGTTATCCCTGAAAATACCTTCACAAGTGTAAATGTCTACATTCATTTTTACATGAATGGACCTTAATACACATACACATATAATTCATATGCTGTGAACCTGGATTTTTCACTCCATATATTTCACGTTGCCACATACAAGATTTTGTTAAAGCAGCTATGTAGTAGTCCATAATATGGATGTATTATTTATTCAACCAACCCACCTATGAAAGGACATTAAGGTTTCTAGTGTCCTTTTAAAAATAAGAGTACATGCTAAAAATAAGAGTACATGCATACTTATCTTTTCAGACTTTGCCAGGTTTACTTGAAATACTTAAAAGTAGTATTTGTCCTTGGAAGTAAAGTGCATTTATTAGTTGCATCAATTTGCACTCCTGTATTAGTGGGATGTGATGATGCCTATGAAAACATTTTAATGCATTCTGCTAACTCTGGGGGTAATTTTTCACCAAAATAAGTTCCTAATCCCAAACCATAATAGAAATTGCCATGTGTTACAAAGCAGAACAGCATTGTAATTAGTAAGCTAGTTTAATTCTCCCTCTTCCCTCCAGTTGCTTAAGTCTCTATTGTCAAGCCTAGTGGGGAATCTCTCTTCTATTGAACTAAATACCAGTGTCTGGTTCAGCTTGAATTCCGATTGGTGCCTGTTGTAAATCTTTTATCACTTGCATCACTTTGGGGATAATTAGCAGCATTCAGCACATTTTCTCATAAAGAACAATTGGAAAGTATAGTTGACCCTTGAACAACACAGAGGTTAGGGACACCAGCTCCCACCCCCCTAACACTCCCAAAATTTAACTACTGATAGCCTCCTGTTGACTGGAAGCCTTACCAATAACATAAAGAGCCAGTTTACACATATTTTGTATGTGTGTTATATACAGTATTTTTACAACAAAGAAAGAGGAAAAAAACGTTATTAAGGAAATCATAAGGTGAAAAGATACATTCCAGTACTGTACTGTATTTATCCCCCTCAGAAAGAAATCCACATATAAGTAGACCTGCACAGTTCAAACCCATGTTCAAGGTTCAGCTGTACTGTCAGTCTTTTTATTCCTAGTGAAAACATTCAGGTAGTACATTTTTACTTTCTTTGTATATCCCAGGAATATATTAATGTGTGAAGTAAGTCTTATAAAACAGAATATTCTTAATTTGACACCAAAAAAGGTAAATGTTAGAGGGGAAGTTTCCTGATGTCACATAACACAAAGTTTGACTGTAAATAGAGCTTAAGAAAGCAAAATATTAGTTGGAAAAGTAAATAGCTGTGCATAATGATACTTTAATGCCCCTTTTTTTGCCTTATGAAATGAGCTGTTTATAAGTAATGAAGCCAAATTAAATTGAGTATTACAGTCTGATATGGCAAATATAGAAATTTTTTTAACTAAAAATTGGCAAAAGCTCAGTAAGTATTTTTGTAATTTACTCAGTCAAAATAAAAATACTTAGTTGACACAAATACTGAACTGTTGACTAAGGTAACTTGCATTCAAACATGAAATGAAGTACAGTAAAGGACTCATTGTAATATATTGTTGAAATCATTGAAAGTCTTGAAAAGTTTTAAAAGTTTTTAAAATTTCCATTATATAAACTATCTGGTAGGCTTTATGTTATATTTCTGTTAAATCTTCAAGAATTTTTCTTTTTAACTTTACAAAAAATGTTTCTGATGCTTGAAGAAATGATTTCAATGCTTCTAAGTCTAAAAATACAATGATTAACATGAATAAGCAATTTGAATAAATAGTTGACAGGTAGTACAAAGTTGAATGTCCATGACATTCATGACTGGACATTTTTATGTGACACAAGCTTAAGTATTTTATTAAACATATGCTTGGATTTTATATTCTTAGTTTTTCCATTGACTTTGTTCCTCATTGATTGTAGTATAGAACTACATCAATGAGATTTGAATTGGAGGAGGGTAATGTATTGAAAAATATACCTGATTTTTGAGGAACCAGGTTGTTTATTTACTAGGTAAAAATTGTACCAGGTAAAACTTGCCCCCTCTTTTCATATGCAAGGTTGGCTCACCATAAATATTTATGGAATGAGTGAAATGAGTATTCATTAGCGTTTCTCCTTTGTATGGACAGAAAAGGGGGAGGTGAAATACTTTGCATTGTGTGAATGTGCATGATGAAATCAAATGGAGTTGAAATTCTGTTTGCCAGGAAACTGGCAACATTCATTGAACCTGCCTGGCCTAGGGCTAGGAATATTCTTCGAAAGATTGTTTATATATTCTTTATATAGATATTCTTTACATTTGCTGCACTCTGATGTGCTAAGTGCTGGAATACAAGGAGATACCAGCCCTGTCTTGGTGGCACTCTGTCTGTTTAGGGTTTTAAGGTTGTGCTCTTTTTGCCAAACTATTATCCTTGACCAATGTTATGGTGTAAATGTAATACTATATCTGGATTGCTACAGTGGAACATAACAAATGGGAGAACCCTCTCTCAGGAGTCAGATGTCACTCATACCAAACTCTCTCTCCATTGACTTCTAATTCTAATTCCTTATGGAATAGAGTTCAGTATTGGACTTAATATTTCTAAGTCTCTACTAGAATTAGCACAGTATAACTGTCACACTAATAGTCCCAGCTGGGCATGGTTTTCCGAGAGTGATATCCTAATAAAGAATTTTTTTCTGAAATTTGATTTAGACCACTGGAAATTTAACTGTTTAACATTTATGGCAGATACAGTGCATCAGGAGCTAGGCTAGATACAAAAATAAAAAGGCATTTTTATTATATACTGAGAGACTGTGTTTAAATGGAAAGGCTACACCGGTCGTTCAGTTGCATTCATAAAGATTAAGTGAGAAACCTCAAGGTACATTTCCATTTTTGCAATCATCTTATGAATATCTCTACATAAATTATCTCATTTCTGTATACATAAATTCAGACCATCTTCTCTCCTCAGCTGTGAATGCTTGTCACAGTTTTCGGCATTGTTGTATTCCTCTGTGCTTATGCGCTTGAGAGGAACTTGAGTTTATCAGAGGATTTTGAATTCTCCTCTTCCCCCCAGATGTGTTCTTTCATTGAGATATGTTTGAGAAGTTTGAAAACTGTGCAGCACTGCATAAACAGAACTGACTGGTTGGTGGAGTCAGACCCCAGGAGCAAAACCCAGAAAGAACATTCGGTGCTGGGGAGATTTTGAATACGGTTGGCCTCAGGAAACCAGAGTTCTCTCCAGCATTTATTGTATTTGACCTTGGGCAGGTCATTTAACTTCTGAGCCTTTATTTCAGTATCTGTCAATATCTCAGGGATGCCACAGAGCGCTTAATAGAAGTTATGAGGTAGATGTGCATTTGGGGAGACCCTGTTTTCCCACCCTTTTCCTTGTCACTTCTGTCCAGAGGAACTAGGTAGGTTATAGGGGTAGTGGCTATTAGAGAGTAGACAAGTGAAGAGTTGTCTTTGGGAGAACAATTCTATACTTCAAATAATGATTTTTTTCCACAGTAAAAGACTACTATTACAGAATTCTTTATTTTATTTTATTTTTTTAATGTTTTTTTTTTTTAATTTTTTTTTCAACGTTTTTTATTTATTTTTGGGACAGAGAGAGACAGAGCATAAACGGGGGAGGGGCAGAGAGAGAGAGGGAGACACAGAATCGGAAACAGGCTCCAGGCTCCGAGCCATCAGCCCAGAGCCCGACGCGGGGCTCGAACTCACGGACCGTGAGATCGTGACCTGGCTGAAGTCGGACGCTTAACCGACTGCGCCACCCAGGCGCCCCTAATGTTTGTTTTTGAGAGAGAGAGAGACAGAGCGTGTTTTAATGTTTATTTTTGAGAGAGGGAGACACAGAATCCAAAGCAGGCTCCAGGCTCTGAGCTGTCAGCACACAGCCTGATGTGGGGCTCGAACTCATGGACTGCGAGACTATGACCTGAGCCAAAATCGGACACTTAACCGACAGAGCCACCCAGACGCCCCTGTTATAGAATTCTTAGAATACATGCACATGAATCTATACTTCTCTTTAGCTTTTGTAGACAATATATACTTAGATCTTATATTTTGATCTACTCTGACAATCTGTCTTTTAATTGGTGTCAACTTTTTATTGTTAACCAATTTGCTCATTTTACATTATTCATGGAGAAGGGAAGCAGTGCCCCGAGTCACAAAACTAGATTTCTAGAATATTAAAACAGTATTAAAGAAATTATGTTAAAATCTCCTGGCCAAATTTCTCCTGGCCATATTCATTTATTTGTGTATATAATATGGTTTTAGTATAATCCCTCTCTCGAAAGAAGAATTTGAATACTTTCTTTTCTTTCTTGGATTTACTTCATCTGAGGTATGTTTCTGGTAGTTTGTAAGTAGTGGTAACATAAACCAATTCTACGTCATCTGATCTAGAAAATGTTGACAAGATAAGTAGTTTTCCATGATGTAAAGGGATACTGGGTAAGCACTTGCTTTACAGCATGTGGCTCAGGTCACATTTAAGAATTTTTTGGCCCTCATAGGCCTTGAGTTTTGTTATTCACAGAAGCAAAAGTTGGGAAAATATGCACTTACATTAGAAAAATCTAAGAGCTAAATGTAGAAAGGAGCTTGAAAGTCACTCCCTGGACATCCTCTCTTTCCTTACCAGGAGAAAATTTTAACACCAGACCTAGATTACATGACTTCGTATGCACAGACCTTTCCCAGTCTTATTTCATTTTTTTTCACTGGTGTGCTCATAAAGTTTTTGAACATCTTCTAACCTTTAATGTTTTTCTTTTCCCTGAAGGAAACCTACGAGAATATCCCAGGCCAGTCAAAGATCACATTCCTCTTACAAGCCATCAGAAATACAACAGCTGCTGAGGAGGTACTATTTTAATATTTGAGGATATGACATTCTTACAAAACAAAATACAAAGTTGGGTATTAGATGGTGGTCCATGTGGGTAATGAGAACTGGTGATTACTGCATAGATGGTACCAGAACTTTGAACTTATATTTGCAAAAAGCTACTTTGCAGTTACATTTTTTTTAAGTATTCTATTAAATAATTTCTCTTTTCCATGTCAGATGATGTGTTCAGGATATTTGAGTTAATACTTTTTATTTTACATAAAAATTTATTAAATTTAAGTGATTTCTGTGGTTATAAAAAATATTTCTTCCTTGAAACCATCCTAAAGGAAGAAATTTAATTCATTCGTTGTTTTAATATGTTGCCAGATGTTTCTGAAAAAATATGTTTTGTCTGTCTTTAAAATTCTTATGCTTATTATAATCATCCCTAGGTGGTGAATAAGATGTGTTAAAGATGTTTAGGAACAAAGAGACACTTTGTTGAATCCTTTATAAACTGGTTTTTAGCAAATGACCTGATGACTGTACCAAATTCAAATGTGTTTTTCTTACTGGTTTTATATGCATAAGCAGCTGATTTTTTTTTCTTGCCCAAAGTAATATCCTTACATATATTGAACGTTAAGTGAATATTTTATTTATTTCAGAAAAGGTGTCAAAATATCCAAGTCTAGAAAACTAATCCCACCTGTGAAACATGGAATTTAGAATGTGTAAAGTGAGGGGTGTTCTAGCTGGCTTGTTGATAGAGCATGCGACTCCTGATCTCAGGATCATGAGTTTGAACCCCACATTGGGAATAGAGGTTACTTTCAAAAAATAAAATGACAGAATTTGTAAAGTGAGACTTTTGCTAATATTAAAACATGATGGAAACAAAGCCACACTAAATTTCTACATACTGTTACACGTGACTTCTTGTAGTCAGTCGGTTTAAATTGGCAATTTAATGTTCTGTGGTATTACTTAAAAACAGTATGAAAGTACCCCAGTTTGTTTTTTTTTTTTAATTTTTCTTTTCAATGTTTATTTATTTTTGAAGGAAAGAGACAGAGTGTGAGTGGGGGAGGGGCAGAGAAAGGGAGACACAGAATCTGAACCGGGCTCCAGGCTCTGAACTGTCCGCGCAGAGCCCGACATGGGGCTCGAACTCACAAACTGTGAGATTGTGACCTGAGCTGAAGTCGGTCGCTTAATCAACTGAGCCATCTGGGTGCACCGAAAGTGCCCCAGTTTTTAAAAATAGATGACTGGGGCGCCTGGGTGGCTCAGTTGGTTGAGCGTCCGACTTGGGCTCGGGTCATGATCTCACTGTTCGTGAGTTTGAGCCCTGCGTCAGGCTCTGTGCTGACAGCTCAGAGCCTGGAGCCTGTTTCAGATTCTGTGTCTCCCTCTGTCTCTCTGACCCTCCCCCGTTCATGCTGTCTCTCTTTGTCTCAAAAGTAAAGATACGTTAAAATAAATAATTAATTAATTAATTAAAATAGATGACAAAAGGTGCTTCTTCACCTTTGTAATATATCCTTTAATTCCAAATGAATGTTAAAATATGAAGAATAAACATAAAGTAACAAATCTCTAGAAACAATTGGCTATTTTAATTCTTGAAAATTGAATCAAGTTAATTATGAAACACATTTTAAAGCCAAGAGTAAATAATACTAAAACTGTCGAATTTTACTTTTAAAAACCTACATTGAACCTGTTTTAAATCTTGAATTAGATGATGATTATGAACTAGCCTCAGTGTCTTCATTATGGCTTCATTGTTTTCAGTATGTGAGAACTGCACAAATTTTAGGCACTTTTACAGAGATTTTAACCATTTTGAACCCTTTCTAGAGCATTGAAATTTCTTTAAAAGTTTGCTGTTTGCCAAAATTGAAATAAGATTCAGGGCCACCTGGGTGGCTCAGTCCTTTAAGCATCCAACTTGGGCTCAGGTCATAATCTCAGTTTGTGGGTTCAAGAGCCTGCTTCAGATTCTGTGTCTCCCTCTCTGTCTCTGCCCCTCCCTTGCTCACTCTCTGTCTCTGTCTCTCTCTCTCAAAAATAAACAAACATTAAAAAAATTTTTTTTAAGTAAAAAAAGGTTCAGTGAAAAATAACTTCGGGAAAAAATTGGCACATTTTATTTGTATAGCTTAACTTTTTTTTGTTGGTCATAGTCCCAAAGTAATTATAGTGATAATGAGTAGCCCATGAAAAATTGGGTTTAATAGTTTTAATGGCTTATTTATTTAGTATGATAAAATTTTAGAATGATTTTTTTCTTGACTCATTATAATCTAAAGGAATATCATACAAAAAACGCCAAACTTAAATATAGTCTACAGATTTTTAATTGGGATAAGAATGTACACTGATATTGATTAGCACTTGTAGGCATTAGGAACTTGTAATGTTTGTCTGCTTGAATGAAGCATAAAGATAAATGGATTTGATAGCATGTTATCAAAGGTTAATGAAAGGGCTGTGATACAGTGAGATAAGGCCAGGCTAGGAGTAAGATTAGGTATACTGGAATGAGAAGTAGGACAAGAGCATTCTAGAGTTTGCAGTTTATATTAATACTTATTTTTCTTCAAAAAATCTATTAAAAATAGCAATTAAAGATAAGTTTACCATTGCTAAGGTATATTTTTTATTTGTGATCTGATGTGTTCAGGGCTTTTCCTTACTTATTAACAAAAAGAGCTTTTGGGTAGCATGTCAGTACAGTAGACTAATGTGATTAGAGAGAGTTTTATGTATTTTATCTTTTTTAAAAAGAATCTAGCAAAGTGCTTTAGAAATGAATTGTAAAATACACCCATGGTGGAGTGAATGTAGTTTGTTAAAAATTGTTTCTCTTGAAAGATACCAAGTTCTTAACCATGCTCTCCATTTATAGGCTAGACAAATGGCTGCCGTTCTCCTAAGACGTCTTTTGTCCTCTGCATTTGATGAAGTCTATCCAACTCTTCCTTCTGATGTTCAGACTGCCATCAAGAGTGAGCTACTGATGATTATTCAAATGGAAACCCAGTCTAGCATGAGGAAAAAAATCTGTGATATTGCTGCAGAACTGGCCAGGAATTTAATAGGTGTGTATGCAAATACATTCATTATTACGTTTTGGAAGAAAATGAGTATATTCTTCCTTTTTTTTTTTTTTTTTCTAAAGTGGAGTCTTTTTAAATTTTTTTAAAAAATGTTTATGTATTTATTTTTGAGAGAGTTGGGGAGGAGCAGAGAGAGAAGGAGACAGAATCCCAAGCAGGTTCCACTCTGCCAGCGTAGGGCCTGAACCCACAAACTGTGAGATTATGACCTAAGCTGAAATCAAGAATCAGACACTTAACTGACTGAGCCACCTAGGCGCCCCTGGTGGAGTCTTTTTAAAGGAAGGTTTATAAGTACCTGAGTACCATTTATTCTGTTCAAAATGAGAGTGATTATGGATTCTGCATTTAGAGCCAAAAATCCGATGTTTTGAAGTGCAGTCATAATACTTACCTGTTGGTTTTCAGAGCATCTGGGTGGAGAAATAATTTTGTAGTTTGCTTGAAAATTAATCAGTTTTATTCCCCCCTAATCTGTTAAGTTTTGAAAGCACAGTCTAACTTATAACCCGTTTTGTAGATTAAACTTGCCAACAGAAGTAAAAATCAGTGGACTCCAGGAGATTGGGTGTTACATCTGTATGATAATTTTGCAATAGGCTATTATACCACTATACTGTATACCTTCTAAAATACCCCAAAATATTTTTAAATGATGAAATAAAAAGAAAATCTCTAAAAATGCACTTTGCCAACAGTCAAACCTTTTTTGGTCACACTAAAAACATTAATAATGTAATTGAATATGCTTTGTTTTTTTTGGGAGGTTCATAGATGTGATTGTAAACTTCATTTAGGCAGCATTTTTAAAGGTTGAAAAGGATACCTCACTAAGATAAGATTTTTTAATCTCCACTACCAGGAATGTAGAAATTCTTGTTCAAGTCAGCTTACAGATATCAACTGATTCCTTAAAACAGGAAATGTGTTGGGGCGCCTGGGCAGCTCAGTCGGTTAAGCGTCTGACTTCGGTTCAGGTCATAATCTCACAGTTCATGAGTTCAAGCCCTGCGTCAGGCTGTCTGTTGTCAATACAGAGCCTGATTTGGATCCTCTGTCTCCCTCTCTCTGCCCCTCCCCTGCTTGCTCTCCCTCTCTCTCTGTCAAAAAAGTAAATATTTTTAAAAAGTAGGAAATGTGCTAAATTTTTTATTTTAAATAAGTTCAAACCCCACTGAAACTCTTAATTTTGAATTTTTTAAAAATATTTATTTATTTTGAGAGAGAAAGAACGCGACCTGGGGAGAGGCAGAGAGAGAGAGAAAGGAGAGAGAAAATCCCAAGCAGGCTCCACATTGTCAGGGAGAGCCCAACATTGGGCTTGATCTCACCAACTGTGAGATCATGACCTGAGCTGAAATCAAGAGTTGGGACACTTAACCCACTGAACCACCAGGTGCCCCTTAATTTTGAAAGAAAGAAAGAAAAGGCTGGTGAACCCCCATTGTTTTCTGGGTCTTCTGTGACCAAACTTTATAAATGACATCATTTCTAATTCAGAATCACTTAATAATGGAAATGTTTCAAAGTGCTGTCCACAATGATTTTTTTTAAACCATGATTTCATTCCCTTCCACCCATAAGCATGATCTTTATGTTAAAAGGACTGATTTAAGGGTGTTTCTTTTAATGCCAGCTCTTTAGAAAATAACCACTGCCAGTATCTGTGCTTATGCAACCCAGATGCGCAATTGCTGTTTACAAGATTAGAATGCCATGTTTATGGTTAAAGGACCTAATTTTATTAGGACGTTTTAAAAATGTGACATTTTCTACTACTAACATACTTTGAGGCTTGTGAAATGAAAGGATTCACCCTTCATTCTTTGAAGTTTTGACTTACATACTTTATGCCTGGATTTCTTTACTTTTAGATGAGGACGGCAACAACCAGTGGCCCGAAGGTTTGAAGTTCCTTTTTGATTCAGTCAGCTCTCAAAATATGGGACTGCGGGAAGCTGCCCTTCACATTTTCTGGTACATACATTGATCTTATTTTCCTGAAAAACTTAAGTGTCATGAATGTACAAAGCACATTTTAACGGATGTTTTAGTCTGACTTTTTAGACTTAAATAACGCCTTTAGATGAGGTATTTGTGTTGGAAATAAATTGAAAAAACACAAAGCTTTTAATTTCATATTATATTCCTTTTTGTGCACAGCAGTTGTCTGCAATTTATTTTCTATTCTTTGGCTTTTATGATTCCAAACAAGATGGTTTCTTTTCCCTTTTTTGGAGATCGACACAGTATTAAATATATCTTTTAGAAAGCTACTTTAATGATGAAATCTTGAAGAAGAAAGAAAAGGCTGGTGAACCCCCATTGTTTTCTGGGTCTTCTATGACCAAACTTCATAAAAATACATTATTTTAATAAAATCCTATATATTTACAAGCAAATGGTCTCAGTTTAGAATTAAATTGCACTAAGAAAACTTTGGTGTTATCATACAATTCTACATTAAAAATATAGTTGGATTTATAACGTTTCAAGATTATATACTTGTTAAGAAATGAGATACACCTTGAATATCAGAAGCAGATAAAGGTAGACATTATACCATCTTCTACTTAATTTGTCAAATGGATCTCATTTGTATCGGTAACCCGGAGTAGAGAATTAATTGCAAGTATTGAATATACTTGTTAGCTACATTTAAAGTAGAGCAGAATCGGGACTCCCTGGGTCACTGACTGAGCCCAGGCACAGATTGTCAGGTAGCTCTGTGACTGCAGCTACCGTCTGCAGCCTCGTGTTTGCTTTTGTCCTGCACTCCAGGTCAGCTTCCTACAGGGACAAGAGTGATAAGGATAAAGTACAGGGCTGGATGGGCTGCTGAGTAGTGTGTGCGCACCTGGGTCACCTCTGCATCCAGCATAATCCTCTCTGCTAATGTTTGTTGCCATTCGCCCAACCCCCAAAGAGGATTACTTGGAAGATGGATGGATGGTGTTCAGCCATCAGGGTTAATGCACACTTAAGTCAGGCTGATGTTTAAGGTTAGATTAGAACATGAGATGTTCTAGCTGACACCTTACTGAAATATGTTATTTTGAAAGAGTACTTTGGATCTTTTTTAGGAACTTTCCTGGAATTTTTGGGAACCAACAGCAGCACTATTTAGACGTTATCAAACGGATGTTAGTTCAGTGTATGCAAGATCAGGAACATCCATCGGTAAATAATTTCAATTCCACTAGTATTAACACCTAATTTAATATAACATTTAACTTGTGAACGGGATTTATGTATTTGGAGATTATCTTTAGTTTTAATACTGCAAAATAGAAGTACTGGTTTTACTGATGAAAAATTTCATCTTGAGTAAGAAATCTTGACCTTGCATCCATCAGTAATTTCTCATGCTTGACATTTTTTACTGTTTTCGTATTAGATCAGGACATTATCTGCTAGAGCTACAGCTGCATTTATACTTGCAAATGAGCATAATGTTGCTCTATTCAAACATTTTGCAGACTTGTTACCCGGATTCTTACAGGTAAGAAAACGGTATGAAATAAGTGAAAATTATATCCTTTTTTGGTTTTCTGTGGTTTCAAATTCTTACCAGAATCCTGGAATGCTTTCATTTATTCAATCAAGTCATTGGCTACTGTGTGCTAGCACTAGGCACTAGAGGGGATCTCTGTCCCCATCTAACTAGATCCCTTGCCTTTCATAGACTCTTAATCTCTTAAAATACCTAGGTTAGGGTTTCTAAAGTTTTCTATGATGCATGATACAAGTAATTTGTTAAGTAATCACATAGGTTATTGCCACTGAATCAACCAAAAAAAACCTATGAAATTTAATGCCCATTTTACATAAGGAGAAACTAAAGAGGGGAGGATAAGAAACTTGCCCAAGGTCACAGTGTCAGTAAGTGATGGAACCATGATTTAAACCCAAATCAGACCGAAGTCCTTACTCTTAATCCCAGGGCTTATGATAGTTTGTACTATAAATAGTTTATGGTTAATTGTCACTATTGGATCCTAAGGGTGTTATTATTTTAGGGATACCATCTGCCTCAATCAGAGCATAAAATATGATTGGGTAAGTTAGAACAATTATTGTCAACCTTGTTAGACCCAGATTTTGTAACTTTGCATATTCCATTTTGAAATATTGAAATGCACAGGTAATGTACGTATGTATATGCACAAAGTTTAAAAATAAAATTATATTGCCCTAAGTTAAAATACAAAGAAGAAATAAGAAGAAAGTATTATGCAATAAAATGGCATGCTTTTCAATATATAAATGGTAGGGCATGACTACAATGAAGGACATAGTAAACTAGGTGTTTTTAATTTTATTTATTTATTTTTTTAGAGCATGTGCGGTTGGGGAAGAGGGGCAGCAGGGGAGCAGGGTGAGAATCTCAAGCAGTTCCACACTCAGCATAGAACCCAGTGCAGGGCTTGATCCCACCACCCTGGGATAATGACCTGAGCCTAAATCAAGAGTTGGATGCTCAACCGACTGAGTCTCCCAGGCATCCCCAGACTAGGTGATTTTTAAGTGATCTATACAAACTCAGTAGCTAAACATGTGGACTGATAGATATCATTGGCAAGGCCAACACCACAATGCTGTTATTATTGATGATTTGATTTCCAGAAATGGTAAAGTTCTGGACAAAACTATGTATTTATTCTAGATTTATACAATGTTTACTTTTGGGGGTGGGAGGAATCATGGTACATTAAAACCAGACAAAATCTAATTGTGACTTAGGTTTTAGATTCAGATCATTATAAATGAGTTTTTCATTTTTAGAAGTATCTGACATTATCATGTGAGATGCATGGTAAGAAGGTCCTGTGAGTTCCTCGTAAGTATTTGTGTCACAGATGCAGACGTCTAGCAACCCTGGTTTTGGCCCTTCCTGAGTCATTGTGACAACCAAGAAAACTCCTGGGAGAAATAGTGTCCTGTTGAAAACCACCAGGTTAGAGAGGATTCAGAAGAGCTAAAATTGAAAAATCCTGTGTGAATTGTACATGATTCAGAGTAATTTTGTAGGATTTAGTAGAAACTTTTCTCTCAGTGCTATCAAATTGAAAAGATAGTTTAGGTCAATGACAAAAAATATTAACTTTTCCATTCTATCGTTTCAGTCGTTTATTACCTAAAAATTTTGAGTTACTCACTGTTGAAGTCTAATCTCAGATTTTTCTTCCCTTGAATTTAGAGTAAGTTAAAATGTTAGCCAAAACTTCTAGGAGTTGTCACTCTTAAATAGTCAGTGGTTGATACAGAATGTATATTTAAATACCACAGTGAGCTAACTCGATGTCATAGAGAAATAAGTTGAGTAATATTGGACACTTCAAATGTATCCTAGGGCCTAGTATTTATTGTATGTCTGAAAAAGACTAGGATGTGGATGTTGGAAGGACAGAGGAAAGGGATTCCTTCTAGTTATGAAAAGAATTCTTTGACAGCCTCAAGTTTGTTGTGCTGGATGCTATAATTCTGAACTAGATTTAAATCTTTGTATGTTTCTAGTTGACAGTCAAAAGGAAGGTGTACATGTGACTGTAGGTAAAATTTCATCATGTAGATTGCTAAATTATTATTTAGTGAAAAATACTCTTTGATAATGCCACTTTGTTGTCTGCCTTTTACTGTTTTGGCAGTGAGGCATCTATAAGTGACTCTTGAACCCAGACCTTTTTTCCTTTTCTATTTTATTTTTTCCAGGCTGTGAATGACTCATGCTACCAGAATGACGATTCTGTCTTAAAGTCCCTTGTTGAGATTGCAGATACCGTTCCAAAGTATTTGCGTCCTCATTTAGAAGCTACTTTACAGCTAAGTCTAAAGGTAAATTAAATACTTCAGTAAATGTTCTGTTTATTATTTTCCATGAATAAACTACGAAATGTGTACAAATACATCTTCTTTGTAGTTGTGTGGAGACACCAGCCTCAATAATATGCAACGCCAGCTCGCCCTTGAAGTAATCGTGACCCTCTCTGAGACTGCAGCTGCTATGTTAAGAAAACATACCAATATTGTTGCACAGACTAGTAAGTCAAAGATCTTTAAATAATTTGTGTTCATGTGGAAAAACTCTTCAGTGAATTTGCTGAGAATTGTGTAAGCTCATAGATTTGTTGAGAATGTGATGTCCTTTCAAAACAGATGAATCTGGAGACATACATCCCTATACATATTTATGGGCATGGTGGCTATGCTGCACACATCTTGAAATCCCATAATAGGCAAGACATGTGATACCTGGAAACAAATCCAAAGACACAGAAGACCTTTATGGGGAAATTAGATAACATGTTGAAAGACTAGACTACTAGAGGAGCTAAATACCAGTTCTTCTGAAATTAATCTATAAATTAATACAATTTCAGTCAGAATCCCAATAGAGTTGGACATAATAAGATTGATCCTAAAATTCATGTAGAATAACACAGGGCCTGAAGTAGCCAAGACCATTTTGATGAGCATAGTGGAGATCTTGCCCTCTCAACTATGAAGATTTAGAATTTGTTCATGGCACAGGTGTAGACAAGTGAATCATCTGAAACAAAAAGACCTATAAGCAGATCCACTCACATGGAAACAAAGCTGACTTGAAAAGATAGATAATTGGGGGGGAAAAAAAAGGTAATTGATCAAAGGTCATTTCTGTGGCAAAAATATATCCCAACCTCAGATATCCTATAAACACTAATTTGGGGTGGATTAAACACCTAAATAATAGTTCATTTTTACAAGTAAATCTTGATGATTGAAAAAGATTTTTTTAAGACTGAATCACAAACCACAGATGCAAATATTGCTAAGTTTGCAAATACTAAAATAATTTTTTGACCAAATACTCCGTAAGTGAAATTAAAAGATAAGCTGCAGGCTGGGGAAAAGTAGCTGCAGTGGACAGAGTCAACAAAGTTTAAGTACCTAGAAAATAGATGAAGGCTAGGGAATTGGAAATTCACAGAGGAGGAATCTGAACTAGCTAATGAGTGCTGGTCAGTCTCAAATACCAGAGTAGTTGTGGAGTCCCAAGTTGTCAGAAAGTTTGACAATACTGAGTGTTGATGAAAGGTGTTGAGCAGGCAGGACTCATACAGCTTCAGGGCACTTCACACGTTGTTGTGAAATAAGACAGTTATCCTTTTAAACTTCCTCTAGGAATGCAAATTTATGCAACCACTATGCAGAGCAGTTAGTCTTTCTTATAATATTGAAGATAACCTGTAACAGTTTCATGCCCTGAACTCACACATTTCAAGGATATGTGTATAGAAAACTCATCAAAGGGAATTTTTTAATAGGAAGAAAATTGGAAACAACCAGAATGTCCATAGATGGAATAGTGTGTTTACGTAGTGGAATACTGTGAAGTAATTAAAATAAAATCCATATGTGTTGAAAAGAAAGCAAATTGCCAAAGGTTACATGTAGTATGGTACCATTTATTGTGTAAAAACTAAAATCTTGAAATGGTGCTGTTTTTTGTATATAGGGAAATCTGTAGTTCAAGTGTAAAAACAGTTTGGGAATGAGAAGCGTCAGTTTTATTCATTGCTCACCTCTGGTGAGTAAAAGAGTGTGATAGGATCTAGGAAGTTTGACTTTTATCCTTAGTGGCACTTCTTAAAAAGAACAAGGTCTAAAGCAAATGTGGCAAAAAGGTTAAAATATAGCAAATTTGGGGGGGGCACAGGCAAATAATTGTTCTGTCTCTTAGAGGCAAAGTAAATTCTTCATTTTTTACTTCTTAAAATTCTTGTTCACAAATGGTGATACTGATAAAATAAAAAAGCTAGTCTTCAGGTGTGAAGTGATGATTTACTTTAGTTCCTCAGATGTTAGCAATGATGGTTGATCTTGAAGAGGACGAGGACTGGGCGAATGCAGATGAACTAGAAGATGATGACTTTGACAGGTAATCGCATGCGCCAGAGACTGTGTGGAGGCTCCTCGACAGAGAGAGCTCCGGTAGTGACAAGAGTTTAGGGTTCCAGGGTCCATGTCTTCCCACTGTATTCTGTAATCTAAAGTTAAACTTGTCAGTTTGGAACATGGGACACTGAGGCTTTCTGTGTCAAATTTTATAAATTATATTTTATTTACTTTTAATTAAGTAGGCATCTTTCCTCCCCATTTTACTCTAAATTTTCTTCAAGATTTTTTTTTAGTGTAAGAGTATCTTAAAGTCTGTATAAAGAAGCTTTATTGTGAAAAATGCCTTTATATGCATAGACCTCACTTAGAATAGTTGTTTCCACACTGTTCCCTGCAAAATGACGTTTTCCCAATTTCATTCAATTTAACCATAGGCTAGAGACGAGATAGTGGCAAGATTTGCACACTAGATTACTGTGACACTGGAGCTACTGTTTTACTTGTTTAGACTTCAGAGATTCCTCTGGAATTCCTGGAAAAGTCCACCAGAATCTATTCACTGTCCAGTGGTGATGATGGCCTCTTCTTACACGCATGTGAGAAGTAGCACTTTAGAACTCTGTTAAACATTTTAACTGATTCTTTCAGTGTTCCTACAGATACATTCTCAGGTAGAGTCAGAAATGGAGAGGGCATTTGAGTGATTTGTCCAGGGTTTGTATAGCCCGTCTGTAGACGAAGGTTTAATGCCAGTGTGTCATATTCTCTTTCTCAAAGAGCTGAAAGTATTGCCCTGAAAGACTGGTAGTTGGTATAAGCTACTATAACAGGAATTAGGTAAAATGAAAGACATTTGACTTACAGAATGTACAGTGCATCTCGCGGCTTAGTCCCATTATTAAAAATGACTACTCTGGCTTGAATGCCGTTTTGAAGTATGTGAAAATAATCCTTCACTGGAAATTACCTCATAGGACTAAAGAGAAGACCAGGCTCAGATTGGGTTTCCTTTCCCTGGTTCAGTTACTGTAATGTGCTGCTGCTCCCTGGCCTTTAGTTTGCCCTATAAAAGGCACTTACAATTATATGGCTTATGAAGCTACTTTTTCTGGGCTAGATGAGTAAGATTTTCTTATCTGTGGGTAAATAGGCCAGGAATATATTCAAGGTGAGTTTAGATATATTCTAAAAATCATTTATAGTTTCATCTTTATAGTCTCCTCTTCACTGGACAGTTGGAGATGATCCCATGACAAACTCACTACCAATCTTAGAGTTCAAAGCCAGTGCAAAAGGCTCTTATACCCAAGTTTCTTCCATTTTCAGTGAAAACACTGGAATTGAGTCTCACCGGTGCATAATGTTAGCTATGCAGCTAGTACTCCTTTAAAAGTAGGTAAGTTCACTGCAGAGAAGGCATCCCTGAGTCTGAGCACCGCTTTCAGTGTTCTGTGTTCTGTTGATGGAGTTTGAAGGATGTATGTCTGGGAAATGAGGTAACAGGCTCTCTTGAACACGCTGCTCATACCTTTGAGTCTTGAAAGCACCAAAGCTGAGTGTTAGCCAGTGAGGGGTGTGTGCAGAAAGAGCAAAGTCTTGAAAGTTAAGATTGAGACAGGACTTTTTACATCATGGCGAATGAATCATGAAAATGTTATGTGTTCTTTTCTTGAGGATTTTGAACCCACAGCTTCATGCATTTGAAAGACTGCTTAAATTGGTCTTTCTCAGCCTTAGTTTCATAGCATATTTAGAAATACATGTGCACAGTGCACTGTTCTTCTGTGTGTTGAACATGTTGGATACGTTCTGGTTTGTGTGCAGCAATGCGGTTGCTGGTGAGAGCGCTCTGGACCGAATGGCGTGTGGACTTGGTGGGAAGCTGGTGCTGCCGATGATCAAGGAACACATTATGCAGATGCTCCAAAATCGTAAGCTGTGTCTCCCTCGGATGCTAGCATAGTTCATGTGGCTTTCTAAGTCTCAAACTGACAAATGCTTAGACTTCATCTTTCTTTGCCTTTTTATATCCAATGTTTAGCCTAATTTTTGTGTTATACTGATAAAATTCTATTTAGTCCTCTTTGGACCCATCCAATCTTATGCTAAAGAATGTTTTTTTCTCGCAACTGCAGATACTCCATTTCCTCTGTAGAACTGGCTTCAATGCATAGGAAATAATTACAATACCAAGGAAAAACTATAGATTTTCTCCCTAGCCAGAAGTATCTAGGTTTTAATTTAAATAAGACATCGTCATTTGATGTTTACAAATATTAGCACATTTGATTCATATGATCTTCCTTAGCCACTTTTATTTTTAAAAATATATAATCAGGGGGCGCGTAGGTGGCCCAGTTGGTTAAGTGTCCCAACTTTGGCTCAGGTTATTATCTCACGGTCTGTGAGTTCAAGCCCCACATTCGCCTCTGTGCTGACAGCTCAGAGCCTGGAGCCTGCTTCCGATTCTGTCTCTCCCTCTCTCTCTGCCCCTCCCCTGCTTGCACTCTGTCTCTCTTTGTCTTAAAAAATAAAGAAACATTAAAAAATACATGTATAATATATATATAATCAGAAGAGAAGCCACTTCTGGGGCCCCTGGGTGGCTCAATCGGTTGGGCATCCGACTCCGTTTTGGCTCCATGATCTCATGGTTTCGTGGGTTCAAGCCCTGCATCAGGCTCTGTGCTGGTGGTGTGGAGCCTACTTGGGATTCTCTCTTTCCCCCTCTCTCTGCTCCTCCCCCACTCATGTTACCTCTGTCTCTCCCAAAAATAAATAAACTTTGAATAAAAAAAGAGAAGCCACTTCTATTTCTTTTATTGTTTTCATAACAAATATCTGGTCATTTGTCAGTCAGCCTCTGTACCTGTAATTTATATCTATATCAAAAATTGTTGTATACATGTTATATTTTTATGTTTTTTTAAGATTTTATTTTTAAGTAATCTCTATACCCAGTATGGGGCTTAAACTCAACAACCCTGAGATCAAAAGTTGCACATTCCACCAACTGAGCGAGCCAAGCACCCTATGCTTGACTTTTTTTAAAAATTCAAAAACAGAGATATATAGACTAAAAGTCTCTTAACTTATTAGATTTTGAGGTGGCCACTGTTAATTGTTTTCTGAGACTTTTCTTTGGCCTCCATCACGCATATATGCAGTTTTTAAAACAATGTGAACATACCATATAGATACACCATACTTAAACTTTTACCCCAGGGTATATCATATCACCACAGAATAGCCCCCTCAAAGCATTCTGTAATACCCCATTAAATGTTAATAGTTTTTGTTGATACAAATAATGCTAATGCATATACTCTTCCACAGATATCCTGACTTGTATGGATAGTCCTATCTATAGGGTACATGGCAAGAGACACAATTGAGGGTCAGACAGTTGATTCAAGGTCTTAAAGTAGTAAAGCAGGGTAATAACATAATACCAGCTTCAAATGAAAGGAACTGTTGAGAACTGTAGCCCTTTATACAATTTACTTAATTCTTACCCTATAAAATTCTTCTGAAAAGGCATGGCCCAAAACAATTAACTCTTTTTGATGATGTGATTGTATACATGGGTCTTGAATAGTTGTTTCCCCCCTCTTTTTTAACTGTTTATTTTGAGAGAACATGAGCAGGGGAGGGGCGGAGAGGGGGAGAGAGAATCCCAAGGAGGCTCTGCTCTGACAGTATGCAGCCCATTGGGGGACTTGATCCCACAAACGATGAGATCATGGACCTGAGCCAAAGTCCAGAGTCAGACGCTTAACTGAGTCAGCCATCCAGGCAGGCGCTCCAGTTTTCCTTTTTTTAGCTCCTCAATTTTTTGAGGGTTTTTTTTTCCCCAAAGGAATAGAGACAGCTTCACAGATTGCTTAAGAGAAAGAATCTAGCTTTTCCATTTTTAAGATGAAGAAGGTAGCCTACAGACATAAAAGATTGTAGTCACTGTTTCACTATTGGTTGATGGTGATCTTCAGATAGATCAGTTGTGGATGTGGTTGTGATTTGTAATTAAAGAATTTGGCTTTTCAGTTTTTCTTGCTACACCTACCAGCTGGATGCAAGAGGCTTTATTATATATGGCAATGAACTCTTAGTAAAGATCTGTTATTGTTAATTGTATGGCTTTGAGCAAATTTTCTGCACCTTAATCTCCTTGTTTGTAAAAGAGGCAAAAATGATGCTTGCTTTATGCCCAGGCTTGAGATTAGATCCAAAGATGTATCTAATGTGTGTGAAAAGTGCTTTAAACAGTGGCCAACGATATGTATCTCCTAGTAACTTAACACTTTATTTTTAAAGATAGTTTTACTGGTTTTGCTTTAAATAATAAACAGCAAAATTTAAAGGAGAAAAACCACTTCTAAATCCCCATAGCATACCATCACATTCTGCCGAACATACTTTCAGGAACTCTGCCTATTAGAGATATACAGACATATCTTTTTATTTTTATTTCTCTGATCCAAATAAGGACACCTTTCTGTATCAGTAAGTATTTATTGCATCTCTTCTTTAAATTAGTAAATCCAGGGGCGCCTGGGTGGCGCAGTCGGTTAAGCGTCCGACTTCAGTCAGGTCACGATCTCGCGGTCCGTGAGTTCGAGCCCCGCGTCGGGCTCTGGGCTGATGGCTCAGAGCCTGGAGCCTGTTTCTGATTCTGTGTCTCCCTCTCTCTCTGCCCCTCCCCCGTTCATGCTCTGTCTCTCTCTGTCCCAAAAATAAATAAACGCTGAAAAAAAAAAAAAAAAAAAAATTTAGTAAATCCAGGGCGCCTGGGTGGCTCAGTTGGTTAAGCGTCCGACTTTAGCTCAGGTCACAGTCTCATGGTTCGTGGGTTCGAGCCCCACGACAGGCTCTATTCTGATAGCTCAGAGCCTGGAACCCATTTCAGATTCAGTGTCTCCCTTCCTCTCTCTCTCTCTCTCTCTCTCTCTCTCTCTCTCTCTCTCTCTCTCTCTCATGTGTGTGTGTGTGTGTGTCTCTCTCTCCCCCCAAAATAAACATTAAAAAAAAAAAAACTTAGTAAATCCAATATGCAAAGGTTAGCATCTGATTTACTGATTTCCTAGGATGATTATTCCTTAGTTGAAAAATGTTGGCTTATTGGTATATTAAGTAATTGAAATGCATTAAAAATATTTAATAATGTTAATAATAAAGTTTTAATACTTAACAGCAGAATTAGGAAACTTTCAGAAATTCTTTATGTTAGAGGGGTGCCTGGGTGGGTCAGTCTGTTAAGCATCAACTCTTGGTTTCAGCTCAGGTCATGATCTCAAGGTTGTGGTCATTAGATTGAGCCCCATGTTGGGCTTTGCACTGAGCATGCAGCCTGTTTAAGATTCTCTCTCCCTCTCTCTCTACCTGTCTCCTGCTCATGCAGGGTGTGCAGGAGTGCAGGTGCCCTCTCAAAAAAATTCTTTATAGTAGTATATAACAACGGAGTTCATCTTGGGCTCCCCAAAGTGAAAAATTATTAATTCTGATATAATTTTATGCTTCTCTACAACTTTTGTTAACTCTTACGCCAGTGGTTCACAAACTTTGTTTTTAAGATCCCTTTACACTCTTAAAAAATTTAAAAAAAAAAATTTTTTTTTTTTAATGTTAGAGAGAGACAGAGAGCCAGCATGAGAGGGGCAGAGAGAGAGAGGAAGACACAGAATCTGAAGCTGGCTCCAGGCTCTGAGCTGTCAGCACAGAGCCTGACACAGGGCTCAAACTCATGGACTGTGAGATCATGACCCCAGCCGAAGTCAGATGCTTACCCGACTGAGCCACCCAGGCGCCCCTACACTCTTAAAAATCAACTGAAGATCCTAGAATGCTTTTGTTTATGTGGGTTATATCAGTGTTTGTATTATTAAAGATGAAAAACATTTAAAATGTTCACTTAAAGATAGCAATAATAAACCCATTACACATGAACAGATTTTTCTGTTACACATTTTTCATACACATTTTCATACACATTTTTCATGAAGAATGACTTCAAAACAAAAAAATGTTAGCGAGAAGAATGTCGTCTTATGCAGTTTTGTAAATATCTTTAAGTGTCTTAGCTGAGTTCTTGTTTCTGCTTCTTCATTCAGTGTCAGTGGATCATAATGTGAGGGTCCACTGGACCCTCAGAGTGAGAGTGAAAGAGTATTATCAGGACAGTAATCCCAGGGTTCTTGGGCCTCACCTTGAGAGCCACTGCTTTACACAGATATTAGCTTTCTGTATTTATGTATGTCTTGCTTTGTTCCACAAGTTGTGTGAAACCGCTTAAAGGGAATGATAATGTAATGAGCATAAACATTTCGAAATGAGAGTCAGGGAAATTATATATTAGAATATGATATGAAGATCAGTATAATAAATACTGCTTAGCTAATATTCTAGTCTAAAACCAAGTAGCCATTAGTAATATTAGAATATATGTAATGTTCACCTATATTCATTTACCATGTTGTTACATAAAAATTCTTTAAAAGCAGTATCTTCTCCGTGGCTTTTGTTCTTTTTAAAGAAATATAAATTTCCATGGTTGGACAATAGTGAATTTCTGTGTTCAATAAATAGTAGTGTGTGGCACAAAATCCAGGTATTTGTTGCTAATGGTAAATCTAAGGGGGAAAAGGCTTATTTTCAGTAGTTGTTATAAATACTAATAAGCTCTTTTTTTTCATATTGCCTTTGCACTACTTTTGGAATAGAAATGCTCGTCTGACATAACCATCACCATAGTGAAATAGTCCAGTCGGGCACTTTTTTCTGTCCATTTTTCTAATTAATGTATAAAAATATTTTGGTGGTCTTTTCTAAATAAGGAGAGCTTTTTTTATGCTTCTGACTACCAGAATGACATGTTTGTACTGGCTAACTGTTCTTTCACCTGTAATTCTTTTTTGTAGCTGACTGGAAATACCGGCATGCAGGATTAATGGCCTTATCTGCCATTGGTGAAGGATGCCACCAGCAAATGGAAGGAATTTTAAATGAGATAGTAAATTTTGTTTTGCTTTTTCTTCAGGATCCTGTAAGTACCAGTAAATACCTGATTCATACTTATTACCATAGTTCCCGTGTGGGAACCCTTTACCTTTACTTACACAAAGTCCCCTATTGCAGCATCCAAGAGTAAGGTACGCAGCCTGTAATGCCGTGGGACAGATGGCTACAGATTTTGCACCTGGCTTCCAAAAGAAATTTCATGAGAAGGTAAGTAACAATGCCTCAAACACTCAAACAGAGGAGGTGTGTTTGGAAATGTGGTGTTTCAAAATGTGTGTTTATCTGATTCTGTTTTCCAGGTGATCGCGGCCCTGCTGCAGACCATGGAGGACCAGGGCAATCAGCGAGTGCAGGCCCATGCTGCTGCTGCTCTGATCAACTTCACTGAGGACTGTCCCAAGTCACTGCTTATTCCATATTTAGACAATTTGGTGAAACATCTACATTCCATCATGGTACTTAAACTTCAAGAGGTAGGTTTTCAAGGTCTTTAAGCTCCTATTTAGAGATTAATGTAGGTTATTTTAGTGGGTAAGACCTGGAGAAAGACCAGGTTCAGCCTGGCCATAAAGAATAGAAAGTCAGGTTAGGCTGTGTGAAGTAGAATAATTCAGTCTTGACCAGAGAATAGGCCAACATTGGAATTGGGAAAGAAGTTATAGCCTAAACGTTAGGTAAAATCAGTATGTGAATTGCCTTGAAAACAAGGCAGTTATTTTGAATTCTGATTTGTGTAAATTTGGAAGAACCATTTTGTTCTTAACTGCTGCAGGAAATCCTGATAATGTGATTGTAAGAAATTAGCTGTGTAGCATTGTGAGGCGTAAACAAAACGGGAGAAAATTTAAGACTGTCAAGATTATTGTTCACAGAGCTTGGGTGGTAATAGTGGAAATTAGTGGGGAAAGATGATTCTAAAAGTCATTTTTCAGGAAGCAGTAACAGTTTCTACCAGTTTGAATTTTAAAAGATGATAGAGAGGGGGTGCCTGGGTGGCTCAGTCAGTTAAGTGTCTGATTCTTCATTTTGGCTCAGGTCATGATCTCATGGTTTGTGGGTTTGAGTCCCACTTTGGGCTCTGTGCTGACAGTGCTGAGCCTGCTTGCGATCTCCTTCTGCCCCTCCCCTGCTTGTTCTCTCCTCTCCCCACCCACCCACCCCACCCACCCCTCCCCGTCAAAAACAAACAAACTTAAAAAAAAAAAAGACGAAAGATAAGTTAAAAAAGTTGACCGTTCTTCTCACCTGGATGACAGAAGTAGACAGATGAGAAAGAATATCATTTTTACGTTAAATAAGTTGAATTTTAAAATCAGGCCTGGCTGTCCAAATAGAAGAAGGTTTGCAGTGATAGCTTAAATAAGAAATAGAACCTAAGAGACTCAGTGGTGTTAGTACAGCAGTGTGTGAGGTGAGGATGTAAGTGAGAAAGGCAAAGATTCAGGCTCAGTTTGTCGTGAAATGAATAAAAAGGACAAATAAAAGCCTCTTAAGAAAACTCCTATGTTTACCAGACACGAAGTTACTGTCAAGTTGCTATAAAAGTAAAGTTTCTAACGTTACTAACTCAATTCTCACATATCAATTCGTTATGAACCAGGAAGAATTAGTAAACCACACTTCACGTAGTCATTTTCTAAAGGAGAACGGGCTGGAGACGAGATACAGTGTCTCCGAAGGCGAAGAAAGGGGCTTTTGAAATATGACAGGTGTTCAGTGTCCAGTGACGGCAGACCAGGAAGGAACAGGAGTGAATCTGAAGACGGGTAGACCCCAGTTGAAGGCAGATGAGTTTGTTGGTTAAATCAGGAACGGAAGGATCAAACGTGACTTTACAAGTGTGTTTGGGTAGAGGGCTGAAGTGTAAATAGAGTTTCAATTGCATCCCCTTACTCCAAAGAGGCAACAGGTCAGATTTTTTAAAGACTAAAAGAAGGAATTGCTAAGACGGCCTGGGGAAGAAGTTAAAGTATGTGAGCAAAAGTTGTGCAAAGAGAAGGTAGCTGATGAGGAACAACGTTCCTCGGAGATCAGAAGCAGTCGAGACCTGAAACGTGGAGCGGATGCAGAAGAAGGGAGTAAGTTACCCTCTTACGGGGCAGTGGAAGTGGTCATGCAGGGGGAAGAACTCTGCTCAGAGTGGCTGGAGTTGATTGGGGGGAAATGAAACAAATCTGGAATAGTCCCTGGGTCAGGTACTCCTATGAATCCTCAAGGGTTAGAAAATGTTACCAGGTGACAGCATGAGCCCCGCTGCAAGTACCCAGTGTTTGTTACTAGCCAGGTCTGAGAACCTGTAGGTCTTGAATGCAGGAGAAAGGGGAGCTCATGTGTTTCACCAAGACGGTGAAATAGTTGGCTAAAAAGCTCTGGCTCTGATGGGGTCATTAGTGCTACCTTCTGGGGAGAGTCACATGAGAAGATAAAGGAATGGACCATGAAGGGGATTCTCTCATGCATGGTAGGACGGCGCAGAGTGTACGGTAAGTAGTGGGAGTCCGTGAGGTAAAAGGACCGAGAAATACCGGTGTCAAGCTGGGATACAAAAATTGGAAAAGGAATCAGATTTGTGCTTGAGAATTGGTTGCTTGGAGTTAAGGCAGACCTGAGTAAGGAGCATTCCATTAACAGAAGAGAGAGGAGATCCCACATCAGTAGTTCCGCAGGGATTCTTTAATTTGCTCCGGAACCTACGGTCTCCACTCGGGCTGCTGGAGGGTGGTCTCCGCTGGCTGTCTCAGAGAAGCCTGTGAGAACTCGGAGCAGGTATTTCTTCCAGTTTCTCGTTTGCATGATTTATTTTGTGTGTTTTCCTTCTCCTAGTTGATTCAGAAAGGCACCAAGTTAGTTCTGGAACAAGTTGTGACATCTATCGCATCAGTTGCAGATACCGCAGAGGAAAAATTTGTCCCCTACTATGACTTATTTATGCCATCACTAAAGCACATCGTCGAGAACGCAGTTCAGAAGGAACTCCGACTTCTCAGAGGAAAAACTATTGAGTGCATCAGCCTCATTGGTCTAGCCGTTGGGAAGGAAAAAGTAAGTGATTTGTAGAAGGCTGAATTTACTGTCTGTAGTTTGGCTGTGGAGGCATTGAGGGAGGTACTTAGAGGCCTTTTCCTTCTGCTAAATGGTTTTCCAGATACTTGTTTTTTTCCATTATCTTACTCTCCTGTAATTCTAGCTTTATATAGAAATTCATTTTTTCAGCATTAATATTAAGGTTTTTTTCTTAATTCATTTATGCTCTTGAAATCTCCTCCTCTTCCTACCACATGTACAGTCTACTGGGAGGCGTGTGGAGTTCAAGATCCATATGTTTAGCTTCACTCATTTAAACACGTACTTGGTAGCATTCCGTTTGCTTTCTTGTTAATCCAAAAACCATCAGGTGTCCTAAGAGAAATCTCTATACATATAGCTCTGCAGAAAATAATTAGCAAGGACCATTGGCAGATGTATTTGTCTTCCAGCCAGCATATCAGAGTGTCAAAGCTGATCCAAATGAAGTCCCCCCTGTCATTGACCTCTCGCGCTCTAATTCTCAGAACTACCAACAGTAGAACCTCTCCAGTTGGTCTCCTCCAAAACCAGCACCAGTGTTAACTTTACCTTAGAAATTATTTTCTGTGAGATACTGAGAACCTAATCAATACAACATTTTCATGTTCCTACTCTGTCTGATTTTCAAACTGTCTCTGAAACACTGCCTGTTTATACGGTGGGGATTGGCAGAACTACACAGAGTTACCTGAAAATCCTATACTTCTAGGGAGCAATCCAAAGTTTTCTTTCCGGATTTGGATTATCTTTTTACTGCTGGAAATACGTAAACTATAGACCAAAACTTGATATCATTAGAAATTCCTTAAATTGTGGTTTATATACACAATGGAGTACTACATGGCAATGAGAAAGAACGAAATATGGCCCTTTGTAGCAACGTGGATGGAACTGGAGAGTGTGATGCTAAGTGAAATAAGCCATACAGAGAAAGACAGATACCATATGTTTTCACTCTTATGTGGATCCTGAGAAACTTAACAGAAACCCATGGAGGAGGGGAAGGGAAAAAAAAAAAAAAAAGAGGTTAGAGTAGGAGAGAGCCAAAGCATAAGAGACTCTTAAAAACTGAGAACAAACTGAGGGTTGATGGGGGGTGGGAGGGAGGGGAGGGTGGGTGATGGGTATTGAGGAGGGCACCTTTTGGGATGAGCACTGGGTGTTGTATGGAAACCAGTTTGACAATAAATTTCATATATTGGAAAAAAAAAAAAAGAAATTCCTTTATACTGCAGTTCACTCTGACCTTCACTGGAGAATCTATTTTTCTAGAAAGAGCACTAGGTGTGTGCAACATAGATGAAAATTTTTCAGTGTGATACTTTTGTCTAAGGGGTTATGACCCATGTGGGAAATGTAATGGATTTTCTTTTGGAAAGTTGTGTTATTATACAAGAACCAAAATTGGGTAGCGGTGAGCACCTCTCTCTTCTGATAGCCACGAGAAACACCGGTGTTGATTTTCCCAAATATTTTCTTCCAGTTCATGCAAGATGCATCAGATGTGATGCAGCTCTTGTTGAAGACCCAGACGGACTTTAGCGATATGGAAGATGATGATCCCCAGGTAAAGCAGCTTTCACATGTTCGCCTAGATGTACATCTAGTATAAAGTTAAATGTACTCAAAAAAAGAAATTGAGTGATAGTTTTCTTGAGATAATCCCTGGTTGCAGAGACGTTCTTCACTGGCTTTCCTTCTACTTCTCATGCCATCTTTTTCTCAGTCTGCTCTGCCTGCCCTCTCCCCTGACTCTGGCTTTTGGCTTTTGGTTTTTTAGGTATTTTTATGCTCTTAGGGTTCTGTCTTAGGCCCTCTTCCCTCCTGAGCAGTGTCATCCACACCATGGCTTCAGTTTTCCTCCATGTGCTGTAACTGCCAGATCTTTCTCTCAATTCAGGGTTCACTGATCCCCCTGCTTACTAGACATCTCCATTTGGACGTCTCTCGGCCCTGTCATTGCCACATGACTTCCCACAAACCTCTGCTTTTTTCTTTTTGCCCATGAGCACACATTCATGTCACCCCTGCCCCATGCAGCCTGACTAATCCCAGCTCATATTTCAAGGCCAGTATAAGTCTTGATAGTGGATCCTTATGACACAGTGTTGTAAATTGTAAGTGTGTGTCATGGTCCTAATAGTATTCACAATGCCTAATGAATAACAGCGACTCCATAAATAATTGCTGGGTTACATTTGGACTTTACATGGCCATATCATTATTTCCTATGAACTTAGATTGTTTTTTCTTTTATGTGTGTGTGTGTGGTTTTTTTGTTTGTTTTAGAGTAGGTGTGGAGAATACGTGTGTATACGCACGTGAGATATGTTAGTAAAAATCAACTCACTTTCTGGGTTACAGGGATGATGAATTAGAACTAGATCCTCTGTTGGTGGTTTGCAGGTGATTCAGACTATGTAAACACAGTAGTAGAAGAGGTGTCTTAAAAACACCCAGCCACTTACACAGAAAATTGAAACAGCTAGGAGAAAGGGATGTTTTCTCGGGTGTTAATACATGTTTAATGAATGGAATGCTAGGCAGTAAAGATACAGTCAGATAAAATATGTTCTTGTCTTCAAAAAATGTAGGGCCTAGGAGTTAAAATGGTTAAGTAGATTTTATATATGTGACTCAGATGCTATTAGAGAAAATTATATATTGCTTCTTGAAAGTAAGAAAAAAATAAGACACAGTCCTGGTCTTCCTCTTTTCCCTCACCTGCTCTCTCTATCCCAGGGTAAAGGTTCACAGTGATTTTATTTCTGAATGTTTTAAGTATATGACCCTAGGAAATGTACTTTCTGCTTGAAGAGCTATGAATGTGAAATAAAACATTGTTTGTATGAAATAGGGAAATGGCTTCTTTGTGATTGTCTATTTACCATTGTTTTGAAACCAATTTTAATTTTTTTCCCCAGATCTCTTACATGATCTCAGCATGGGCCAGAATGTGCAAAATTCTTGGAAAAGAATTTCAGCAGTACCTTCCAGTGGTTATGGGGCCTTTAATGAAGACTGCTTCAATTAAGCCTGAAGTAGCCCTTTTAGATAGTAGGTGTCTTCATGAAGACATAACAGTTGTAAAATTCCTCCCTGTGATTATTTTTAATGTGAATTTGTTTTCTTCCTTGTTAATAGCCCAAGACATGGAAAACATGAGTGATGATGACGGTTGGGAGTTTGTGAACCTTGGAGATCAGCAAAGTTTTGGTATTAAAACTGCAGGACTGGAAGAAAAGTCCACTGCTTGTCAGATGCTGGTGAGTGCGTATAGTGTTTATCAGACTTCAGTTGACGAGTTCTTAGAACACATTCATACACACATTTCAGAGGAGTGCCTCCCATAGATGTTAAAGAAATTATTTGAAGAGCAGGAATATATTCTTTAAAAAATAAAATGTAGAGACATTTTGACCCAACATTTCCACTTCTGGATAAAGAAATCACGTAGGTAAACTTCATGATCACTGCTGTTTCTAATAACAACAACAAAAATGAAAAGCCTGAATGCCTGTTATCAGGAAGCTAATAATTATTGTACCCAGCTGATACAAAGCTATGTTGGGGCAAGGATTTTTGTCTGTTCTGTGCTTCGTGTATAGTAGATAAGATGACCAAGGAATATTTTTTGAATGAATGAATGAACAGAAATGTGCTCATGCTACTGAAAATATAACTGGTATGATGTCAGTCATATAAAAAATATAAACATGGTAGGGACATCAAAATGTTGACAGTAATTACCTCTTGCAGTGTCATGAGGTCTTGTGTGCAAGTTCTCTTTGAGGTTGTTTTTTTGTTTGGTTTTTTCCCTCCCCTTCCCCTTTATGAGCATGTGTTACAGACAGGGACAATAATCTATTTTTCTTAAAGGTAGAATTAAGAAATTATGGTATATTACAAACTTAGCAGATGAGTAAGCCCAAATAAAAGTTAATAACTTAAATTTTATCTTGCATTAATAAAGCATTGTTGTATTTACCAGTTCATTTAAACTTATATTTCTTGAACATATTTCTATCATCAGTACTTACTATATATTGTAAACATTTATGCCTATAATATAATTCATAGACATTTTGGATTTTTGTGGTATCTTTCAACTAGAGAGTAAATGTAAATGTAACATCTCTAAACAAAATTATCAAATCTTTTAATGTGGAAGAAAGTAAAGAAACTTTTTTTTTTAAGTTTGTTTAGTTTGAGAGAGAGCACACGAGCAGGGGAAGAACAGAGAGAGAGAATCCCAAGCAGGCTCCATGCTGACAGCATGACACAGGGCTCACTCAGTCCCACGAACCATGAGATGGTGACCTGAGCCAAAACCAAGAGTCAGCTACTTAACCGACTGAGCCACTCAAGCACCCCGAGAAACAATTATTTTTAAAGCAGCATTATTTTTCTGTTTCACTGATGAAATGATTCTTTTATTACAAAATAACATAAGCCTATTTGCAGATTTACAGAGTGATACGCTACAATTAAGTGTTCGGGTTTTTATATCTTTTTAAAGTATTTTTCTTCAATGATATATTTTGTTTGAAGTACCTCAGAGTGCTGAAACTTTTGCACCATTCTCCCACACACAACACCAAAAACGTGGGGTGTTCCGGTCTTTGAATGACAGCGTATACTGCAGTCACACCAAGGCCCTTTCCCTTTGTACAGCTTTTTCTACATTTATATTTGTATTTCCCAGATACTTTTCACAGTCCTGCATGCAGCTCTAAGTGTACTTCCAGTCAGGGTACAGCATTCTGTGGTCCTTACGATACTGCTATTTAATAAATGTTAGTACCTAAAAACTAACATGGATCTTGATTTCTGATACTTTGGTTTCAGGTTTGCTATGCTAAAGAGTTAAAGGAAGGCTTTGTGGAATACACTGAACAAGTTGTCAAACTGATGGTCCCTCTACTGAAATTTTATTTCCATGATGATATCCTATAATTTTTGAATGCAAAACATTTCTAGAATTAGTTAAATTGTAGCTTGAGTGTTTGACTTTGTGTTAACTGATGTGTGCTTCACTATGATTGTTTGCACTAACTGTAATTTAAGATTGTAAACTACATTTTTTGCAGGTGCTTTAGTGTCATGGTTTTTGTGCCAAAAACAAGAAGAAAATGTTACCTATTTTCTAGTTGACAGCTTTTTCTGTGAACCACTGGAAAGATTTTAAGGATTGATATTTTTAGCAAATGTTTGTAGTTGTATATAAGAACTTTTCTCAAATATCTGTTGGTGGTGTTAAGCTAAGACTTTTTTATAATTTTTTTTTCAACGTTTCTTTTTTGAGAGACCGAGCACGAGAGGGGGAGGGGCAGAGAGAGAGAGGGAAGCACAGAATCTAAAGCAGGCTCTAGGCTCTGAGCTGTCAGCACAGGCCCAACACAGGGCTCGAACTCACGAACGGTGAGATCATGACCTAAGCCGAAGTCGGACACTTAACCGACTGAGCAACCCAGGTGCCCCGAAACTAAGAGTTTTCTTAATAGGTTAAGAGACCCGCTGATAACTTTCTGTGGCCTAGTCCTGCATTTCAAATGTGGGTATCACCTTGGAGAAACCTTTCTTGATAAATCTGCATGTTAAATGTTTTCCTTCCTAACATGATTGTCGTAATTAATACATGGAAACATTTTTAGGCCTTAACACACACACACAATTTCGTAGATGGGTTTAAAAAAAAGGGACAGCCCAACAGAGTGGTTGAGGCCAAACTCAGATCTTCCTGACTCCAGAGCCCCTTTGTTTTAGTTCCTCATGCAGTATCCTGTAGTGGTATCCTTTACAGAAGATGGCTTTTGCCCAAGAGAAACTTACCATGATGAGAGAGGACAAAGGGAAGTCTCACGACCTGATGTCACAACTGACACTAGATAGGGAGGGGCAGCTTGGTCTTCATTGAAACTGAAAAGGCTCTGACAGGAGAACTTAATTAGTGTTCCCAGGAGAAATACAGCTTTGGTTGCATTTATTAGTAACATTTTTTTTAATTTTCTTTTTTAAAGTTTGTTTATTTTGAGAGAATGAGCAGTGGGGGCAGAGGGGGGGCGGGTATAGGAAGAGGGAGAGAGAAAATGCCAAGCAGGCTCCACGCTGTCAGTGTGGAGCCTGACATGGGGCTCACACTCAAAACTGAGATCATGACCTGAGCCAAAACCAAGAGTCAGACACTTACCAACTGAGTGCCACCCCCCCACCAGGCTTCCCATTAGAAATATATATTGCATAAGTTTGGGGATGAGAACATACTAAGATATGCTCTAAGGGTCCCAGAACCTTTTACAATCATTTCTGTGTTTGCAGGTCACATTTGAGACTCACTGCTGTATTGTAGGTGACAGAAAAGACAGGGATAAGTCATATGGCCAGGGAGATGTCTGTTTTTATACACACGATATATTTAACACAAGCTCCTGGATAGCAGTCTCAGATAATCTGGCCATATGACTGGCACTCGGTGAACACTTTAACATTTACGTAAGCAGAATGAGAGAACAATCTTTCAAGGAGAGGAATTACACTAAGTGTGTTTGAAAGTATTGATTACGTTTCCTTAACAATAAAACGTGTTCGAGTGGCGGCAGCAGAATCCATGCCTCTTCTCCTGGAATGTGCGAGAGTTCGTGGTCCTGAGTATCTCACACAGATGTGGCATTTTATGTGTGATGCTCTAATCAAGGCCATTGGCACAGAACCAGACTCAGATGTCCTCTCAGAAATAATGCATTCTTTTGCAAAGGTAAATATTCTTCTCTTAAAAGTATGTATAAGGTTGTATGTTCATATATTAGTCTTGCTAAAAATAAATAAAATTCTATCTTATAACAAGTGATTTTTTTTTATTTACTGAAAATGTTTCTTTCTTATTTTAACGTTTTAGTCCAGTCTTGATAAGTTGCCACCGTCATTTACCTAATAATCCAACTGCAGAATCTTGGCTCATCTCCAGCTCACACCTACTTTCTGTCCTATTCTCTCCTAGATGCCTCTGCTCTTCATTTTCCCTTATGTCTTCTCTGTGCTGAGATCGCCTCCTTTGGTCTGCTCCCGATGTCTCTCTCCTTTCTTTCCCTCCCAGTTCATTCTCCTTTTCTCAGGCATGAACTTGCTCAATACTTGCACTCCTCTTCCCAATATTCCTGGTCACCCCCATTGTTCACGGCTCCATGGTCTGCTCCACAGTTTGGTTTAAAAATTCTTCATTACCTTTCATTTGTCCCCATTTACACTCTTACAGTTCACATTTCTTCTATTTTAACAAAGGAGGCCCCCCTGGGCCTTTGTGCATGTGATTTCCTCGGCCTGTAGTGCCCTCCCAGCACCCCCTTTCCTTTCTCCCCACTGTGTTTGTGTAGACCGTGTGTGTGGTAATTGAGCTCCTCAGAAGCTGGATAGTCTGCTCCATCTTTGAGATGTCAGCTCCTAGCAGTAATGCCTGGCATTTAAGATCTGCTCAGGACATGTTCAAAATAAAAATATTTTTTAAATTATTTTCTTTGAAGTACTGTCATACGAACATACACCAAGCAAGTGTAATCTAGTCATTTAATCGTTAGTCTTCAACCGTACTGAGTTATGTTAATTTTTCTCATGTTTCCGTGTTATTCTTAACAGAACTTAACTGTTGACTCTTAAAACACTTAAATCTCATGGGTTGCTTTCTTTCCTCAATTTCATCATTAGTGCATTGAAGTAATGGGAGATGGATGCCTTAATAATGAACATTTTGAAGAGTTGGGAGGCATATTGAAAGCTAAACTCGAAGAACATTTTAAAAATCAAGAATTGCGGCAAGGTAAGTTCTCCACACTTTTATTTCTGAATGTAATCCTTGACCGTTTTGGCGACCATTTAAAAAGACATTTATTTGGGTGTGTTTTAGTTAAAAGACAAGATGAAGACTATGATGAACAGGTGGAAGAGTCACTACAAGATGAGGTAAATTATTCCCTTCAGAACTTAATTTGTATGATCATTTGCATCTGGAACATTTTTAAATGCTTAAGTTTCTAATTCATTTCTGACTTGTCATTCTGATGTAATTATCGGTAATTTTTAGCAGAAGAATCTGACATGTATTTCATTTACTAATCTAGAGAATAAGTAATTGCAGTTAGCTGATTTGTGTTTTGGATGCTGTGTGTTTTTGCTGCAATACCTCCCACATGACAGCACTTCTAAGTTCACCTAGTGTTTCTTTTATATATGCCTCTCAGCAAATTTTTATTGGCTGGCGTATTCACTGTTTTAAAGATTAGTGGACTCAAAGTCAGGTGTTAAATGACTGTCTAAAGCCACACACTGCCGCGAGTCTAGGGCTTAAGGCCAGATCTTTTTGTAACAACAGCTGTCTTTCTACCAGATCACAGGATAGTGAGAATTTCCTTATAAATAATACACATGCAGTGGTTGAAATAAGTCTTCTACGTTGCTTTGTTCAGTTCTCTCCTCATCAAACCATTTGATGCCATCAGATGTATTTCAGCTGCATATTTAGGTTCCAGGATGTGGCACGTAGCCATCCTGGTGGACCAGTGCTCCCATGCTCGGGTCATCCCCTTTCTGTGCAGGGTGCTCCCACGCGTGGCTCATCCCTTTTCTGTGCGGGGTGCTCCCGCACACGGCTCATCCCCTTTCTGTGTGGGGTGGTCCATCCCTTTCTGTGCAGGGTGCTCCCATGCTGACACACACAAATTGCTCCCAGGGATGAGGTGTTGTCAGTTAACTGACCCCACATCTCTCCACCCATCTGCTCCAAAATTAGAAACATTCTTGCAGAAAGCAAAAAATACTACTGAAGTAAAAACACTTCTGTTTCAGAATTTGAAATGTAAGTATGTTCCAAGGAAAGTCTTTGGAGGAAGTGCAGTACTGGCCGCACTTCTCTTTCTGTCAGCAGGTGGGAGGCGTGACACCCAGCCGTAGAGGTGCCCTTACAGTGATGAGTAGTTTAATTTCTGCATTTGCTAGATTTTTGTAAATGAATGTTACTGTTAGCAGTAGTAGTGGAGATGCCTTTTGATACATATGGGTGTTGTGTGTGTTTTTGTTTTTAGGATGATAACGATGTTTATATTCTGACCAAAGTGTCAGACATTTTACACTCAATATTCAGTAGCTACAAGGAAAAGGTGTTACCATGGTTTGAACAGCTGCTCCCGTTAATTGTCAACCTAATTGTAAGTGTTACCTCTCTTTGACCGTTATTTTAGATAGTTGACCTGGGATTGTTTCAGTGCAGCACTTGAAAACACACTTCTAGGTTAAAATGGACCTTAGAAAACCCTAAGAAATTTCCATGATTTTATCAGGTTTATTGCATTGCCCTTGATATTTTCTCATTTGATACATGCTAGAAGTTTGCTAATTAGGTTTTCCGTAGTTCAGTTAAATCAGAATGCATTCCAAAGACATACAAATGACTTTTCATTATTTCAGGTTATCCGTGCCCTGCTCAGTTATCAACATAATTAGTTTTTTTCAGTGGACCCTAGAGGACTCCCTTAAAATCCTTGTTACATACAGCCAGCAATCATAGATTCTGCATGATGGCCTTATGTATTCAGTCTTTAAAATACACATGAAAAGCAATCAATAGAAATTTGTCTCACTTTGGCTTTTAATCTTGTATTTAGTAGTGCAGCACGTTTTTTTTAAAAACTTAGGTACATAGGACTTAACCTGTTGAGTGGATATATAAAGTTAACATCGTCATAACTTTTGTTGTTCTTTAAATACAGCATTATCATTGTCTTTTTTGTGAATTAAATGTACCTATGTTGTTGCTGCTGTTGGTTCTTCCGGTATATGCTGATATCAAATTGTGGGATTTTATTAAAAAATCATACAAAGTCTTTTAAACCTGTACTTCCTTAAGTCTGTGTTGTAATTTGAGGATTCACAAGAAGTGATTATTACTGTGTTTTTCGTTGCCTGTATCTGGAATATCCATGTAAGCTTATCACTTACATGATAGCCTATAGTGAATTTTTTTTTAACGTTCTTCGTGTACTCCAGTATTCAGAGCTTAAAAGATTATCTCTTTTATAGTGTCCACATAGACCATGGCCAGACAGACAATGGGGATTGTGCATCTTTGATGATGTCATAGAACACTGTAGTCCAGCCTCTTTTAAATACGCAGAATATTTTTTAAGGCCGATGCTCCAATATGTGTGCGACAGCAGCCCCGAAGTGAGGCAAGCAGCTGCGTATGGCCTGGGTGTCATGGCACAGTACGGTGGAGAGAACTACCGGCCTTTCTGTACAGGTACTTTCTTCTGCTCGGTCCCAGGCATCCCTTTTATCGCTCTCTCGTTCTCTTTTCCACATCCCCAAACATTATAGCTATTTCTGCTGTGTTCTTCTTCCCTTTTTCAAACGTCTCACCTATAACATATACAAATTGACCGTCTTTATTCTCGGAGATACGGAAATGAAATCTGAGTGGAATCAGAGCCTCCCCACCCCCATCCTCCAGAGTAGAGTTCATTTTGGGCTTGGGAGGTACACCCCAGCTGCGGCATAGGACTTTTAAAACATATGGGGGTCCCTGTAAAGCCAGCGCAGGAATACAGCTGGAGGCTTTTAAAAGCTTGAAGTACCCTGAGATGATCGGGAATTGAATGTTGAGTCTGCCGACCTCTTGGGCTCCCAGTTAGTGGAGCACTGATGCTCCAGCCCATGCCGGGGCAATCCTCCTTTCCTTCTTAGGTCTGGCTCTGCAGCCGAGAAAACAAAACGGGCTGGACACTTCAATAATTCTTCACTACAATCGATAACTGGACCGAAGATAAAAAGAAATATTTATATAAAAAATACTGGCTTTGCATGAAAATGTGAGGTTTTAAAAAACTGACCTTTTTGCAATTGCTTATTTTAGAAGCACTTCCACTGCTGGTAAGAGTTATTCAGTCTGCTGATTCTAAGACCAAAGAAAACGTCAATGCCACAGAGAACTGCATCTCAGCAGTGGGGAAGATTATGAAGTTCAAGCCTGACTGTGTGAACGTGGAAGAAGTCCTGCCTCACTGGTTGTCTTGGCTTCCACTACATGAGGATAAAGAAGAAGCTGTTCAGACTTTCAATTATCTGTGTGACTTGATCGAAAGGTAAGAAAAAGGACAAATAGACCTCACTTTCTTCCTCTCTAAACAGTGTTTCCTGTGCACAGCCCCTCAGATGTATAGGTTTCTAATAATGTTGTCTTTAAAACCGTATCACAGTTAACGCTGCCTTACAGTTAGATCTAGTTTGACTTGTTCTTTATGGAATTCAACAGATGAGGCATTATAGAACATAATGTTTTAAGAAGATTCTCTTTCAAGGGTGTCTGCGTGGCTCGGGTTAAACATCCAACTCTTTTTTTTTTTTTTTTTTTTTTAACCGTTCATAGCGGTGCCTGGATGGCTCAGTTGATTAAGTGTTCAACTTCCACTTAGATCATGATCTCAAAGTTCGGGAGCTCGAGCCCCGTGTCAGTTCTGTGCTGACAGCTCAGAGCCTGGAGCCTGCTTTGGATGCTGTGTCTCCTTCTGTCTTCCCTCCCCCATTCACGCTCTGTCATTCTTTCTCAAAATTTTAATGTTTGTTTGTTTGTTTGTTTGTTTGTTTGTTTGTGAGAGAGAGAGAGTGCATGCACATGCAAGCAGGGGAGGGGCAAAGAGAGAATCCAAAGCAGGCTCCGTGCTGTCAGCACAAAGCCCGATATGGAGCTCGAATTCACGAACCATGAGGTTATGACCCGAGCCAAAGTCAGATGCTCAACTGACTGAGCTGGCCAGGTGCCCCAGGCATCTGACTCTTGCTCTCAGCTTGGGTCCCTTCTCAGGGTCATGAGTTTGAGCTCCACACTGGGCTCCACACTTGGCATTGGAGTCTACTTAAAAAAAAAAAAAGTTTCCCTTTTAATGTTGTTGCCCGTTTATGTCACCAAAATGTCACCCCATTTATCTCTTGTTTATTTATTTGGCTTTAGATTCTTTTTTTAATCTCCGCTTTACAGAAGTAGAATTGACATGTATCATGTGTTAGTATAATGAGATCAAAGTATGTCATTAGCACCATGGTTTTTGGATTCAAGAATCAGTGGTATAAGGAAAGTATTCCAGTTGGGTAATCAAGATCTGGCCCTGGGCTCTGGCATTATTAATGCTCTTTTGTGTCCATGAGTATATCTAAGAATTGCAACAACCTGGAGGCTACAGAAGCTATCAAATCAAAGGCATGTTCTGTGGTGTGTTTTTCTAAGTCCAAGTTCTCCTAAATGTTAATCAGATCAAGGCTCTGTCACTACTAATTACTGCTTTTATTCATGAATAACTCCAAGGGCTACAACCACTCATCTGGAATTCGTAGAAATAGGCCAGTGAGCATATTCCTTCATCTCTGTTTAAGTTCAGGTTCACACAAGTATATTTGTGTGTTCCCACTGAGAACTGTCATTAAGGGATGTGCTAACCCTGGTGGAGACTGCACACTCCTTATCTACTACTGCCTTTGAAGTGACCACTTCTCCATCATGCTGTTTGATCATCTCCCTTGGAAAGGACTGTTGTGAAATTCTCTTAATGACAAAGACTGGAATCCCAGTTAAATACACTGTTATGTTTCTTTCCATTAAACTTGCCTGACGTTTACTTCCTGGCTTACTCTTTTTTTTGTTTTGTTTTGTTTTCTTTTTTTATTAGAGAGGGAGAAAGAGAGAATGAGTCGGGGAGGGGCAGAGAAAGAGGGAGACACAGAATCGGAAGCAGGCTCCAGGCTCCCAGCTGTCAGCACAGAGCCCAATATGGGGCTCGAACTCACAAACCACGAGATCATGACCTGAGCCAAAGTCGGACACTCAACCGACTGAGCCACCCAGACGCCCCCTGGCTTACTCTTAAAATGCCCATAAATCCTTTTGAACTTCACATTTATTTGGAAATCATTTTGCCATATAAGAAACTGCCATATAAGAGCTATTCTTAGTAATAGCTCTGTTGTTTTGTTTTGTTTTTTTAATAAGTCACAAGTTATTTATAAGGCACTTAGAATGTCCTATTTATTGTTTGGCCCTTGAAACTAACCTGAGATGAGCCAAGTATTTTTCTTAATTTACATGGGAAAACACTGAAGAGCTAATAAATAAAATTAGCTGGTTTTTCTGCCACTGAATTTGATTTTAATGAATGCATAATCATTTTATAAAGATCCTATAGCAGAATTCCATATTGGGGGAAGGATATAGGAAAATATGAGTGCTTGCGTAATTTTTCCTTAATTTTCATTTATAATGGCTTTCTTCTCTTTGGTCAGTAATCACCCAATCGTTCTTGGCCCCAACAACACCAATCTGCCCAAAATATTCAGTATAATTGCAGAAGGAGAAATGCATGAGGCAATTAAACATGAAGATCCTTGTGCCAAACGTCTGGCTAATGTAGTCCGCCAAGTACAGGTAAGCTGTTTTGCGGAAATGAAACAGTTTCTTAGGGAGGTGTTTTGTTTTGTTTTCTGTTCTACAAGGAAAAAAATAGGTACCCAATGAGCAAAGGAAGTTTCATTTTTATATTCTCTTGTCTCCAACCTTCAGATTACTTAATGTATACTGTGTCTATATGTTCTCATCTTTTATCAGTACTAAAATGTTTGTCTTAAACTTGAGATACTTCAAACCTTCCACTTGGTGCTTAGCACATACTCCTGTAGAAGGTTTTTTTTGCATTGTCTGTGAAGAAAAAAAGATGAGATTTTAATAGTAAATGAGCTGTCAGCTACCAAAGTTTTTTAAGTGATTTATGCTCCTTATTCCTTTGTGTTGTTTACTTGACTGTGTCCTCTACCTAATATAGCTTTTTCAGGTTAGATTGGATGAAGAAAACAGTGTGAGTGAAATGAACTTTAAAGAAATGCATAGATTTCTTGCTTTTATGATGGCACTCCTCAAACTACATCGACAGAAAGTATTTGGCATTATTATAGTCTACCTAATGATGAGTAGTAAAATACTTCTAAATGACCATTTCACTGAATCTAAATGTATGAAATTGTTTTTTCCTAGACTTCTGGAGGATTGTGGACTGAGTGCATAGCACAGCTCAGTCCCGAGCAGCAGGCAGCCATACAGGAGCTCCTGAACTCTGCTTGAAGGGCCTTAATATCACCACCAGAAAACTAACTCCAAATAAACGTTTACCCTTTTGTTTAGGTTTCTTTGTTTTGTTTTTGGGCAAAAGAGAACGGTAGAGTTGTGTTGTGTAGGCCATTCTTCTGCAAAGCCACAACAGCAGGAAGAGAAGCACTGGGTTTCAGAGTGGGGTTTGAAAGGATTTCTATGGTACCACTGAAGAGGTTCCCTGTAAGCCCTACAGCAGCACTGAAGAGTATTTTTCTATTGGTATAAGCCACCCACGTGAAGGTGAAAGGGAAGGAAAATTAATTTTTCTCATTAGACTTAAGGAAATTTAAGACAAAACAGCTTTAAGATCAGTTATTCAGTGTAGATGTGTACTAAAACAATTTGCTATACACCTAGTGTTCTATTAATTGGATGTGAGTCTTTTTGTAGGGTAGAAAGAAGCCTTCTACCCAACAAACCAGTAGATCTAAAAATTGGAAGAAAAAAAAAAAAGCTGAAGACAAAAACAAGCATGAAAATGTCATATTTGATGTCACTTTCAGTTTTTTCCCAAAAGGCTTATGCAGTGACTCAATCTGGAAAGCTCTCCAGCTTCCAGCCCTTGAATGTGAAGTGTCGTTGGCATGTCTGGCAGTAGTGTCTCATTCACTCAATAAACAACATTGAAGTACAAAGAGATCTGTGTAGAAATTCAGTACTGTCTGGCTTTGATTCATTTAATGTTTTTAATATAAGAATAAGCTAATATTTTTTTAGAGTAGCAACTATGTCTTCGAAGGTTTTCTTTTTCCCCTAATATTTTCCTTGTGCATTTAGTTTTTACCATCTTCCACTTTAATTTAAGCTAAGTTATATACCTATTCCTTCACAACCGGTATCCCTTTAAAGTTTGCAAATTTCAACCAATAGTTTTTTTAAACTAGTGTTGTTCTGGTAGATAAAAAAGATCTGGCTTAGTATTTTCACTGCAAATTGTAATTGATAGGGAGCCACGTACAACTTTCAGACTTTTAATTTTATGATAACTATTATGCCTAAAATTATTTGCTGATAAATTCAGTAAAATGTATGAAATTTTTTTCCTTGTGTGTTAACCTCATAGCAGTGAATGACTTGCTGTTGTTTCTTTACATAATTTTTCTAAGGGATCTTAATAGATTTCTGTTGAAACTTCAGTGTTAACACTTTTATAGTTTGTACTAAATTTAACCGTGATACAAAAATGAATTTTATGCATAGATCAGAATTTAAAATTAAAGATTTTTTCTTTAAGTGATTTGCATTACTTTATTAAAATTAAATCTGAAATGGAATAGAAAGAATGAGTTAAAATTAAGATGGTTCACTTGGTAGCAAATATCCTTCAAATATATTTTCAGTTTTCAGCACATTGTTAGCCCAGAAGCTTCAGTATCCTGCAGAACAGCATTGAATGACTTCACCAGCACAATCATTGCTTTCAGTGGGCACCTACTCGACCGTTTTGTAACGTGTGTGGGTAACACTTGGAACTACTTTATACCCTGTATTCCTGTTGGAGTAAAATGTGTCAAGACAACTCCTTTGTGCTTTCTTATGTAGAATAGAGTTTGGAAGGCCGAATCGTGTACTGATTGCAATAGCAGTTTCACTGTTGTTTTTAATTTAAATTATTACAACACTTAAAACATGTTAAAAATGTGGCGCGCCTGCCTAAGTTGAAATGGAAGTGTGATCAGAAGATGGCTGCATGTTTTTGGAGAATCTAGTGTCTGCAAAGCTCTGTACTAAGTACTTACGGGTAAGATTCGTAGCTTCTGGTTTAAACACTAATGGGAAAGTCAGAAGATGGAGCAGTGAAGAGTCAGTAAGATCCCTGAAAGAAGTAAATGGGTGCAGATCCATCCTCGGGCTAGAAATAGAGAAACAACTGAAACTGAATCGCATTCATCAGGGAGAGGTTGGTATTAAAGGCTGTTACTGTGCCATGATCCGGAAATCCAGGGCTTGTAACTAATTGTAATATGTTCATGAACTAACGGTTCTTTGGAATTATCTGGGGACACATTTTTAATACCTCATTTTATCTACACAAGATGAAAATTCATGTTTTTTCCTTTTGTACCAAATTTAGTTGCCTGGTGGCCTTGCGTGTCAGCCAACAATGGTATATTTATGAATCCAAGCTATTTCTGGAGGAAAATCATGTGTGTGGCTCTTACGTTTTCTGGGTATTTTGTAACAAAGGATTAAGTTACCTGCACAAGTATTAGAAATTTGTAGCAAAACTTATTTGGAGTATTTTTTTAATGCTGTAAATTTAAAGAAAAGTAAAATTGTCTTAAAGCTAATTTGACACTTCTGTAATGGAAGGCAACTTTATCATAACTCTGGAGTTGTAGTTTGACTAACTGAACCATCACTAAATAATACGCAAATAAACATTCTTGATGCACCTGGTCTCATAGTAAATAAGGGGGGTGCATATTAATAGTGGTGTGAGCATTATATTTTTATTAAGGCATTTTAAGCAATTTGGAAGCCCCTCACAGCAAGGTAATGTTTTATTTAGTATGGCTTCATTCTGCCTACAGGTATTGGATAAAAGTTTTTTGGCTTTCATCTTGTTGCATAGAAATCACTACTCCTATTCCTCTTTGCCTCAAAGGAGTGATGGCCAGAAGCTGCCGTCTTTGATTTCCTTAGCTCCAAACGTGGCAGTACCACTGTTTCAGAAGAGTGTGAACCAACTGCAACGAGGAGGCTGGGATTTTCATTTCCAACACTTGAACTTCTGAAGCAGAGGGGCAGGGGTAACAAACCATTCTGGACTAGACTTGCTTACCCCCCTCCTTACCCCCTCCCTTTTTTTTTTTACACAGACCTTTAGTCCAGACAGTCATTGCCTAGACTATACAGATTATATTGTTTATATGAATGGATAAATACTAACACTTAGAAGATAAAATTATAGCTCAGTTGTTACTTTCTAAAAACTGAATCCAGAAGCGGTGTGGTATGTATGGATTTTATGCAAAACATCTCCCAAATGCTTAATTCTAGTTAAGGCAGAAGAGTGATTCTGAAATGTTTCTTGGTGATTCTGATCTTTCATTGTTTCCTCAATCTATAAGTCTCTGTCCTCCTTGACTGTCCTTCAGATTGTGATGGAAATCAAGACTTGCGCCGTTTGTGTGGATAAGGAATTAGTTCCCCTTTGTCTCTGGACACTTTGTGACAGATGGGTAGAAAATGTCCAAGTTTTCCATTGCAGCCTGACCACACCCTGTGTTTTCAGGCACACCTTGAAAGAAAGATCATGGTGTTGAGTGATGAAAACCAGGGGTCAGCAAACTTTCTAAGGGACAAAAAATATTTTAGGCTTTGCAGGCTCAAAGGTCTCTCTTAAAACTACTTAGCTGCCATTCTAGCGCCAGACCGTCCGTAGGCGATACCAAACGAGAGGGTGTGGCTGTGTCTCCTTAATCTACAAAAACAGGCTGGCCGTGGTTTGCTGACATCTGATGAGAACCATTGCTTGGGTTCAAAAGTCTCACTGTACATGTATTAACACCTTGGACAAATTAACCTATGTCTTAGTCGCCTTCTCAAAAGTGGGAGCAATAGCACACACGCATTTTGGCTGCAACTACTTACTAGTCTAGGCCCTCCTAGAGCCCCCGTATTTCTCTGCCTCAGTATTCGTTTGTAAAACAGTCTGTCGACAGATCTACCACACGGGATGGTTGTGAGGCCTGAGGTAGTACAACACCAGAAGCACCTGAGACTGCCTAGCGGTGCAGGTTTGCTATTTGAGTACACGTTTGAAGAGGTAGAATTAAATCTGGACAGCATCTGCTTTTACAACTAGTTACGTCATAGTTACTCCATGGAACGTGGAGTAGTACTTCCCAGCGAGAATGCGGTCACTTTGATTAAGCTGTGTAACAAACACTGACCGGCTTCAGTGCAAGTGCTGAACAAAACGTCTGCCTTTAGGTAGGGGACACCCAATTACATAACAAAAGTAGAAGGTAGAATAGGAAGAAAGAGAACTAACATATCAAGTACTGCAAATAGGGGATGTACACAGTGGCCTTAAACTGCCCACTCCTGGTCCCTGAAGAAACCCCTGAGCTGAAGCTTTCTGCCTGGCCTTGCTGGCACCGTGGAGCTGGTGCTAGGGTTGTGTCACAGATGGCCCAGAGTACCAGACCATCACGTGCTCTCTTGGAGGGTGAAGGAGCCGGGCACAGAAAGCCTGTTGGGTGCCCAAACCCTCTCCCCGCAACCGAGCACAACTCCTGCCTAGGGGAAGTGTTGCCAGTAAATCACAATCTGGTTGACCGTGAAAAATGCCGAAGTATTTGTTGCCCATTTAGAAACCTGGTCCCAATCCCCAACTGCAGCTAACTCTTGTTTCACAATATGTAGAAACCTAGTGGGGCAGGTGAGCTTTTTGTGTCTGTTTCTGTCCCACGTGTACATGACTGCCCCTTACCATTTAATTTCACACTCCCAGACTTTTCCCAAACTCCTTTCGGCTTCAGCTGACACGTCTTACATAGGTCTAAAATTTGGCCTTTATAACAAAGACTGACTGCAAATAGTGGGAAAATACAGGATTGTGGCCATATTGCACTTTGTGCTTTAAAAATATTTAAGGTTTATGGGGCATCTAGGTGGCTTAGTTGGTTGCGTCCAATCTCGCAGTTCATGAAGTTGAGCCCCATGTTGGGCTCTGTGCTGCCAGCTCAGAGCCTTGAGCCTGCTTTGGAATCTGTCTCCCCCTCTCCCTGCCCCTCCCCCGCTCACATTGTCTCAAAAATATTTTTGAAAATTTTTAATAAAAATATTTAAAGTTTATTAAAGGGGCACCTGAGTGGCTCAGTCAGTTGAGCTTCCTTCCAACTCTTGGTTTCAGCTCAGGTCATGATTTCATGGTTCGTGAGTCTGAACCCTGCATGGGTCAGTGCAGAGCCTGCTTGGGATTCTCCACCCCCCCACCCCGCTCGCACTCTATTTTGAGAGAAAAACACAACCTGTCAATTTTTAGTGTTCCTGAATTGTCTCGAGAGAAAAGGTTACCACTACTATATAAAAGATCAGTAAGTCGTAAGACCAAGAACTCAGGGGCCTTTTCTAAAAAAGTTTACTCTGAGAGAAAGCAAGCAGAGGAAGGACACACAGAGAGAGAGGGAGAGTATCCCAAGCAGGCTCCAAGCTGTCAGCCCCAGAGCCTGACGTGGGGCTCTATCTCATGGCTGTGTGATCATGACCTGAGCGGAAATCAAGAGTTGGACCCTTAACCAGCAGCCACCCAGTACCCCTGTGAAGATACTAAAGGGGGTACTTTCTGATTCACAATGGAGATCGCCCCTTCCCTCCCGAGATGGAAGCTTCCAGATCTCTGCCACCAAAGACAGTGAGTGGGAGGCCCTGCAAAAGCCTTCAGGGATCCCACTCACTCCAAAGCTACTTGCTTCCCTAGATGGCCTGTGCGATCCCAGTGCAGAGGCCAGCTCAGACAAGTCATTCCCAGAGGTGTGCAAGGCTGGGGGCCAGGCAGCAGGGCCTGCTTCCGGCTCTGATCCACGGTCCCCCACAGCCCTGCCTCCCCAAGTACCCAGCAGCCCAAACCCCATTCCCTCCTGGGAAGGGAGCCCTGGACCCACGGACTTCTGCTGTTTTGAAAACTGCTTAGACCTGCAGGTAAGGTGCTGTCTCCCTCATCCCCCGCTCTACTTTGTTGTACTAGACCATTTGCTTCTTGCCTGGGCCTGTTTTCATTGCAAACATCTCAACCTGGCCTTTATCTGATCTAACTAGAATAGATGACATGGTTTCTGAATTGTTGCTCTTGGATGCTCCAAAGGCTTCTCTAATTTTGTGCGGTGGAGAGTGCTGGTGACAGTTCAATGGAATGATGTAACCCAAGTGCTTACGTGGTTCAGGGTAGTGGCTTTACTATGACACCTACACCCAGGTCCCGGAGACCAGCCGCCAATTAAATACTCCAAAACCAACCAAGATTGGAAAACCTGATAATCTGAGCTTTCTGCTTCTGAACTCAGGTGAACATTTTGCTGGAAATATTTTAATTATTTATGAAAAGGTCCTTGACATTTTCTGAAGCAGATGGCAGTGGATAAGTAAGGAATGGGTAGATAATCACTGTTTGCTTATTTAAAAAAAATAAAGGTCTCTTCCTTAGTTGGCATATGGGTATTTCGAGAAGAGGCTCAAATTCTGCGGAGTCTTAAATTTTTTTTTTAATTATTTAACTTATTTTTACACAAAGGGCCACCTGTACCTGGTTCAAACTTCAAGATTTATTTTAAAAATGATTCAGGGAAAAGTCTCTTTTCACTCTTGTGCCTCAGCTGGCCCCATTGAGCTTTCCTTGTGAAAGAAAAATTCATAGACTTGGTCCCAACAGGACTTTTTTGCCCTGTATTTGATAACCTCCCTCTGGAAGGAAATCAGCATTCCAGATGAAAAGCCTATGCTTTCTGATGGATATGAGTCAGGTTAACAGTTCTGAGAAGGGCACCTGGCTGACTCAGGAAGTAGTACACAACTCTCCATCTGGGGGTTGTGAGTTCAAATTACACGTTGGGTGCAGAGATTACTAAAAAAAAAAAAAAAAAAAAAAATAGATTTTTTTTAATGTAGTTCGAAAAAACAAAAAAAAACCAAAACTATTCTGAAAAACTACCCACCTACCTAGTTAACCCAGCCTGAACTCTAATCAGACATTTGGTTTATTTTGTTTTATTTTTTTTTTAAGCCAACAGTGATTACCTAACCTAATTTTTTCGTGCCTCTAAATGCCTCTGCTATGAAAGAAATCTTTGAAATTGGCCTGCTCAAGATCTATGTTCCTGCAGTAAATTTATACTAAAGTTCCAACATACTACATTGTCTGAAAGGATTTTTTAAGCCATCTTCCGTCTTATGTATCCTTCCAAGGTGATGAATATTCAAATGGATCTTTGGAATGAAAGTACATCATTTTCACTAGGAATTATCAATAACCAGCTCTATTAAAGGTGGAGGTTAAAGATCTTTTGCCCTCTAAATTGAAACGCTCAGTACTGGTTATCATCAAATTGGTAAAATGAGGTCATCACATTGATTTAGAACCTCATTTCGTTTTAAACTAAGTGGCATTGGGCCAAAAATCCTTTTATTGCTAAATCAGCATAAAGTCTCGCTCTCATTAGGGAGAATATTTTCAAGTATGCATTTTCATAAAATAATTATCTTTACTAGCATTCCATTTTATTTTTTAAAGTTTAATAACATAGTTCTGTTCTTAATGTGTTTAGTTTTGTGGTTACCTGCTATTTATAGCAAACGATACCAGTTTTTTATTTGGGTAATGACTTAAAATTTTCTCTTAAAGCACTTTTTAAAAAGCGAGTTGATTTTTTAAATTATAATGCAAATACAGACACCATTGCCCTGAGGGTGCAGCAAAAATCATGCAGATGGTACTCATGATTAAATTTGAGATACTTCTTGACCAAGGTTTGCAATGAAATCCTGCAGGATCGACAAGTTTTGTCCTTTGTTATGAGAAATGCAATGCCATGGTTGTTCTGTCAGGTTAGACAAACAAAATTCAGCAATAGGCTCAGCCAACAGGACACTTGGAGGCATGGACCAAAAACTAAAGAACTGTACAGGTTTGGGGATTTTTTTTTAAATTGTGTTGTTTTAAAACAACTTCAAATTCATAGGTAAGTGTACAAAATAGCACACAGAACTCCCATATCTCCCTTCTCCAGATTCACCACCTTGAATGTTTACCTCCCAAATCCCTTGAGGGTGATGGAACCTGCCTCCTTGACCAAGCTCTGAGCAGGTTCCTCTGAGCACTTCTTCACACAGACCTTGACTTTCAGACTTCCTCTCTGCCTTGTCCAATCTAGCCAGAATTGTGCTATCAGTGGGGCCGCTGGACATTCAATATCCAGTCAGGTTCAGGGTCCTGCAGGTTGGTTCAGCCAGAACCCCACGTACCCCTCTTCACGGTTTTCCATCCGCCGAGCCCCACCTTGCCCCTTGCCTGGAAATCCCCACTTGTCCTCGTTGGAGTCAGAGCTGAGCCTGGTCTCTGCCACAGCATGGACCCACTGTCCTGGACCCTACACCTGTCACAACGGCCTCCCTGAATAAAGTCCACCTTGCCTTCTTAGCCAGTGTCATGAAAAATCTTTTCTTTAGCAAAAGTTACAGAATCCTAACCCGCTGTTCCTTCACAGTTCAGCACACATCTCCCAAGAATAAGGACATTTCCGTAAACACCACAGTATCATCACCATCAGAAAACTTAACGTCACCACAATAGTGTCCAGTGTCACATCCATGTTGAAAATTCACCAGTTGTGCTGGTCATTCATTCACTCATTCACTCCAAGCTTCCCTTGCTCTGCTCTCTGACACTGGGGTTGGGACTTTGCCAAGTGCATTTGCAGGGCTCCCTTGCCAGCTAGCTCCTGTGGGGACCCTACCGACGGGAGGCCCCGCTGGGAGACGTGGCAGGGAGAGGAGAAGGAAGGAGTAGGAGGAAGCTAGCACGTCAAACTCCAGCTTCCCAAGGGCTTCCCAGCATCAGGCACAGCACCCGCCTCCCACCCCAGCTTTGGGAGTGGGGAGCCAGCCCCCTGAGCTCTGGTTCCGGCCAGCCCAGCCCTTCTTTGCTCCCCTAGCCCTTGGGTAGTAGCTGCTCCCCAGAGTAGGAGAATCTCGCTTACCTCGGCCCCAGGCATCACAACTGCTTTGTGAATTTACCGATGTTTGAGTACCCTGTGTCTTACTCTTTCAGCCTTCCAATGTCTCTATGTGACCGATATTTTATTCGCTCTGTCTCATTTTTGTAATTGCATTTTTTCAACTGTGGTAAATACACAAAACGTTGAGATTACCATCTTAGCCACTTTTAAGGGAGCAGTTGAGGATTGTGGGGTGCGCTTTCATTGCCGTGCAGCATCGGAGTCTGGGGGTTCATGCATTATATCTGCCTTCTAACCTAGAAGGATTTAAACTCTTATCTTCAGGGCCCACAGAGAACAGGTGCACAACGAACGGCTTGGACAGGAGAATGAATGGAAAGCAGAAGCCTAAGGAAAGAATGAGCAAGTGCATGTTTTCCCCTGAGACTAGCGCTGGGTGGGGAAAAGCATGGACTCTGAAGGCATTTGAATTGTCCATGTGCTTTATTAAGGGGGTGGGTTTGGAAAATGTACTTGGCATTGACAAGCTTCCTACCTCGGTTTGCTCATTGGGAAATGGGGAAATAAATGCCTATTCCGCAGAGTTGCAATGAGGGCTAAGTGAGGTCAAGGGCGCAAAGGCCAGGGAATTCCTAGGTGCACAGCAAGGTGGGCCCTGCCCGCCCACAGGCCCTTCCTGCCCAGCACAATGCTGGCAAATCCTTATATCTCAGAACAAAATGTAGTTGATAGGTTGACGGTAGACACAGTGAAACAATAACCAAGACAGAATCTGTGACTCATTTATTACAGGGTGGGTGTCCTAAAAGCCCAAGAATATTAGATATCAAAAAAAGGCTTTGCTCTTTTACCTTAAAATGTATGCAAAATATATTTTTTAATGACTAGATCTTAAATATCCATCATCCCGAATGATGCTAATAGCAAGTAAATAACCCCCCGACGAAATCAGTGTGCGGAAGATAATATTACTGTTCCCTAATCATTGGGACTATCAGTGGTTTGCATTATGAGCAGCTTATGTGAGATTTTTATACTCTGTTTTGGGTGGCATCTTGGGTTACTTAAAAATGTGTCTTCCTGGAGAAAACTCTGAGAACCTTGAGGGGGCAGCAAAGGAGCATCACAACTTGAGGTTGAAGAACAATGAGGAGTTTCGTCATTTTGGGGAAGAGATACACTAACCTATCCTGAAGCAGTTTCTAAAGAATGTACCAGTTCTATTAGAAATACCTCAACGTATTCTGTTGCTGCCCAGGATTCTACTTTCGCCCCTTCCGAGGTCAACGTTCAGAGCATAAACAGGGAAGAAACACAGGTTACTGTGAATAATCAGAGCCGTTGGGGACTGGTCCTCTCCTGGGTTAATTATCAGTGTATTTGCACTGTATTATCTTTTCTGACCCTCCTCCATTGTTGGGACAAATAATCTGATTAACAACACAAACTTGGTAAAGCATGAGGCCTGAGCTGCTATTTATGTAAAATTATTTTGAAATTTTTCCACATTGGAGGAATTTTTAAAAGCTCTTTCTGGGGCACCTGGGTGGCTCAGTCATTTAAGTGTCCAACTTCGACTCGGGTCATGATCTCACAGTTTGTGAGCTCGAGCCCCACATCAGGCTCTGCACTGATAACACAGATCCTGCTTGGGATTCTCTCTCTCTGTCTCTTTCTGTCTCTCCCCCACTCATGTGCTCTTTCTCTGTCTCTCAAAATAAGTAAATAAACATAAAAAAAAAAACTGTCTATATAGTCAGTGCCTGATAAATGCCAACTAATTATTTGACCTTCGATACATATGTGGCAGATAATTAACTGCTACATAGCATTAGTCTTTAAAGCAATGTTTAGATCCCAGGTTCTACACATTCCTATCCGAATGATGGCCTGGTACAATATGGTTAAACAAATAAGGAAAAAGAAATTGGAGAAACCATGAGAGTTTTACGATCAAAATAATAGCATGGTAGGATTAAGGGGGATCATTGAGGATGAATATTAGAAAATATGAAAATTAACATCTGCTACCCTAAGATACAGATTAAGCTGGCTCTATGTACTTAACACATTTTTGAAAAGGAACACATGTACCATACAGTAATACTTTTCACACTGTTATAAATTTGGCATATGCCTCTGGAGAAAACAGTAGCTTTTCTGTGTGATAAACACACACACTTTTGACATAACACTGGATTTGTTCAATTATATCCTTTATCATGGATGGCCAATATGAGCACACTTAATTCTCCCACACTAAGAAGTCAACATGGACACTCAATCTCTTGTTTTCTGTGCATGATCCAAGCTTGTGTGTACTAAAATATAACGTGGCTACTGATGTTGAACAACTTGTCATGTGCTTGTTCGCCTATTTTATAATTGGATTGTTAGTTTCCTTTACTGTCAAGTTTTGAGAGCTCCTTATATTAAATATTACAAATGTAAGATCTTTGTGGGACATGTGATCTGCAAATACTTTTTCCTGGTCAAGAGCTTATCTTTCACCCTCTGGACAGGGTCTTTTGCAGCACAAAACAAGATAGAATCTGTATGCTGACAAATCACAACATATTGATGAAATAAATAAAAGAAAATCTAAATAAATGGAGAGGTGTCAGGCACTAATGAGTTGGAAAGCTCACTATACTAAAGATATCAATTTCCCCCAAATTGATCTGTAGATTCAACATAGTTCCTATAAAAATCGCCACAAGATTGTTTTTTGCAGATATAAACAATCCAATTCTAAAATACATATGGAATGGTGAAGGAACTTGAATAGTCAATACAACTTTGAAAAAGAAGAATTAAGTGGGAGGAAATACTCTACCTGTTTTTAAGACTTAGTATATAGTGTTAGTAACCAAGACAGCACAGTACTGGAAGAGGAATAGACACATAGATCAATGGAAGAGAAAAGAGAACCCAAAAATAGATCAATGTAATATGTCCAATTAATGTTTAGGAAAGGCACAATTCCACGGAGGAAGGACAGTGTTTTCAACAAATGATGCTGGAAAATTAGACATCCAGAGACAAACAAGGAAGTTCAACCTAAACTTTGCACTGAATGAAAAAAACTAATTCAACAATGGATCATTAATTAATTTATTTTTTCATTCTATTTTTTTAATTTATAATAGGCTTCAGGCCCAATGTGGAGCTTGAACTCACAACCCTGAGATCAAGAGTCACATGCTCTACCGACTGAGCCAGCCCAGCACCCCGGATCATGGATTTAAATGCACAATGTAAAGTTCTAACACTTATAGAAGAACACTGAGGAAAGAGTCGTTGGACCCTAGGGCTAGGAAAAGTGTTCTTAGACATGACACCAAAAACATAAGCCATTAAAAAATTTTTTAATTAAATTAGATGTCATTAAAATGTTTGTGTCCATCTCCTTTTGAGGAGCCATTCTTTCTCCCTCCCTCCGTAGAGACGGGAGCTTCCATTATCTTCGATGATCCCAATCCTGTGGCTACAAGGGATGGCACAGCTGGCCCAAGCTGGGCCAGTTGAAATACATAGTCTCCTGGTCATGGGAATTGGTGGAAAACTTGAACACATGATGGAAACCAGGCTTATCAGACCATCCCTGGGGTTTTCCACGTGTGGCCCGGGGGGGTGGGGGGGGGAGCCTTCTTTCTTCTCCAACCATGTGATGTGAGGATAGAAACCCATAAGGGGCAGTGATCACATGAGACAGCAGGTGTACAATGAGAAAGCTTGCCAAGAGAAGCAGAGAGACCGGTTCTGCATGTTCTTATGTCAAGATGCCAGCCCTGGTGGACCCCACGGCCTCACCAGGGCTGAGGGGAGGAGGACCACCACCCACCTATAGCCTATGCACAAGACACTGTTTGGGAAGCTCTGCCAGAGCCAGCAAGTCAGTCTCCTTTCTTCGAAGGGCTGTTTGAGTTGGGTTCTTGCCACTTGCAATGGAGGGAATTCTGACTACTTCAAAGCAAAGCTAGTTTGAAGACCCAGGATAGTCTGGTTGCAAAGGCTGTGCTTTTTACCACCGTGTGACCTACTGCCCCCACCATGAGTGCCCTCTTCTGGTTGAAATTCTACTTCCTAGAGACACGTTTTCTATGGAAACTCTCCCCTTTTGGGAAATTGTCATGTGTGTATCTATCATGGCTTCTACCAACTTTTCAACTACATTGAAGGTATCTGTTAGTGAAGAACGTTGAGATTCAGCTAATTGTCCACACTGTGCCAGTGAGTATGCTTTTTCATGTTTTTTCGTTTAATACTCAAGTATTTGGTGATGTCATGGTTTTGGTATTTCACCAATGAGGAAAGTGAAGCTCCATGAAAGTAAGGAATTGGCCCAAGGCCAAAGGTAATTTTCAACCCACTGATATTTCTGTTCTCCCTGTGATCACTCCCCTTAATGGGCTCTAAGAATTTATGGCCTCTGCTTTGGATTCTGTGACTCCTTCTCTCTCTGTCCCTCCCCTGCTAGTACTCGGTCTTGCTCTGTCTTTTCCATCTCTCAAAAATAAATAAATGTTAAAAAAAATTTAAACAAAAAAGGATTTATGGCCTCTCTAGTGCCTTTCCTTATTTAATTAAAACATTCCACTGAACCCTCCTATATTGCTGGTGGGAATGCAAATTGGTTCCACTACTGTGGAAAACAGTTTGATAGTTCCTTAAAAATTAAACACAGAATTACCATATGATCCACCAATTCCATTCCTAGGTATGTACCCAAAAGAATTGAAAGCAGGTGCTCAAATACATGATCAAAGTAGCACTAATCACAGCCAAAAGGCAGAGACATCCCAAATGTCCATCAGTGAACGAACGGACTAATTGTGGTATAGTCATACAATGGAATATTATTTAGCCATGAAAAGGAACAAAGCATTGATACATGCAACATGGATGAATCTCAAAAACATGCTAACTGAAGAAGCCAGACACAAAAGTCCACATACTATATGATTCCATTTATATGAAATGTTTAGAATAGGTAAATCCATAGAGACAAAGTGTAGATTGGTAGTTGTCCAACTGGTGGATGTCTTCTTTAGAGTAGCTAATGTTAACACAGTGTTTCTCTACAAATTATAAGGAATTTTAGGGTGCCCAGCTGGCTCAGTTGGAGCATGAGACTCTTGATCTCAAAGTTGTGAGTTTGAGCCCCACGTTGGGTGTAAAGATTACTTAAAAATAAAATCTTTAAAAACAAAGAAATGAAAAGGCATTTATGCATTTACACATAGCTATAGCCAAGGGTTTTTAGTTATCTTATAAAACAAGATCACACCATATGTTCCTTCTACATCTTGCTTTGTCGTCATCAGAAATTCCTACCGCAATAGATCCAAGTACTGATATAACTCTGACTTTTTATTTTTAATGGATATATATATCGCTTTTCTAACAAAAGTGAAAGAAGACCTACATTCAACCCACAATACAGTAAAACCTTGGATTGCAAGTAACTTGTTCTGCAAGTGTTCTGCAAGACGAGCAAACATTTTTAATAAATTTTAACTTGATAAATGAGTGATATCTTGCAATACGACTGGTATGTGACGCTGAGTTGTCACATGATCACAACTGAGTCAATGGTTTTCTCTCTCTCTCTATCTCTCTCTCTCTCTCTCTCTCTCTCTCTCTCCGGGATTGTCGGTGATTGTCTCCCATGGTCAAATGCTCAGTCTCAGGCCACGGTGCTTGTCAGAAAGCAGTGAATTTTCAGAATGTTGGGAAGTGCCCACAACTGACACTAGGGTATTTTTTGTCCCTTCAAAGTACCAATGGACAGTCCTTTGCTTTTCCATGCAAGAGTAAGCTTAGGAATGCTTTGCTTCATTCTAGGTCATTGGATAGGTTCTTTTTTAAAGTCGCATGAAAAGAAGTGTGACGATAGCACTGATTCTATTAATGATAGTGAAAGTCACTGTATGCAATAACCCTCCTCCCTTGTCCCCTCACACCAGCCACGAAGGTTTTCAAAGGTAAGTGCAGGTTAATTTGTTTATTTTTCTATTTTGTATTATCTTTATTATGTTGTATTATATTACAGTATTGTTATCATTTTTATGTGAATATTTTTGGGTTGTGAAACATATCATCCGAGTTTCCATTATTTCTTACGGGGAAATTCGCTTTGATATACAAGTGCTTTGGATTACAATCATGTTTCCGGAATGAATTATGTTTGCAAACCAAGGTTTTACTGTACTTACTACTATCTGTTCTTACGTTATTCTCCCATCTGTTCCATAAAAGACTTCAAAGTCTGTTCCTCACCTACAAGAAAGCACTGCAACCCCAAGATCAATGAGTCACGTACTTTGGGCGCCTGAGTGGCTCAGTGGGTTAAGTGGCCAACTTCAGCTCGGGTCATGATCTCACAGTTCACAAGTTCCAGCCCTATATTGGGCTCTCTGCTGTCAGCGCAGAGACTGCTTTGGATCTCTGTCTTCCTCTCTCTCTGCCCCTCCCTCACTCACACACATGCACATACTCCCTCTTTCTCTAAAATAAATAAACGTTTTAAAAAAATGAATCATGTACTTGTACAGTGTTCGTCCAATTGTGTGAGGAGCATACCCGTACCGTCTCGCTCAGGCCCTCTTGGATAAGTGATGCGCGTTTTTAAGAGCACCGAAGTCCAGATGCATTTTGTAATCATGTTAGGAGCAAAGTCAGCTTGTCCACAAGGGGCCCGAACCCAAGACCTAGGCCTCATTACTGCCAGTACTGAGCCATGGAGGCAGCCTGTGGCTGAAGATAATTAGCTGTGCAGACAGACTCTCTCCTCTCATGGGTCCTTAGTGACCAAAACAATCTTTTGAAGCCAACAAAACAGGCTCAGATTGTGTTTCTGCCCTGAAATGCAATCATTTTCCTCAGCGTCCTCAAAATAAGATTTCATAATAAGAGCTGTTGGTGTCAGAGATCAGTCACACAGGTGGTAAAAAGGCAGAGATAATCCCTTACTTTGTTTATTCAACTTGCTGACAGCTGAGGCTGTTTTCCGTTGTGGTGTAGGGAAGGGAGAAGGCAGGGACCACTTTCTTCTTAAATTTAGGAAGCACACGGCTTAGCAGGCTGCCGAGGCACTGTTCTTCGACTCAGAAAGGCGCCAGCCATTTTGATCGTTCTGAAGAATGAAGGAGCGGGCTTCACTAACAAAGATGGAGCCATGTAATCCTCGAGGGAAAGGTAACATGACATTTGTCGCTGGAGCTGAGCCTTGCCAACTCGTGGTGGTCTCAGTCGCTTCCACAGGCCTTTCCTAGTAGATGGAAAACATGGTTTCGCTGTTCATCAAGGGAAGGAAAGTAACTACAATTGTTTAGCGGGAGACGTTCCAGATTTTGTGGCACTTGAAAAAAAATACAAAAATAGATCACTTTTGCAAATTTCACAAAAATCGATGACCGAAGGAAAAACTGCCAGGGGCCGTGGAAGGAGCTCATGTCACTGTGGAAACCTGAAGCTTAAGCTCCATTGGTTTTACTATAACTACACCCCTGCTTTTGAGGACCTACTATGTGCTAGATATTTTCACATGCGTTCTCTCATTTAACCCTCCCAACAATCTGTGAGGTGGTTGCTCTTACCTCCAGTTTTCCAGGATGCTAAGAAAAGCAACCACTTTTCCCCCCCTTCTTTATATTTTTTGTATTATTTGAATTTTCTGTATAATATGCATTTTTTTTTATCAAAAACAATAGTGATGCCATTTTCATTTTGGAAAACTTCAAGAAGGAAAGAAACATGCCCATAACTTTTGTGCATAGGGTTTAATGCTATTTTGCCAGCATGTGGCTGAAAGCCCGGCACTCAGTAGGTCCTCAGTAATGTTGTCATCTATTCACGTAGCTGCACCCTGCTTGAAAGGCGGCATTTTCCACATATCCAAGTTGTCTCTAAAGGGCTTGATGCCAGGCCAGGGGAACAAGAAGACCACCTCATAGATAATGGGCCTATATCCAAGGCACCATGATCCCAGAAAAATTAGGAAGCCTCTTTGCACCCAAATTCTCAATCTCCTCTCCTTCCCCATCATGATCCCTACAAAAACAAGCCATACTCTTATGTCTGTTGAGGCTGGATACTTCTTTCGTAAGAGGCAACATTATTTTGTCTCATAATTGAAATTAAGGCTTCATGTTTCCTCTGGGATTTTGACATGAATCCCTCCCCTCCCCACCACCACCCAACCACACCCCTTACTGATTCTTTAAAGCAGTTTTGGGAAAAGGCAGCATTCTGAGAAGAGTTCTGGGGAAAGGGGAATACCATCTCCACCAGCATCATAAAATCTGGTTGCATCATGCAGAGGAAAGATGTGGTAAGTTCAAGATCTTGGGAGGGGATCCCCGTTGTCTCCAACAGGGACTGGGCCAGTTCTGCCTGGTTCTCAATGGCAGCTGTAGAGAAGTGGCTGAGAGCTATGAGTCTGGGTGGTGTCTAGAGAAGGAATAAGTTACCAGGAAGGAGAACAGATCCAAGACTTATGAATTTTTCATCATTGTTAATGTCCAACCTAAAGCTGAGGAAGTGATATTATGGAAAGAATTTCTCAGTCGTTAAGGGGATAGAATTAGGCCACTCACATCTTAAGGCTTTTAGTTCTTAAGAGTACCCTTCTATTGAGCTAAGAATTTTGGGCGGGAGGTTGGGGGGGGCAGCTAGAGAATATTCCACATACTACGTTCTTCATTGGCAGAATGTTTGCTTAACCTGTCATAATCCATGTGTTTTGACGAACCCAAGGGTTGTCATTTTTGTCTTAGAAAACTTTACATCAGTCATGGAAAAGGGTTCCATTTAGTGTAGCCTAATAATAATAGAAAATAATAGACTTTAAAAAAATTGTGAATATAGCGGTGGGGAAAAATTGAGAGAAACCTGCTTGAGTGCATTAGGTTCATATAGTCTTACTCCTACGCAGAATAGTTTGGCAGAAAATCAAAGATAAATTGAAAATTCAGGCAAGAAGTCTGTTGATCCAAGTTTTGTGTGTTTTTTTTTTAAGTTCATTTACTTATTTATTTTTAGTAATCTCTACACCCAACGTGGAGCTCCAACTCACAATCCTGAGACCAGGAGTCGCTTCCTCTTCTAACTGAGCCAGCCAGGCACCTCAATCCAGGTATTTTTAAAATAATCTTCCATGTGGTTATAACACTTGGAGCTTCTGTAAAGATGGCAGGCAATTTTTTTGATTTTATTATTTAAGTGCACTTCAATGTTTTCATATAGAAAAATTTATTTTTTAATATTTATTTATTTTTGAAAGAGAGAGAGAGAGAGAGAGACTGACAGTGTGAGTGGGGGAGCACAGAGAGAGAGAGAGAGAGAGAGAGAGAGACAGAATCCGAAGCAGGCTCCAGGCTCCGAGCTATCAGCACAGAGCCCTACTCGGGGCTTGAACTCGTGAAACGTGAGATCGTGACCTGAGCCAAAGTCAGATGTTTAACCGACTGAGCCACCCAGGTGCCCTTCTTATAGAAAATTTTAAAGATTCCCCCAAATAAAGAAAAGATCCTAATGAACCTCCATGTAACTACCACCAGATTCAATAATTAACAGTATTCTGCCATCTTGTTTTACTTCCTCCCAACTTTTTATTCCTTGAGTAATCAAAATCAAGCCCCACCCCCCTGCTCCTTTCGATTTATCTGTTGTGTCTTCTACCATACCTTTCAATTCCAACTTTGCTCTGTACTATAGCTTTATAAAACAGGAGTGTATGGGGTTAAGGTCAGGAGTATAAGTACCTGCCTTGGACACTATTCCTTGTACAACAAAAATATTAAACATTTTTTTCCTCCTCAAAGATAAAAATTGGAAAAAAAATCAAATCCCAGACATCAAACATTTTACTTGCAACACTTCAATACATTGCAACATTAAAGAATGGTTCTTGAGGGGTTTGTTTTTTTTGTTGAAGATAAAATTTACCAATAAATGGCAAAAAGTTGATTACCAGAAAGAAAAAAAAAATGTAAATTGAAGTCTTGCCATACACATGGATCAAATCTACATCAGACTATAACTCTGCTGGCAGAGCATTTATTTATTTAATGAGCAAATACTTTTTTCTTTTTTTTTTTATTTAAATTTTTTTTTCAACGTTTATTTATTTTTGGGACAGAGAGAGACAGAGCATGAACGGGGGAGGGGCAGAGAGAGAGGGAGACACAGAATTGGAAACAGGCTCTAGGCTCTGAGCCATCAGCCCAGAGCCCGACGTGGGGCTCGAACTCACGGACCGCGAGATCGTGACCTGGCTGAAGTCGGATGCTTAACCGACTGCGCCACCCAGGTGCCCCGCAAATACTTTTTTCAATGACTACTATTTGCCAGGCATTGTGCCAGGTCTGGAAGATAGAAAGAAGACAGACAAGTGTTCGCCTTTGTAGAGCCAACACTGTCGAGGGTTTGGGTAGATATGGATCACTGGAGACTTGAGCAGGTCCAGTATGGCAAATAAAGATACGCACAGTGAACAGGAAAACACTGTAAGGTCACGCAGCTAGCAGTAGATCAGGGGGCAAAGCTGTGAAACACTAAGACCCCACAAGACTGTGCCTCACAATCCGAGACCATGTGGCACTTTGAAGGCAAAGGAAATGTCAGCTGTGCGTGATCCAGAATGATGTAATCCAAGAGTGGACCCAAAATCTGAAGGGGAGCTATCACAATGATGAGGCTTGAGAAGATTGCTAATGTTAATTTTTTTTTTTATAATACTCAAGTTTATTTTATTTTATTTTTTTTTTTTAACGTTTATTTATTTTTGAGACAGAGAGAGACAGAGCATGAACAGGGGAGGGTCAGAGAGAGGGAGACACAGAATCCGAAACAGGCTCCAGGCTCTGAGCTGTCAGCACAGAGCCCGACGCGGGGCTTGAACTCACAGACTGTGAGATCATGACCTGAGCCAAAGTCGGCCACCTAACCGACTGAGCCACCCAGGCGCCCCTATAATACTCAAGTTTAAATCACACTATCCACAGGCAAAAATTGCAAAAATACACTGCAACGTCCACTACATAAAATCATTGGTAATACGATGCATTTGAATGGATAATCATACTGAACTTGTATTATTTACTTATATTCACGTATAGGACTGGCTTTCTTTTGTGCTGTAACCAATTCTCTCCCACGTTGCATCCTGCCTCCCCCCGCCCACCCCGATTAAGAGATATGTCCTTTGAATGTGGGATGTCCTTAGCAGCTTGTGTAACATTTAAGTCTGTGATCCATTCTGAGTTATGTTTTGCATAAGGCGTGAGGTTTATGTTGAGGTTCGTCTTCCACCGTTGTCTTTATAGCAAACTATTGGAAACCCAAATGTCTAGAGGAAATTGAGGAAAATCTTTGTGTTCTGCTCTGAGAAACTATCCCAGATAGATTATTAAGCAAAACTTAAAATCTTTTTAAAAGACAGTGCAAAACCACTGGCCCTAGTATGCTAGAAAATATATACACAGATACTTAGCACAAAATAACTGGAAAGAAACAAAAGAAACTGATTATATTGTTTGCCTCTGGAAAACAGAACAAGGAAACAATGGTGCAAGGGATTGATTGATTCATTGATTTACGTAATTTCTACACCCAACATGGGGCTCCAACTCACAATCAAGGGTCACACGTTCTTCTGACTGAGCCAGCCAGGTGCTCCTTTCCCTTTCAACTCTTTTTTTAAAAGTTTGTTTGTTTGTTTGTTTGTTTATGAGAGATATAGAGAGCAAGCAGGGGAGGGGCACAGAGAGAGGGAGAGAGAGAATCCCAAGCAGGCTCTGCCCCATCTTGCAGAGCCCAATATGGGGCTTGAACTCACAAACTACGAGATCATGACCTGAGCGGAAACCAAGAGCCGGACGCTTGATCAACTGAGCCACCCCACTGCCCCTTTCTTTCAACTTTTAAAGTTGAGGTCACTGCTCACAGAACAATGGGCAGAACATACATGGATAACGCTCCATATGTGCTCCCCAGTGAACACCCATGAAACCACCCTCCCACTCAATGAAGAATCCTTGCCAACACCTGAGAAAGCCCCTCATGGAGCGCCACTGCCCGTTCCCCCTTCTCAAAGGTTATGCCTGTGAACTCCATCCGTGCTGTGCTTGCATAGTAATTCATTCTTTCTTGTCACGGAGTGTTGCATTGAAGAAATGTGCCACGATTCCTCTCTTCAACTATTGAAGAATGGCGTGGCTCTTTCTAGGAGGCAATTAAGCACAACACGGTGTTATTCCCAACAGCCAAAGGGTGGAAACAACCAAAGTGTCTACTGATGGACAAACGGATAAACAAAATGTGGGATATACAGACAATGGAATATTATTCCGCCGTGCACAGGAGGAATATTCCGACACGTGCTACAACGCACATGAACCGTGAAGACTCTGTGTTCAGCGAAATAAGCCAGTCGCAAAAGGACAAATACCATATGATTCTGCTTATATGAGATACCATATAAGATACTCATAGAGGTAAAAAGTAGAGTGGCGGTTGCCAGCAGGGGAGAGAGGAATAGGGAATTGTTTGATGGGGACAGAGTTTCAGTTTGGGAAGAAAGAAACAGCTCTGGAGACGGATAATGGTGACAACGGTTGCACAGCCATGTGAATGTACTACATGCCACTCACCTGTGCACTTCAAGATGGCCAACATGGCAGATTGTATGTTTTGTGTACCTTGCTACAAATTTTAAAAGGGGGAGAAAAGGGGCACCTGGGTAGCTCAGTTGGTTGGGCATCCACCTTCGGCTCAGGTCACGATCTCGCGGTTCGTGAGTTCGAGCCCCGCGTCGGGCTCGCTGCCGTGGGCATGGAGCCTGCTTTGGATACTCTGTCCCCACCTCTCTCTCTGCCCCTCCCCCATGGGCTCTACCTCAAAAATAAATCAACATTTAAAAATACAAGGGAGAAAAAGGAATGCTGCTCATTCTTCTTTTAGCTTTCTTTTTCTCTCTCGGTTTTATTGACATATCACTGACACACAATGTGGTGCGAATTTAACATGCACAACGTGCCGGTCTGATAGACGGATCTATTGCAGATTGATTGCCGCAGTAAGTTTAGTTAACGGCTCCACATCTATCACCTCGTGTCGTTACAATTTTTGTGTACGTGTGGTGAGAACATTTAAGATTTACTCTCTTGGCAACTTTCAAGTACACGAGAGAGTATTGTTAACTGCAGTCACCATGCAGTGCAGGAGATCCCTGGAACTTAATCGTCTTGTCACTGGAAGTTTGTACTCTTTGACCAACATCTCTCCAGTTCCCCACCCACCAGGCCCTGGACACCGCCATTCTACTCTTGGTTTCTAGGAGTCAGGAGTTTTTTAGATTCCACATACAAGGAAGATCATACAGCACATGGCCCTCAAGAGCCGTTCATCCGTGTTGCCACAAATAGCAAAGTTTCCTTCTTTTTTATGGCCAAGTGATGGCCCATCGTGTGTATCTGTGAATACCACATTCGCTTCAGCCATTTATCTACAGACGGCCGGGTCAGGTTGTTTCTGGGTCTTGACGATCGTGAATAAGGCCTCAATGAACATGCGGGGGGAGGGGCAGGGTGCAGCTCTCTCTTCAAGATGGGCATTTCATTTCCTTCAGCCGTGTACCCAGAAATGGCCTTGCTGGCCCACGGGCTAGCTCTATTTCTCATTTTTTGAGGCACCTCCATGCTGTTTTACACAGCGGCTGCACCAATTTCCAGTCTCCCCAACAGTGCACGAGGCTCCCTTTCCTCCACGCCCCGCCAACACCGTTGTCTCTCGGATACTAGCCGTTCTGACAGGTGTGATGCATTGCCCACCCTTACGTGGCTTCTAGAGGCCTTACTCATTTGTCCCCGAATTGCTGAGTCATAAGGTAGGGCGAGTTTAATGTTAGTGGCCACTTGGGCCTGGTTTTAAGTTTTGAAGGGCCAGTCACATCCCTGTGGGGTGGTCGTCTTCGTCTCTGCTGCCGTGTAAAAGATGAGCACAAACTCAGAGGCTGAAAACAGGACCCATCTGTTATCTCTTAGCTTCTTGGAGTCAGGAGTCGGGCACAGCATTGGTAGGTCCTCCGCTCAGGGTCTCCTGAGGCCGCAGTCATGGGGTCTCATGGAATCGCAGGGTCCTCTTCGGAGCTCACGTGGTTGGTGGCAGAAAGCCATTCCTTGCCGTGTGGGTCATTCCTGCCTCCCACGGTGACTCTGCAAACTGAGATTTCTATCTCCTTCCAGGGACACCTGGGGAGCTGGCATCACAGCCCTCAACACCTCTCATGTTTTCTGACGTGTCTTGGGATTCTTTCTCCCTGTCTCTCTGCCCCTCCCCATCATGCATGCTTACTCTCTCTCTCTCTCTCAAAATAAATACACACTTTTTAAAAGGTCTTAGCTCCTTAATATGGAATAGACTCAGATTTTCCCCCTTAGTAATCAAAGACCTGATAAAGACAAAACGTAGAATCTTCTTCTAGGTAGATTATGTGAAAGATAAAGAAAAACATGTGTTTACAATTCCTTGCAAATAGTGGACCAATACTCTAAGAAACCATTTTCTTTTGGGTAGGGGGAGGCAGGAGGGGCAGAGGGAGAGAGAGAATCTTAAGCAGGCTCCACACCCAATGCTTAACCCACTGAGCCACTCAGACGCCCCAGAAAACGTTTTCTTTTTAACAGAGAGAAAACCAAATCCTAATTTTGCCTCAGTTTACTTCTGATATTAAAATTCATTAAATAGGGGCACCTGGGTGACTCAGTCAGTTAAGCATCTGACTTCGGTTCAGGTCATGATCTCCCAGTTTCAGAGTTCTAGCCCCACATCGGGCTCTGTGCTGACAGCTCAGAGCCTGGAGCCTGCTTCAGATTCTGTGTCTCCCTCTGTCTCTGCCCCTCCCCTGCTCACACTCTGTTTCTCTCTGTCTCTCAAAAAATGAATAAATGTTTAAAAAATTTAAAAAAACCTCATTAAATATATTTATTTTAATCTAAACCAGCTTGACTGCACATTTTAAGACGGGTTTTCCACAAATCTTTTTAACCTTTTCCCCCAGATTTTGTCCTAAGTTTTTCCTCTTTAAATAACCAGCCTCAATTTAAGACAAAATTACTTTTTTATCCTCAGTGAAAAAGTGCATTTTCATTCCTCATTTTACCCAAAAGCACACATCCTACTTTTCTCTTTTTCCCCCCAAGTTTTTATTAAATTCCAGCTGGTTAACATACCGTGCAATATTAGTTTCACGTGTAGAATTTAAAGATTCATCACTTACACACAGCTTGGTGTTCATCACAAGTGCCCTCCTTAGTACCCATCACCTGTTTAGCTCTTCCCTCCTGAACTATTTAGACTTCTAGGAAAGTTGGAAAAATAGCTTACTGTTCCTGTAAACCTCTCACCCAACTTTCCCCACCAGAAACCCCATGTAATCCTTATAGAGCCATAGTGCAATGATCAAAAGCAGGCAATTTACGTTGGAATAATTAGTACCTGGACTGTGGACCTCATTCAAATGTTACCAGTTTTTCCACGAACATTCTTTTTCTGCGCCAGCGTCCTATGCAGGACTCCACATGGCATTTAGGGGTTGTCTCCTCTTAGTCCCCTTTGGGCCGTAAGAGTTTTTCAGTTTGCTCCTGCCGTGACCTTGACACGTTTGAAGAGTTCTGACCAATTATTCTATAGAATAACTCTTAATTTGGGCACGTCTAATGTTTTCTCAGGACTACAACGATGTTACGGGCTTTTAGCGAGAAACCCACAGAAACGCACTGTGTCCCCAGCACGGCAGACACAAAGGTACGTGATGTCAAAATGCCTTCTTATTGGTGATGTTAACCTTTGATCATTTGGTTCCGGTGGTGTCCACCAGCTTTCTCTACTGTAAAGTTACTACCTTTTTCCCAGGGAGATTCTTTCAGACTATACCAATATCCTGTTTCCCTTCAAACTTTCACCCACCAATTTTAGCGTTCATTTGTTTGATGGCTCTTGTCTGTAACGACTATGTGTTAGCCAAGTGGCGATTTTCTATTTCCCTCTGTCTTCTACAGTTGGAATTCTTCTGTAAGGAAGAGCAGTCCCTTCTCTCCATGTGTTTGATTTCTATCAATATGGAAGAGTGGATATTATTTTATTCTATGAGCTAAAATCCAGTTTCCTTTTTTCCTTCCTTCCGTCCTTCCTTCCTTCCATCCTTCCTTGGTTTCTTTCTTTCTTTCTTTCTTTCTTTCTTTCTTTCTTTCTTTCTACCTCTTTCCCTCCCTTCCTCTGTTAAATTGTTGCAGCTTTGACTACCAGGATCCCCTTTGGATTGAGTCCTATGATCTTTCCTCAAGGCCCCATTCTTTTGTGAGCACTTCCTTATTTCAGGCACTATAAGATGTTCCAACATCATCTTGTGTTTTCCCTGCTCAGTCCTGGAACTAACCACTTCTCCAAGGATCACTGGTTCCTTTTATTGGAGAATGGCATTTAGAAACCAAGATTGGGGTGCTAGATGTTCTCATTGTCGCAGAAGTGTCATTGCTTTTCAGCCCTCTGAATAGTCAGAGCCAGGAAGTGTAAGTATGTACATTTGTGTGTATACAGCTTCCTCACTGTCAGCGCAGAGCCCAGTGTGGGACTCCATCCCACAAACTGCGAGATCATGACCTGAGCTGAAATCAAGAGCCAGAGGCTTAGCCGACTGAGCCACCTAGGCGCCCTGACATGTGTATTTCTATATCTATCTTTCTGTGTATATATTTAAAACTATGAATTTATACTGATATCTCTGATTCAAATCCACTGCTATGGGGTACATTCTAGCCTTTATTTGGAACTTCTTTTTCCTATGGTGACAAACCTGGCTTTCTTTCTTTTTTATTTTTTTAATTTTTTTTCATGTTTTATTTATTTTTGAGAGAGAGACACACAGTGAGAGTTGGGGAGGGGAAGAGAGAGGGAGACACAGAAGAATCCCAAGCAGGCTCCAGGCTCCGAGCTGTCAGCACAGAGCCCCATGCGGGGCTCAAACTCATGAACCACGAGATCGTGACCCGAGCAGAAGTCGGATGCTTAACTGGGTGCCACCAGTTAGTCAGAGCCACCCAGGTGCCCCAAAACCTGGCTTTCATTATCTATAGTGCCCTTACTTATTTCTTCCATTCTTTTTTTTTTTTTTTTTAACGTTTATTTATTTTTGAGACAGAGAGAGACAGAGTATGAATGGGGGAGGGTCAGAGAGAGGGAGACACACAATCTGAAACAGGCTCCAGGCTCTGAGCCGTCAGCACAGAGCCCGACGCGGGGCTTGAACTCACGGACCGCGAGATCGTGACCTGAGCTGAAGTCGGACGCTTAACCGACTGAGCCACCCAGGCGCCCCTATTTCTTCCATTCTTATACACCCAGAGTGATTTCAGAATTGTTACCTCATACACCTGTGAGTAACACATTTACTAACAATAGCATTTATGTACCGTTCTGTTGGTATCCAGTAAGGATATGGGTTACCAAAACTACCCAGGTTAGGCGTTTTCTTGCCTAGCCCCCTTTGTGCTGTTAGTGATTCATTTGTGACACAGTTAAGGTTGATTCGTTGGTGTTTGTGTTTCATTTTAGGTATTTGAAGGGTGTATAAAACACTGCTGTCGTTCTAAGGGTCACAGCCATACAAAAGGTATACTCAGAGAAATGTCACTCCCTCCTTATCCCTAATACTCCGATTTCACACCCCTTTGTCTCACTTCTCCCCCACTCTCTCCCATAGGTGATTGGTGTCTTTAGCTCCTGATTTACCCCTCCTCTATTTTTTTGGACAAATGAGCAGATACATGTGTATTTTTTAATAATCCCTTCTTCCTTACATGAAATTTAACATACTGCAGGTAAGTTTTACTCTCTGCAGGAAGGGTACTCTTTTCCTGGGAGTCCCCTGCCTATCATGTCACAGAGATCTTCCTCATTCTTTCTTATGTCTGTAGAGCACTCCACTATGTGGACGTAGCATGGTTTATTCAGCCAATCTCCTGCATAAAGGCACTTAAGTTGTGTCTGGTGGTTCACAATTAGGAACAATGCTGCAATGAATAATATTGCGCATGTATATTTTCATGTTGTTGGAGGCATATCCATAGCATAGAGTCCTAGAAGTTGAATTGCTGAATTGCCAGCTCCAGAAGTAGAAGTGATGTATAATACTGTTAGACACTGCTCAGTTTTCCTCCTGAAGGGTTATGCCAGGGTGCATGCCTACCACCAGCGTCTGAGAGTTTCTGTGTCCCCACAACCTCGACAACAGAATATGTTGTCACGTGTAAAAATTTGTGCCATCAGGGGCGCCTGGGTGGCTCAGTTGGCTAAGCGTCCAACTTCGGCTCAGGTCATGATTTCACCATCCATGAGTTCGAGCCACACGTCGGGCCCTAGGCTGACAGCTCGGAGCCTGGAGCCTGCTTCCAATTCTACGTCTCCCGCTCTCTCTGCCCCTCGTCTGCTTGTACTCTCTCTGTCTCCTTCAAAAATGGATGGTATTGGTTTTTATTTTTACCTCCAGAGTCCTGATGCATTTGGGATTTGCTTTGTGTGTGGAGTGGAATATAAATCTAATTTTATCTTTTCCCAAATGGCTGTGCCATGCTCCCAACACCATTTATTAAAGTTCGTTTTGACCCAATGATCTGAGATGCCACATTTGTCATATATTAAATTTCCCTGTATATTTGAATCTAATCTGGACATCCCATTCTATTTCCATTGTCCATTTTTCCATTCACATACCGGCACCACACTGCTAATCATAAAGGCTTTATCCTACATTTTAATGTCTGCCAGGGCTAATTTGCCCTCACAGTTTTTATCTTTCACTGTTTTCCTGGCTTATTCTTGCATGTTTTGTTTTTTTCCCATAGGAACTCTAGAGTCACGTATCTAACTCTATAAAATAGCTTGTTGGTATTCTTACTGGGTCAGGTTGCATTGAATTCATAAGTTAACTTAGGAGAACAGACAGCTTTGAAACGTTGAGTCATCTTGTCCAAGAATAGGGGACATTTTCCTTTTTGCTGAAGCCTATTTTTGTGTCTTTCAGGAGCATTCTAAAACTTTTTTCATGCAATCTTTGCACGTGCCTGCTCTGATCACATCCTATTCACCCCACTGGTGAAGGAAGGATTCTGCGCCCTAGTGTATGATCACCGCTCACGCAACACCAGCACCGGACAGATAAGACGGACAGTGGTTTGTTAGTCACCTGCATTCCTAGTCCGGAGAGGAGGACATCCAGGCCATGCAGGGCCACACAGGGGCCACACTTGGGAGCAGAGTGACCCAGTCCGTGTGGTGGGAGGCAGGCTCTGCGGTGACAGGAGGTGATGATGGTTCCCACAAGAGGATATGACTGGCTTGACTGAACAAACACTCCATTGGGTGGGGCCGGGGGGGGGTGGGTAGGGCATATCCGGCAAGAACCGAACTTACCACTAAGGCTCTGGGGTCCCATGAGGCTCAAAGACATCAAGGCAGCACATAGAATTTCAGGCTTTACGATGCAATATCTTGTTAAATTTATTCCTGACTGGTTTCTCTTATTTGTTGCTACTGTAAATGGGGTCTTCTCTACCGTTACATTCTATAACGAAACAATATTTTTTAAAAACTGCCGCAAGCAGCAGAGTAAGGCAGCTGCTGTTCAGAGATATGCGGACAGGAAAAACCTCAATTTTACAAGTGAAAAATCAGGGAAGACATTTACGGAGCAATTTCGGACGAAGCATTATAATCCCAGGTCGGTTACCTCGTCCATTTGTTCTGCTTTGACAGTAGAAGAGCAACATTTGTAAATCCTCAGGAACGGAAGGGGCTACAGTTAAAAATCATTCATTTCGAGGATCATTAAAAATGGACAATTTAATTTGCATTTCAAAGGTAGACTCAGAGAAAAGATTAATTTGTCAGTATGACTAATGGGGAACGTTTGATGGTGTAAATTATTATCTTTGGTCTTAAGGGAAATACAGTATATAATAACAAGGTATTTAAAAAGGAACTAAAAAGGGGGCACCTGGGTGGCTCAGTGGGTTTAGTGTCTCTTTTTTTTTTAATTTTATTTTTTATTTTTTTAAATTCACATCCAAGTTAGCATATAGCACAACAATGATTTCAGGAGTAGATTCCTTAATGCCCCTTACTCATTTAGCCCATACCCCCTCCCTCACCCCCTCCAGCAAACTTCTGTTCTCTACATTTAAGAGTCTCTTCTGTTTTGTCCCCCCCCCTTTTTATTTTTGTTTCCCTTCCCTTATGTTCATCTGTTTTGTGTCTTAAAGTCCTCATATGAGTGAAGTCATATGATTTTTGTCTTTCTCTGATTAATTTCACTTAGCATAATACCCTCCAGTTCCATCCACGTAGTTGCAAAAAGATTTCATTCTTTTTGATTGCCAAATAATACTCCATTGTATAGATATACCACATCTTCTTTCTCTATTCATCCATCAATGGACATTTGGGCTCTTTCCATGCTTTGGCTATTGTAGATAGTGCTGCTATAAACATGGGGGTGCATGTGTGCCTTTGAAACAGCACACCTGTATCCCGTGGGTAAATGCCTAGTAGTGCAATTGCTGGGTTGTAGGTAGTTCTGTTTTTAGTTTTTTGAGGAGGCTCCAGACTGTTTTCCAGAATGGCTGCACCAGCTTGCATTCCCAGTGTCCGACTCTTGATCTTGGCTCAGGTCATGATCTCACGGTTTGTGAGTTCAAGCCCCACATCGGGCTCCAAGCTGATGGTGCAGGGGCTGCTTGAGATTCTCTCTTTCCTTCTCTCTGCCCCTCCCCTGCTTGTGCAGGTGCGTGCTCTCTCTCTCTCTCCCCGAAAAGAAATAAATAAACTTTTCAAAAAAAATAAGGAGGAACTAAAAAGATTTCAAAGCAACAATATTAATGAGTTGACATTATTTTATTGTTTTATTTTATTTTTTTTTATTTTAAAGTAATCTCTATGCTCAACGTGGGGCTCGAACTCATGACCCTGAGATCAAGAGTCACATGTTCTACTGACTGAGCCAGCCAGGAGCCCCCAAACCATTTTAAAATCCATAAATAGCAAGATTAATGTCTCATTCATTTATTTATTCAACAACCATTTATTGAGTGCCTACTATGGGCCATGATCCATTGGCATTCAGAGGTCAAGTTTACCATCCTGGCCCTCAGGTTGCTCATAGGCTTACAGGGAAGATGGACAAACAAGGTTGTATCACATGTCATGAGGCTCTAGTCAAGCAATGTAGGGAGGCAAGGAAGGAGCATCTACTCAGGATTAAGAATGACAAGGCTGAGGTGCCTGGACAGCTCTGTCAGTGGAGCATCCAACTTGGGTTCAGGTCATGACCTCACGGTTCATTTTGTGAGTTCGAGCCCCGCACGCACCGGGCTGGCCGCTATCAGCACAGAGCCCATGCTTCAGAGCCTCTGTGCCCCTCTCCCCCACCTCTCTCTCTGCCAACTTCCCTGCTCACACTTTCTCTCTCAAAAATAAATACACATTAAAAAAAGAAAGAAAGAAACCAACCCAAGGATTTGATGGATTTTGGATTATGTCCAAAGATGCATTTAAAGGAAAGAGAAAAGGCAAAACTAAAAATAATGCCTGTGCAAATGTAAGAGAGGCAGGAGTTTTAATCGTGATCTCTGACAAAACAGACTTTAAACAAAAGCCCCGAGGAAACATCCACGCTGGCACATTAGAATGATAAAGGGCACAGTGAGTAATGAAAACACAGCAATATTCATTAGGTGCTACACATTTCGTAACAACAAAATATATAAATGAAAAGGTGACAGTTATCCAAGAAGAAATACATAAAACTTCCTCAGTTTTATTCCTCAGTTTTATTCCTCAGTACCCTGTGTTCAGAATATGGCAGATCAAATAAACAAAAAGACAATTAAAAAAAAAAAATCACAGAGCTGAACATCACCACCAGTAAGGTAGAATTAACAAAAAGTTTCAGAAAACAAGATGCGAAATTAGAGAATCTACCTTTTAAAAATGTATATGAATCTGTCTCACACTCCAAATAATTGTATATTGGGTTAAGAAGTTTGGAGTCCATGGGGTGCCTGAGGGGCTGTCAGTTGAGTGTCCGACTTGGGTTCAGGTCATGATCTCACAGTTCATGGGTTCGAGCCCCGCGTCGGGCTCTGGGCTGACAGCTCAGAGCCCCGAGCCTGCTTCGGATTCTGTGTCTCCCTCTCTCTCTGCCCCTCCCCTGCTCGCACTCTGTCTCTCTCTCTCAAAAATAAATAAAACATTAAAACAAATTTTTTTAATTAAAAAAAAAAAGAAGTTTGGGGTCCATAGAATCAACAGGCCCTATGTTGACCAAATTAGAAATATAATAGCAAGCATGTAAACAGTGTTGGTTCTGTGACATGCTCTGTTCTGTGTGTGTTTACAAATGCTAATTCGTTTCATTTGCACCATAAACTCTCTGAAGCAGGTAGTACTAGGATCTCCAATCTATAGATGAGAAAACTAAAGCAGAGAGAAGTTATGGGCCAAATTCCTCCCTCGGAAGTAACTGGACAGTACACGGTCCACTGTGTACCGGGAGGGGTAGCTGCTCAGGTCATGGTTCTCCATTCTGGGAGCCCGAGGGACCCTCAGATGGTGAGTCCTCAGCGGTGGTGTCTGTGTTGTATCTTCCCCCTGGACCCAGAACTGGACGCCTGGCCCAAGCCAGATCAATAGATTTTCTCTCCCAGGAACTGAAACCTGATGCAGAGAGATCCGGGGGCTTGACATGATTTCCTAGCTGGGTCCCAGTGGGGCAAGGGAGCCCTGGAGGATACAGCCTGGGCTGGGCTTCCGGCACCTGTATCCCAGGGCTGGCTCTTCTCGTCCTTTGCTGCTAGAGCTGCCCAGGCTCCTTCCAATACTTCACACGTTTGCCTAAATTACTCAGTACCCGGAGGAGCCTTAACTGATATCCCCACAGAATTTAATTTTTTTTAATGTTTATTTATTTTTGAGAGAGAGAGAGAGAGAGAGAGAGCGCGGGGGAGGGGCAGAGAGAGGGGGAGACACACAATCCAAAGCAGGCTCCAGGCTCTGAGCTGTCAGCACAGAGCCCAAGGTGGGGCTCGAACCCATAAACTGCCAGATCATGACCTGAGCTGAAGTTGGGTGCTTAACCACTTATCCAGCTGAGCCACCCAAGTGCCCCTCCCCACAGAATTTAAAACACTCCCCATGATAGCAATAGAGTTACAGAGAGAGTCCACAAAAACTACTAACATCCTATTTTAAAAACAAACTCTAGGGGCACCTGGGTGGCTCAGTTGGTTAAGCGTCCGACTTCGGCTCAGGTCATGATCTTGCGGTCCGTGAGTTTGAGCCCCTCGTCGGGCTCTGTGCTGACAGCTCAGAGCCTGGAACCTGTTTCAGATTCTGTGTCTCCCTCTCTCTCTGACCCTCCCCCGTTCATGCTCTCTCTCTGTCTCAAAAATAAATAAACATTAAAAAAAATAAAAACAAACTCTACCCACCAAAATTCATCAGTGCAAAGTGTTATTTAGAAGAAAATATATTTCTCTAAATAAATATGTTAAGAAGGCAAAAGGAAGTTATACAAAATATAAAGGATTTAGAAAAGGAACAAAACAATTAAGCATTGTTCAATGGAACAACATTTAACAAACCAGACACTTAAACAAGTAGAAAACTTAGGGGGTGTCTGGGTGGCTCAATTAGTTAAGCGTCTGACTCTTGATTTAAGCTCAGGTCATGATCTCCTGGTTTGTTAATTCCAGCCCTCATGGGCTTCTGTGCTGACAGCTCAGAGCCTGCTTGGGATTCTGTCTCTCTTCTTTCTCTCTCTGCCCCTCCCTTGCTTGCTCACACTCTCACTCTCCAGCTCACTTCTCTCTCTCTCTCTTTCTCTCTCTCTCAAAATAAATAAATAAATTTAGAAGAAGAAGAAATAAGAAAGTGAGAAAGCTATTAATTCCACAAGCGGAGGGAATTAGCAGTAAAAATAGGACCACACCTGTGTAACATAAATTCATGGATTAGTTGTGCTTATAGGCTTAAATTATACATTTATTAAATCTGTGTATGGTTAAGCCACACTGTATCTTCGCCTCTCACCAGCTAATTCCTCCACTTTTTTTTTTTTTGTTTTTTTTTTTTTTAAGCGCTTGTTAAAGAAACCTGCCAGGAGTTACAAATCAGAATACTCAAATCTCAGGATGGAAACCGCTCCACAACGGGTCAGATCGGGGTGCCGGAGAATCTGCAGGGTCCTCTGAGGTGAGCCAGCACTTACTTAGTGGCCCCCACGCTGACCCCAGGGCCCCTCACTGCTGCTCCTGGGCGGGGTGGGTTCTGCGCCCATTCTCCATATTCGCACTCCACCTCCACTCGCCCACCCCCACCCCTTGGTGCTGGTGCTACTGGGGTGTCTGCCGAATGCAGAAATCCCCAAGCCACCACCCTGGTCAGTTTCAGGAGAAGCTCGAAGCACCCCTCTCTCCTCTCTGGTTCCCCCAAGCCTTTCTCAGTCCAGCACACCACCTCTTAGAGCCTGGGGTGCTCACAACCAACGATGGGGCAGGGACTCTCCCCGGACGCCTGGCATTTCTGCCTTGGACTCAGCATCCCCCAAACCAGTAATGAACCTCTGGAGCAGTGAAAGGCAGACTCTCACCTCCTCGGAACAGAGAGGAGAGAAAGTATTCACAGCAGCACAAGACAGACCCAAATTACGCTCTGTCCTGACATGGTCCCCTGTGGGTTTCAAGGGTTCCTCTTGAGTGAGTGAGAGCCGCCCGTGGCTTGGGTGTTGTAAGTCCTGCCGCTTTGGGTCCCCACCAAGAAGGGGTGTGTAGAAAGGAGGGGGAACAGCAGAGCGCAGAAAGAGGTGTTGGAGCCTTCAACACCTTGTAAGTAGGACATTGCAACTTTTTTAAATATTATTTTTTAAAAATTATTTTTAATGTTTATTTATTTTGAGAGAGATTGAGAGAGAAGAACCGTGAGCAAGGCTCGAACTCAATGACCCGGAAGTCATGACCTGAACAGACACTTAACCCACCGAGCCACCCAGGCGCCCCTGTCCAATATTTTAGATACTTGTTATCAAACAACCATGACTGTGATTCGTCAGGTTGATAATGTAAGATAAATTTCATGTCTTTTCAAACTGGGAAATATAGGATCTAAACCCAAAAATATATCCCAGGGGTGCCCGGGTGGCTCAGTCGGTTTAGCATTCAGTTCTTGATTTCGGCTCAGGTCATGAGCCCCAGGGTTGTGGGATCCGGCCCCGTGTGGGGCTCTGAGCTGACAGCGTGAGTCCTGCTTGGGATTCTCACACTCCCTCTCTCTCTGCCCCGCCTCTGATCTCACTCTTTCTCTTTCTCAAAATAAATAAAGAAACATTTAAAAAATATATCCCAAAATGTGTCATCACAAAACACCATGAGAATCGTGATACTTTAGTTAGATTCAAATATTATCTGAAAGGAATAACATGCCACGTTGCTAATGCATTAATATTTAGCTATTTATAATAATTATTATAATAATACAATTAGGATAGTAACAGTTAATTATTCTCTAATAGCCAGTAAACTAAGTGCTAACTTGTGGCCTTTCCTTTTCTAAGCACTGTGTGGGTTTTAACAAATTTAACCTTCATGAAAAGGCAGTTCCTTTGGGGAAGCCTGACTGGCTCAGTCAGTAGAGCGTGTGACTCTTGATCTTGGGGTTGTAAGTCCGAGTCCCATGTTGGGTGTAGAGACTACTTAAAAAATCTAGGGGTGCCTGGGTGGCTCAGTCAAGTGTCTGACTTTGGCTCAGGTCCTGATCTCGTGATTTGTGAGTTTGAGCTCCGTGTCAGGTTCTGTGCTGACAGCTTGGAGCCTGGGGCCTGCTTCAGATTCTGTGTCTCCCTCTCTCTCTGCCCCTCCCTCGCTCAGGCTCTGTCTCTCTAAAACAAATAGGCGTTTAAAAAATTTTTTAAATGAAACAAAATAAAACTTAAAAAAAAAAAGAATCATAAACAAACGTCCAGAAAGTTAGTTATTGGCAACAAAAATCGATTGGTGGAATTTTGTAGGAATAAAATCTGATTTCTGACAATAGGTTTTACCTCACTGAATTTTCATAGAGGCACAGTGGGTCCTCCAAAATCGTTTTTTTCTTCTGGAGTTCAAGGATTACAACTGGCATTGTAATTATAATTGTGTAAAAATACATCTATATGAGTTTCATTGTATCACGTGGAATTACCATTAGTGAAACTGTGCAATCCCGACCTAACTAAGGGTTAGGTACACATGCAAGAGTTTTCCACGAAGGATGATCGTGGCGTTTTCTTCCCCCTTCGTATCATTCGTCTTCGCCATTGATAGACCAAGTTCGAGGAAGGTGTTCCTGGTTTGCTGTGGTTGTAGGACACCCAACGTCATTCCCCTGAAGGTGCATGGCCAGTGTTTTCCATAATGCAACATCTCCCCAGGGACAGTTTTCCCTGGCACCCTGATGGGCAGATTTTCATTAAATTCCACCAGTGTGGAACCTTAGTAAACTTCACCACACCCAGCGGCATGGCCACGGCCATACCGTCTTCCACACCGTCCGTATCTCAGCCCTTGCTGGGGAGGGTGGGGGGGAGGGTGGGGGGGGGGCGGCTGTCAGGTTTCTTCCTTTTTAGATGCCCCAACTCCCCCCTGGAGGTAGTGGCTGTTCCCTACACCTTCTTTTCCGGTATTCTTTGGAGTTCTCTCTACCCTTTAGTAGGTAATCCCCCATTATGGTTAATAATTCTTTATATTAAACTCGCCCTGTTCAGTGTGGTTTCTTTCTTCTGAACGGACACTGACTGACACAGTGAGCTATTCCCCTAATAACTGATGATAAAGTCTACCATTTGTTGAGTGTCTCTGATGTGGGAGACGCTATGCTAAGCATGTTGGAAACATGACCTGCGTGAATCCTACCAATCACGCCAGGATGTCGGGATCATTTTCTCCACTTCCAGATGGGGAAATTAACGTTCAGTATTGCTTAGGTAAGAAATGACAAGCCTGGTCTAGTGGACCCCAAGCCTCTGCTATGAGGAATCAAGAAAACAACACAATCTGATGTAAGTAAGGCATAGATGCCTTCCACATTCAGCCACAGCTGAAATCACAAGGTTTCTTGGAAAACCCATAAATAACTAAAATTGTCTTCCCTCATAAGTATGTCCGTGTGCTCCAGGGCAAACCGCCTTCTTTGATCGTTTTCAGCTAATCAGCGCCTCCAAAAACAACGAAATAAGGGCAAACTCTGGTCCACAGATGGCCTGCAGTTTTTACTTTCATAAACCTTGCCGTGACTTTTCCCAGTGACATTTGATTTACAGATAATTGATCCCCCTCGTACACAAGTTAGGTTTCAGCTAGGTTTTTAACTGTACTCATTTTTCTGAGTTATTGTCGACAGTACTTTCTGGAGATCCCACTGAGATCTGCTCATCGGAATGTACCCACAGGAGCCCGCAGCTGGCGTGAACCTCTCATACGGACCCTGGAGTCCTGACTTGCCTTCTCGCTGTCCCCCTGGTGAGTGTCAGTGTGTGCCAATCAAGTTCTTCGGCTCGCGAGTGTTGGTTATACTTCTGCTGTGCCTGTGGCTATTGTGGGGGGGCGGTGGGGGGGGGCTGCGGACAGAGGAACTGCCAGGCAGATCACACAGTGACAGTTCTCTGGGCACGTGGCGTTTGGGGGAGCTCCAGGGTCATTCTTCTCCCTCAAGTGGCTGACAGGCTGCTATTCCCACACTGACTGATTCCAAGACTGTTGGGTTCCCAGGCTACCACGGGGTTACAGAAAGGGGATGTGCAATCGGGCAAATTAAAATGCCATTGTTCCTACCAAGATGCAGTCCGTTTTCTTGAATAAATAGGCCCTAGATTGTGGCAAGACTTTGGTTAATTTCCAGACTGCTGCAAAAGTTGAGTTTGACTATTTTTGCTGGTGTTTTGGTGGCTTTAATGGAAGACTGGATTTTCAGAGGTTCCTACTCGATTGTTCTAGAAGTGATTAGATAACAAGGTTTAAATAGATCATAAATGTGAGCCCTTAATGTGACTGACATTCTTTCTGAGCAAGTACAACAGGGAAGAGTACAAAACAAACTAGCAGGAATCAGCTACAAATGCTTCCAGAGTCACCTTATCTTGCCTGAAAAGATTGTTCCATCGTGTGAATGTGGAGAGATTTCCTCTTCTTTTTTTTTTAATGTTTATTTTAGAGAGAGACAGACAGACAGAGTGTGAGCAGGGGAGGGGCAGAGAGAGAGACACACAAAATTCAAAGCAGGCTCCAGGCTGTCAGCACAGAGCCTGACATGGGGCTCGAACCCACAAACTGAGGTCATGACCCGAGCCAAAGTCAGACAGGTAACCGACTGAGCCACCCAGGTGCCCCACTGAGGAGAGATTTCTAAACAGACTTTTATATCTGGCTACTTTTGGAGGAAGTTAATAAATTGGACTATAAAATCTCTTCCATTAAAAGATGGCCTATTCTGATTGATTTGTAGAGCTGGATAAACACTTGTAATACAAAAAGTTTTCTGAGCTACAATTCATCAAGTGTTCAAGCTTTTTCAGAGGACCAGCTTTCTTAAAGCATACTCATAAAGAATACTCTCTTCCCTGAGTATTCTCAAATTATGCGATCTTGATTTATACAAGCATTCATTAATCTCCATAAATTAAATTATTGGCCTTGGTTCTTAAATTATAAGAGAAAAAGTAAGAAACATTTAAGTTGTTACCAGGCAGAAAAAGAGAGAAAATACTATGAGTATGTCAGAGATATTCAACAAAATGTAAAGTTTTTTAGAATTTAGGTACATAAATACAGAAAAATTATATAAAATTATATAAAAATTATATAAAAATTATATAAGGGCAAGTACCTGGAATATTACTAAACATGATTAATCCTTGGGCAAATTACACTGCTTTGATATGTCTCATTTTAAAAAAAACTGTGTCTTTGCCCTGATTTTGTAACAGTATATTAAAAAGTTCACCTAGTATTCTAGCTGGTGTAAGACCTGTTTATTTTCACACAGAAAGCTTAATTAATCTGAACTTCTTATATTTCCTATTCTGTTTTTAATGGTCAATGATCCTTTCACTAAGTGTTTAACATACAACATCAGAGATGTCTTCCAAACTAATTTACTCTTAAAAATTTCACATAATGCTACAAATTATCACAAATTTTATTTTTCCATTTGTACTGTGTATATAAAATTTCAGATGCCATGTTTCTCTTCTGTAATTTTTCTTTAAAAAAAAAGATGTATTCTCATTGTCTGTACCACACTCCACCACATGGTTTTATCATACTTAGTCATTACCCAATAAATGGATATCACTGGTCCCATTTTTCCTATTTTCCTATTAAGGAATGCTAAAAACACCCTTATACATATATCTTTGACTACATCTCTGACTACTTACTAAAGGTGGGATTTTTAAATGTTTATTTATTTTTGAGAGAGAGAGAGAGAGATACCATGAGTGGGGGAGAGACAGAGAAGAGGGAGAGAGAGAATCCCAAGCAGGCTCCACACTGTCAGTGCAGAGCCTGACACGGGGCTTGAACTCACGAACCGCAAGATCATGACCTGAGCCAAAATCAAGAGTCGGAGGTTTAACCGACTGAGGCATCCGGGAACCCCAACTTGGCACATTATTTTCAAGGTTCCTTCATGTTATAGCTTGTGTCCATACTCTCCTTTCCGCTTTATGGATGAACAATGTTCCATTCTATGGTCAGACCACATTTTCATTCCTTGCTTCATCATCAGGTTGATATTTTCAATTGATTTTTATATAATTTTGAAAGTCCATTTCACCAAGGAATAACTTGCATGTAGTAAATTCACTCTGTTTCGTTCCACGAGTTTTGACAAATATGTATAGTTCTGGAACTACCAATCATCCGCATAAATTCCCCAGTGTTCCTCTATAGTCAATATCCTCCCCATCCCTAGTTCCTAAAAAACTACCCATCTGTTCTCTGTTCCTATAGTTTACTTTTTCTAGAAGGTCACGTTAATGAATTCACACAGTATGTATCCTCTTGAGATGGGCTGTTTTCACTTAGCTTAACGCATTTGAAAAACTTGATCAGCTCTTCTCAATTATACATATCTTCTGATCCCCCATTAGTGATATTCTACCAACCCTGATTCCCACCTCCTGTTCCCCTGCTTGACAGTCCCTGGCGGGATACCTTCCAATGTTAGCATGTTCTCCCTTATGACATCGTGACTCACAAAGCCCACTGCGGTTTGCACATCGACGGCTGTGCAAATACCAACATGAGAAGTGTTTATAAGCTGAGGTCCAAGCAGCTTGTGGGAAATAAAACCTCAAGTGTGAGAGTGGTATGTCCATTTTGCTGATCTTTCTATTTGTGAGCCCCTCAATTTTCTTCTGTTTTTAATAGTTTTACTTGTACTTACTTTTCATTTTAACTAAAGAGATGCATAAACAGAATTTTCAGCATTGAATAGTGTATAAAGCTTGTGATGAAAAACAGTAGCTCCCCAACTGCCCCACCCCCGCTAACTTCTCATTCTCCAGGGACGACTACTTTTATTTCTTTTAACTGATTTTTTTTCTCCATCTCTTTACATAGCACATTTATATTTGATATTTCTTGATTTTTCCATACCTCTTGACTTCCTCCTATGGAATATGATGATTGAACTCTTTCTTACACCCCTGTGCCCCAACCTGCCTCATAGGGCAATATTATAATTTTGGTGAAAACAGTATTTAGTGTTCCATTCCTGGGGCCACGCAAATGCCACTGACAGGTGAGCTATGCAGTGTGCTCTGCTTTTTTTTTTTGTTTTCCTATACAACTTCTTGTTTTCTTTGAAGATGATAATGGTTGTTTTTCAATAATCTAGGTTTTCTATAGTTTCACCACCAATTTATCCCCAAACCTACCCCAGTTTGTGTAAATCACCTCTCAAATTTTTCTTTTTTTTAAATGATTTTTCATTTTTTTAAGTTTATTTATTTATTTTGAGAGGTGGGGAAAGGGGTAGAGAGAGGGAGGGAGAGAGAATCCCAAGCAGGCTCTGCACAGAGCCCAATGTGGGACTTGAACTCACAAACTGTGACATCATGACCTGAGCTAAAATCAAGACTTGGACGCTCAAACAACTGAGCCACCCAGGCACCCCATTTTTTTTATTTTTATTAAAATTTATTTTATTTATTTATTTAAATCAGCTTCATGCCCAGCATGGAACCCAATGTAGGGCTTGAACTCAGGACCTTGAGATCAAGACCTGAGCCAAGGTCAAGAGTTGGACACTTAATAGACTGAGCCACCCAGGCACCCCATCTCTCAACATTTGCATACATATTAGGTTTCTTCTTTCATTATTAAAAAATATCTCCCCATTGACCTATGTGTCTGTTTTTGCCCCAGTACCATACTTTCTTGATGATTACAGCTTTGTGATATATCTTGAAATCTGGACTTGTGATGCCTCCAGTTTTGGTTTTCTTTTTTAACATTACTTTGGCTATTTGGAGTCTTTTCTCATTCCATAAAAATTTTAGAATTGTTTGTTCTAGCTCTGTGAAGAATGCTGGTATTATTTTAATAGGGTTGCATTGAATATGTAGATTGCCTTGGGTAGTATCAACATATGAACAATAGTTGTTCTTCCAGTAAATGAGCATGGAATGTTTTTCCATTTCTTTGTGTCTTCTTCAATTTCTTTCATAAGCTTTGTATAGCTTTCAGCATATAGATCTTTTACCTCTTAGGTTAAGTTTATTCCTAGGCATTTTACGGTTTTCAGTAACCCAGAAATGGACCAAAAAATGTATGGCCAACTAATCTTTGACAAAGCAAAAAAGAATATCCAGTGGAAAAAAGACGGTCTCTTCAGCAAATGGTATTGGGAAAACTGGACGGTGACATGCAGAAGAATGAACCTGGACCACTTTCTTACACCAGACACAAAAAATAAATTCAAAATGGATGAAAGACCTAAATGTAAGACAGGAAGCCATCAAAATCCTAGAGGAGAAAGGAGGCAACAATGTCTTTGACCTTGGCCGTAGCAACTTCTTACTTGACATGTCTCCAGAGGCAAGGGAAACAAAAGCAAAAATGAACTATTGGGACCTTATCAAGATAAAAAGCTTATGCACAGCGAAGGAAACAATCAGCAAAACTAAAAGGCAACTGATGGAATGAGAGAAGATATTTGCAAATGACATATTGGATAAAGGATCAGTATCCAAAATCTACAAAGAACTTACAAACTCGACACCCAAAAAACAATCCAGTGAAGAAATGGGCAGAAGACGTGAACAGACACTTTTCCAAAGAAGACATCCAGATGGCCAACTGACACATGAAACAATGTTCAACAAACTCATTAGCAGGGAGATACAAATCAAATCCACAATGAGCTACACCTCACCCCTGTCAGAATGGCTAAAATTAACTCAGGAAATGACAGATGTTGGTGAGGATGCAGAGAGAGGGGAACCCTTTTGCACTGTTGGTGGGAATGCAAACTTGTGCAGCTACTCTGGAAAACAGTATGGAGGTTCCTCAAAAAATTAAAAATAGAACTACCCTACGACCCAGCAATTGCACTAGTAGGCATTTATCCAAAGTATATAAAAATGCTGATTCAAAGGGGTACATGCACCCCAATGTTTATAGATAAGCATCTGACTCTTAATTTCAGCTCAGGTCATGATCTCATGGTTTGTGGGATGGAGCCCGTGTTGGGCTCTGTGCTGACAGCGTGGAGCCTGCGTGGGATTCTCTCTCTCTTCTCATCTCTGCTCCTCCCCTGCTTGTATGCTTTCTCTCTCTTTCTCTCTCTCAAAATAAATGAATTAAACTTAAAAAAAACGTGGGCTTGGAAATGTGTTATGAAAGCCCCACCTAATACAGATGAATCAAAAATGGCCGGTGACTAAGTGAAATGATGACCGGTACATAAGTTTATTTGCTCAAGCAAATTTTCTCTACGTAGTCGTAAATTTTCTTATAGTCAAATAAAATTTATAGTAAAATTTTATTATTTTATAATAAAAAATTTTATAGTAAAAATTCTTTTAATTTAATTTATTTATTTTTTAAATGTTGGTTTACTTTTGAGAGAGAGAGAGAGACAGAGCATGAGTGGGGGAGGGGCAGAAAGAGAGGGAGACACAATCTGAAGCAGGCTCCAGGCTCTGAGCTGTCAGCCCAGAGCCCGACGCAGGGCTCGAACCCACGAACTGGGAGATCATGACCTGTCAGACACTTTACTGACTGAGCCACCCAGGTGCCCCTAAACATGTTTTAAAGGAAGGGAATAAGAGAGACTCATCCTACCATCCTGCCTGTCAGCTGTGTGGAATTATTGATATTCACTCCCCAATATCTCCTCATCCTGGACAAAATATTAATTGAGTCTAAGGGAAGTTTTCTGTGTGGCAAGACTTCCCTCCTCGCCACTTCATACTTGCGCGTGTGTGCGCGCATGAACACACGCACACACACATACACACCTCTCCAGTCGCGATACTCTACTCAGGGGTGTCCTTTTAGGCACAGTGGGGCCACTGTGGGATGGCAGGAAGATGATTAGAATGGCAGTTAGAAAGTATGGGTTCCAAGACTTTGGCAAATCACATACTCCCTGGGCCTCAGGTTCTGTACTTGCAATTTCCGTGATGACTAAGGTCTCTCCCCAGAGCAACCACCCATGACCCTATCTATGGCCCAGTGGCCTGCAGGTGATGTGACCCTGGTCTTATCAGCATCATGTTTTCCACAACTGGCCAACATTGTTCCACATCAGCCCCATCGTGTGGATGAGAAAATGTGCCAGATGCACCGATTGGGGGCCGAGAGGCCCTTACCAAGCGATGCTTCCCCTGGTGAGTTTGTGGCTTCCTGTGGTGGCAATGCTGGTATTCTTAAATTGCCACCACCCGGAATCTAGAAAGTTCCTGAAGTGTCCGAAGTCCCCCCTTCCGCCACAGATCTACTTGTCCTGTCTGCATGCCGTCTTTTCACTGATTTCACTTTCATAGGAAGAAGGTTCTGATCACAAATCTTGCAGCCATTTCCCTCCAGTCCAGAGAGCGGCTTGTAAAGCATATTTTGTACTCACTTAGGCCTCACGTGCAGTTTGATGTTGATTTGACCAGTGGTGCTATATACCCGGAAATTCTTCCTTGAGAATTTGCCCCCTAAACTGGCGTATGTCCTGAAGGACCCACATGCAGGAAGGTGGGTGCAACATGGCTTGTAAAGGCGGAATCTCATTCATGGAAGAAATGTCTGTCATAAGGGGATGGGGGATGTCATGGGTCCCGTCCACGTCATGGGCCACCGTGCCACTGTGACAAAATGAGGTCAGTCTGCTAGTGGTGACAGATCAAGTGGGGTAAGTTGAGATGTGCTCCCATTTCTGTAAGCACAAGGACTCAGCATATCTACTGCTTACAAGTGTTTGTCCTATGCCAGACTAAGATCCAAGCACTTCATATGCTTTAGCTCATTTAATCCCCCAACGATCCTGTGGGTAGATTCCATTATTATTCACTTTTTTATAACTCAGAAAACTGAACTCAGTCAGTGTTGCACAGTTGGTGGCTGAGCTAGGATTCAAACCCAGGCATCTTAATGCCATAACCCTGCACTTCACCATAAAGAGGCACGCGCGCACACACACACACACACACACACACACACACACACGCGCGTGTGCATACACACAGGCACATACAGCACTCATGTATGCATTGAACACTTCTGGAAGGACATAAGTATGGACAATATGTTATCAGTGGTTGCCCTTGGGGAGGGAAAGTCATAAGGGGTAGATACATTAGGTGAAAACATAATAATAATAATAATAATAATAATAATGTTTATTTATTTATTTATTTTGAGAGAAAGAGAGATCACAAGCAGGGAAGGGGCAGAGAGAGAGGGAGGGAGAGAGAATCCTGAGTAGGTTCCGCGCTGTCAGCTAAAAGCCTGATGCGGGGCTTGAACTCATGAACTGTGAGATCATGACCTGAGCTGAAATCATGAGCCGGACGCTTAACCAACTGAGCCACTCAGGAGCCCACAAAATAATTATTATTGAACACCTTTTGTGTTATGAGTGTTTGTCATGGTTTTTTTCAAAGAACAGAAATGTTAGTACATTTTAAAAAGTCAGGTGGCAGAATATAACTAGACTAATTGTGGTGACCATTTCACAGTATATACCCAATATTGAATCATGTTATACACATGAAACTAACATAATGTATGTCAATTTTACTTCAATAAGAATAATAATAAAATAAAAAGTCACATGGTATGAAAGATGACAAACATGACCAGTAGAAATATAACATCCATGACTCTACTGTGTGGAATATTTTTCTTTTCTTTCCCTCACTTTTTATTTATTTTTTAAGTAAGCTCTATGCCCAACTTGGGGCTCAAACTCATGACCCCAAGATAAAGAGTCGTATGCTCCACCAACTGAGCCAGCCAGACGCCCCCTACCCCTCACTTTTTAACTCAAAGTCCGACTCAGCCTGCCATTGACCTTAAATCCCTAGCAAAATCAAGAATTCTTGTGAAAGTGCCTTATTATATTTAGCTATGTTTAATGAAACCTTTTTAAAACTACAGAATTGGCATACTTTTTGTAATTTAATATGCTAAATAAAATAATTCCCCTCTACTAACAATTACAATTAGTTCCATAGACCGGTTACTAACCCTAGTTCAACACTGTAGAGAAAGATTTTTTTAATACTTACTTGTACGTGGCGTATCACAAGAGCAGTGTACAAGTTGCTGTTTTGTCTGGGATATGACCCAGTGGAAACCTAAATGTGACCAACAGCCTTCTAATTCACTGGCTGTGATGGATCACAGGTGAGTCGGTCCTGCCTCCAGTGTCTCAAAGGAGAAATTCATCACGTGGCTTCTATACTCCCTAGAGAGCGTTCAAAGTTATTCATGAATGAGCTGCCTGAATGATGTGACAATCTGGGCAGTTGAAAATTGTTTCAAATTGACCACTAAACCAAAAAGTTTCCTGGGGATTATGGAATCAGATTGTAGTAAGGGATCTGAAGACGTCTGCTGGTGTAGTTGTTCCTGAATATAACTGGTCACCAGAATCATCTGGGGGTCATTTGTTGTTGTTGTTTTTGTTGTTCTTAATACAGATTGCTGGGTCCTCCCTAAAAATTCGGTAGCCCTGGGCTGGGACCCCAAATTTGCAATCTATCACCACTAATTTCTGTGGCTCAGCCAAGTTTGTATACCATTGATTTGATTTATCCTAATCTATTTACCTACATACTTTTGACTCATCTAATTGTGCTTTTGTGAATTAGCCAATAAATGATGAAATTCCCTACAACACATTTGAAGATACATCAGGCTGCATTTATATGGACCATGTGAGTTATAATACATAAAACAATAACTCATATGTGTGTCACTTTTTATAGTTAATAAAAGGCATTTGCAGATATTATAATGGAGGCAATAACATGTCATGGTCAAGAATAGAGTCCAGAGTCAGACGTTGCTTAGCTTCTGAAGGAGATCAGAATCTTCATCCCAGTATATGCCACTTTGGTATAAGGATTATTTTGAGCCGAAGGCAACTGAGAATCACCAGATGCAGGAAGTGTTTTCTGCCTTCCTTCATCTGCCTAAAAGCAGGGCATAAATTTCCCCTTGTGAACATGTCTTCCCCACCCCCCCTACCCCGTCCATACTAGACAAAAACCAACTCGTTTATTATTGAGGTATAATTAACAATGTTATATCAGTGTCAATCATACAACATATTGATTGGACAAGTCTATACATTACTCAGTCCTCACCATGATAAGTCTAGTCACCATACAATGTTATTACAATATTGACTACATTCCTAGGCTGTACTTTTCATCTTGGTGACTTATCACTTTATGGCTGGAGGTTTGTACCTCTTAATCCCCTTTATCTATTTTGCCTATCCTCCCACCCACCTCCCCTCTGGCGACCACCCATTTGTTCTCTGTACTTAAGGTCCATTTTTTGTTTGTCTGTTATTTTTTATTCTCCACATGTAAGTGAAATCGTATGGTATTTGTCTTTCTCTGCCTGACTTATTTCACTTAGCATGATACCCTTTAGGTCTGTCTATATTGTTGCAAATGGCAAGATCTCGTTCTTTTTTATGGTTGGGTAATATCTTTACATATCACATCTTTACATTATATATATATCTCACACATCTTTATCCATTCATCTGTCGATGGACACTTGGGCTGCTTGGGCTGACTATTGTGAATAATGCTGCTATAAACATAGGAGTACATATATCTTTATGATTTAGTGTTTTCATTTTCTTTGGGTAAATAGCCAGTAGTGAAATTACTGGATCATATGCTAATTCTATTGTTAAATTCTTAAGAAATCTCCGTACTGTTTTCCCCAGTGGCTGCACCAGTTTGCATTTCCACCAACAGCACACAAGGGTTCCTTTTTCTCCACGTCCTCGCCAACACTTGTTTCTTGTGTTTTTGATTTCAGCCATTCTGAAAGGTGTGAGGTGATATCTCATTGTGGCTTTGATTTGCCTTATCCCCGATGATGAGTGATATTGAGCATCTTTTCACGTGTCTGTTGGCCATCTGTCTGTCTTGTTTAGAGAAATGTCTGTTTGTGTCTTCTGCCCATTTCAATTGGATTATTTGAGAGTTTGTTTGTTTGTTTGTTTGTTTTTTGGTGTGTGTTGAGTTGTGTAAGTTCTTTAGATATTTTGGACATTAATACCTTATCAAATATATCATTTGCAAATACCTTTTCCCATTCAGTAGGTTGCCTTTTTGTTTTATCGATCATTTCCATTGCTGTGCAAAAGGTTTTCATTTTGGTGTAGTCCCAATAGTTTAATTTTGCTTTTGTTTGCCTTGCCCAAGGAGACATATTCGTAAATATGCTGCAAAGGGTGATGTTCAAAAGATTATTACCTCTGTTTCCTTTCAGGAGTCTATCATTTCAGGTCTCACATTTAGGTCTTTAATCCTTAGTGACTTTATTTTTGTGTTTGATGTAAGAAAGTGATCTAGTTTCATTCTTTTGCATGCAGTTGTTCAATTTTCCCAGCACCATGTATTGAAAAGCCTGTCTTTTCCCCCTGGAATGTTCAAGAATGGAGAGAGTGAACTGACACCAAGACAAGTTTGCAAAAACGGACCTTACTGAAAATAATACTTCCCCGGGCACCTGGGTGCCTTAGTCAGTTAAGCGTCTGACTTTGGGTCAGGTCATGATCTCATGGTCCATGGGTTTTAGCTCTGCGTTGGGCTCTGTGCTCACAGCTTGGAGCCTGGAGGCTGCTTCTGATTCTGTCTCTCTCTCTCTCTCTCTCTCTCTCTCTCTCTCTCTCTCTCTCTCTCTCCCCCTCTCCTGCTCGCACTTTGTCTCTCTTCTCTTTCTCAAATATACATAAACATTAAAAATAATTAAAAATAACAATAAGAAAATAAAAACAATACTTCCTTCCATCAATTATTTCAAATGTCTCCTACCCACTTCCCCATGATTTATCCTTCCTCAAAGCCCAAATCTTCTTTCTTTTGTTAAGATGGTATATTAGCCCACTAGTCTGCTTTTTTGAGTTTTGATTCTTCACTGTAAACTCTCATGTATATAAATGTTATTAAAAAACTGCATCCCTTTTCTCCTGTTAATCTGTCTGCTGTTAGTTTAGTTTGTAGGCCCCCAGTGTTTAAACATAAGGCAGTAAAGGAAAAGTTTTCCTCCCCTACGCTTCAACTCTCAGTTCTCCGGCTTCCTATGTGACTCTAGACTGCTTTTCTTTTTTTAATCTTCTATATGCCTCATTTTCTTTATCTACAAAATGATGATAATAATAGCCCTCTCATGAGGTTGTGAAATTTGAATGAGTTAATACTTTTAAGCCCTTAGATCAAAGTCTGGTATTTAGTAATTACTTGGCAGATATTAACTGTTATTTTATGTGATCTTCAAAAGGTATAATAACTGCAATTTTATGATTGTGGAAATTGAAGTTTGGAGAGTTTATATTACTTGCCCCAGGCTGGATGAAACATAGTGGAAACTGAAAACCAGATCTTCTGACTCCAGGTTTTATGCTGTCTGGCTTTTAAGTATTTATCATTTAACATCATAGAGTTGTTTATAACTTTGATTCTTGCCAAGAGGATTCAGGGTGAAGATGTAATATTGATTGGCCAGAGGACTCTAGAAATGTAAGAAAAAATGGAAAGGTACAAAACAGAAGAGAGAACTTATTTCAAAAACAGCTATTAATACTGAGTAGGAGAATCTTTAGATAACCATGAGTAAATGACATATGTAAGGGCAAGTAGGGGTATGAAATTGAATTAGATAAGTGAAATTATAAGAAAAATAATGGGGCACCTGGGTGGCTCAGTCAGTTACGTGTCTGACTTCGGCTCAGGTCATGATCTCAGGGTTTGTGAGTTCAAGCCCCGCTTTGGGCTCTGTGCTGACAGCTCGGAGCCTGGAGCCTGCTTCCGATTCTGTGACTCCCTCTCTCTCTCTGCCCCTCTCCCGCTGACACTCTGTCTCTCTCTCAAAAATAAATGAGCATTTAAAAAATTGTTTTCAAGAAAAACAAAAGATAAGGTTTATTTTTGCCAAATCCACTATAAATGAGGGTAATGGCAAAGAGCAGACGAGGGGAAATGAATGAATACCTTTTCACAGCGACTGCTTCCCAGATATCACCCACTCGACTCAGAAACTCTGCCTAGACCGTTACAGTCTTACTGTCAAGATACAGCTCACTCAACATGCAATGGATTTTAGCTCAACACGGGGATGAAATTGAACAGAGAGCCAACAAATGTTATCGGTCACGTGGAAACAAAATTATAAGCCCCATATTCTTTCATTCACACTTGGCAAGAGATTATAACTGAAGCCAGAAACTACAAGCCCTAGTTGGCAATTTAACTTTAAATTTGTTTTTGATGTTTATTTTATTTTTGGGAGAGAGAGAGAGAGAGAGAGACAGAGACAGAGACAGAGACAGAGAATGAGTGGGGGAGGGACACACACACACACACACACACACACACACACACACACAACACAAAGCAGGCTCCAGGCTCTGAGCTGTCAGCACAGAGCCCCACGAAGAGCTCGAATTCAGGAACCACCAGATCATGACCTGAGCTGAAGTCGGACGCTTAGCCAACAGAGCAACCCAGGTGCCCCCGCAATTTAATTTTTTAAAAATTTTAAGAATGGGGCATCTGGGTGGCTTCATCAGTTAAGCCTCTGACTCTTAATTTTGCCTCAGGCCATGCTTTCACAGGTTGGTGAGTTCAAGCCCCACATCGGGCTCTGTGCTGACAATGTGGAGGCTGCTTGGGATTCTCTCTCTGTCCCTCTCTCTGCTCCTCACTCATGCTCTCTCAACATAAATAAGACTTTTTAAAAACTTATAAAAATGGGGCAGCTGATACAGGTTCTTTGAGATGACAAGCTTTCAGCCAGCCATTCGCCTCTTTAAATAGACAAGGAAAAGTTACCAAATATTTACAAGCCTGTTACCATAAAACCTAAGTTAAATCTGTATTTATTATGTATCTTGTTACCTTAACATTGTACTTCTAAATTCTTTGCTAAGAATCACAAAGGTTGTTATTAAAAAGTTATACATTAAAAGTTTACTTTTTGTAGATCTAAGGGATAATCACTTATAATCTAGAATTTAAACATTCATTATATGAAACTTGGTTTGCTAGAATTTTTGGTTGAGAAACCTGTTTCTTCTCTTCAAGTTTATAGTTGATACCAAGTTCACGATTGGAGCAGGCCCTCATTTTACCTACCACATTTATAATAATGTCCTAAGTCCTCACTAATCTATCTCTATTAGACTAAAGATCTGTGCAAACTCTCTTAAACCGAGGAACAGAAAGCATTTAGTACTTGTAAAATTCTGGGGTTTTTTTACAAATACAAATAAAAAGCTAAGTAAAACTCTTGACAGGGGCGCCTGTGTGGCTCAGTTGGTTTAGCGTCCAACTTCGGCTCAGGTCATGATCTCACAGCGTGAGTTCGAGCCCCGCGTCGGGCTCTGTGCTGACTGCTCAGAGCCTGGAGCCTGTTTCAGATTCTGTGTCTCCCTCTCTCTCTGACCCTCCCCCGTTCATGCTCTGTCTTTCTCTGTCTCAAAAATAAATAAACGTTAAAAAAAAAATTTTTTTTAAATAAAAAAAAAAGAAAGACTCAAGGACCCTAGTTCAGGAGGGACCACAAGAGCACAGACTGTGGCCCCGTGTGGCAGCCATGGGGCACACAGCTGGCATCTCCCTTCGAGGAAAACTGGCCATCGCCGTCCAACAGCAGGGAACGTAGGTAATCTTCAGGTTCTACTCTGCTTTCTGACCGAAGCCACTCGGTGCTCAGGCCGCCCCCAGCCCCGAACTGAGCTCGGTGGGGGTCCAGGCACCTGGCCATTTCTGCCCAGTGCAGGACTGGCCTCTTGCACAGGCTTTGAGCTCCTGGTCGGGTGGGCGAGACTCTGAGGCCCCCAGCCTGGTCTGAGCTGCTGCCTGTTTTCCTACTCCTTCCCCAGGGGTCACATTAGCATGGGGGGAGGGGGCATGAAGGTTTCCCCAGCCTCATGCTCATTCCTCCCCCTTATCTCTCAGGCATGACTCACCCCACCCCCAATGCCTTGCTGACACTCCTCAACGCCATCTTGGCTTCTGCTTCCTGAGTCCAAATGAAGGACTAAACCAATACTTTTAATACTTAAACCCTCCAATCACTCTATCAAAGGACCAGGTTACAGCAAGACAGAAACCAAAATTCTACTTTTTTTTTTAAGAAGGATGGTTAAGTGTTGGTGGCCCCCTTATTATACTTTCATGGTTGATATAAAAACCGTGGGTCTCCTGCCTTTATGTAACAGCAGAGGGATGTGAGCCTCACTACCCCGTCTCTTCAGATACTTTCTAGCTTTCAGGTTCTTTGGTTCTGTGAAAAATGGAGCGTTTTCACATAAAAGTGGAAGCTGATTTCTTCTGAGTTGTTCTAACAAGCAGGAATAAAAGTAGTTCTAGGAGGAGGATTTTATTCCATAGAGAGAAGAACATTTCAACCACCAGAAGAGTCCAAAAATGGGGTGTCTTGCCACTAGAAGGTGGAGACTCCTGTATTGATTTGCTGGGGCCACCATAACCAAGTACCACAGACTGGGTGGATTGAACAACATATTTACATCTCACAGTCCTGGAGGCTGAAGTCCAAGATCAAGGGGTCAGCAGGTTTGGTTTCTTCTGAGGCCTCTCTCCTTGGCTTGTAGATGGCCGCGTTCCTGCTGTGTCCTCACATGGTCTCTCCTCTGTGCCCGTGCATGTCGCACATGTCTGTGTTCCAAAATTTCCTCTGCCTGAGGCACCTGGGTGGCCGAGTCGGTTGAGCGTCTGACTTTGGCTCAGGTCATGATCTCACAGTTCGTGGGTTTATGTCCCACATTGGGCTCTGTACTGACAGCTCAGAGCCTGGAGCCTGCTTCGGATTCCGTGTGTTCCTCTCTCTCTCTGCCCCTTCCCTGCTTGTGCTCTCTGTCGGTCTTTCAAAACTAAATGTTAAAAAAATTTTTCTTTACATTTTCTATCAGGACACCAGTCCTGTCCTATTGGATTAGAGCCTACCCACTTAATGACCTCATTTGAACTTAATTACCTCTTTAAAGATGCTTTCTCCAAATACAGTTACATTCTGAGGTACTGGGGGTTAGGGATCCATCATATAAATGTTGGGGGTCACAATTCAGCCAATACGGCCTCTCCAAGGACATTTTTTAAGTTAATTTATATCTTTTTGAGAGAGAGAGAGAGAGATAGAGCATACACGTGCAAAAGCGGGGGTGGGGGGCAGGAAGAGAGGGAGACATAGAATCCAAAGCAGGCTCCAGGCTCTGAGCCATCAGCACAGAGCCCGACGCAGGGCTCGAACCCACGAACCGTGAGATCATGACCTGAGCCGAAGTGGGATGCTCAACTGACTGAGCCACCAAGACACCCCCAAGGACATTTTCAATTACGGTCCTGGTATGACTGTCAGAAAGGTATAGACTGACTGTCAGTACACTGATGTGCCACTAGTCTGTCCCAGGTGTGCGTGTCTTTCGCAGGGTCCCCCGGAAACAGGCCCCTCCTTAGACAAGGATTCACGTGCAAGTAGTTTGGGAGGGGGAAATGTTGGGCGGGGGCAAGGAGTGCCAAAATGAAGCAGGAACGAGAAGGAAGCCAATCAGAAGTGATGCTTTAAACCAACTGTCCCGATGGGAATTGCCTGTACCCAAGCCTGCTGGGTACCGTGCAGAGATGCACCTCGGTTCCCCCTCCCCCGCCCCCCAACAACCCAGAGGTGAGAGAGGGCCGGAGCCTTCGTCCGCTGCTTCCACCGCTGAGGGCCGCTTTCTGGGGACGTTCCCTCACTGGCACGTCCATCCTGCCCTGCGCAGGCACGGCGAGGTGTTGAAGCCAGAGAGCCTCCTGGTAAAGAGTTGTTAGGTGCTGACGGTTGAAAGCCGGGCCAGCATTTTTGCAAATGGTTCCCGCCGAGGAGACACGGGCAAGGCACTGAGGCCTCTCCCCCGGCGTAAGCTTTATTTTAGCCATGACTGAGGTGATTCACAGCAAAGAGAATGTGCGGAAAGCCAGTCACCACTTGGTCTAGAACGGTCATCGCCTGCCCTAAGTAGGAGGTAAGAGGCAGAGCACAACAGCGTAAAAAGAACATTTGTTTCTTGGAACAAGCAGGAGCTTTCCTTCAAGAGTGTGAAGGCGAGTCCTGTCAAGGCTGTCCTACTCACTAACCTATTAAAAAACCATTACCGCATGGAAGAGCCATCAACTGAAGAGTAAAATCACCAGCAATGTCATCTAATCTCACGAAGGATGCAGTAAAAAACCCACCAAATCCCGTTCTGCCCAAAGGGGCTTTGATGAACCCCCACGCATGTGGCATTGGGACTGGGGGGAAGTGAAATGAGAGGAAGGCTTTTGTTTTCACCCCACACTTTCTTTTATTACAATTATTATTACAATTATTGATTCTGGTTTATTTACTCCACTTAGCATAATGTCTTCAAGGTTCATACTGAAGCATGTATTAGAGCTTTATTCCTCTTTAAGGGTGAATAAACATTCCCTTGTCTGTATCTGCCACTCTCTGTCCAGCCATCCGTTCATCATGGAGCACTTGAGTTGCTTCTACCTTTTGGCTATTGTGAATAACACTGCTATTAACTCAGGTGTGCAAACATCTGTTTGGGACCCGGCTTTCGATTCTTCGGGCATGTCCTCAGAAGTGGAGTTGCTGGATCATATGGCAATTCTATGTTCTACTTTTGAGGAACCACCCTACTATCTTCTCTTACTCCGTATCTTTTTAACCCCCCCTTCAAATCCTATGTTTAAAGAGTCTTAAAAACTATTAAGCATGCTTAAACACAAAAGGAAGGAGAATGCACAGAAAAGGAATAAAACAACCTAAGTTTTCTCCTATGACACGTCCTGGAGGTGCCACATGGTTTGGGACTTACGGGGGCATGGCGTATCCCTTGTTTCCGGATGTCAAGCCTCCTCTCTTGGTCTCTCCCTTCTCTCTCCCTTCTGTGACATATTCTAATGAGCCCTGCTTTGTGTCCATCATTGACACTTCAATTCAGCTATCCAGCTATCCCTGTCTCCCCTTCCAGTCTCTAAGCTTTCCTTTGATCTGATCTTCTCAGAGTTCTGGCTTCTTCCCCTCCCCCAACAATTTCATCTTTTTGCGGAAGGGCTGGCCTTTTGTACATACAGTCTGTCAACCGGAGGATTCCTTTGCTTCCTTGAGATACGCTGGTCCCTTACAGTCTGTCAACGGAAGTTCTAGGTCTTCAGTATCTAAAAAAAAAATCTTTCTTAATGTTTTTTTTTTTGAGAGAGAGACAGAGCACACAAGCAGGGGAAGGACAGAGAGAGAGGGAAGAGGCAGAATCTGAAGCAGGCTCCGGGGTCTGAGCTGTCAGCCCAGAGCCTGACGCGGCGCTCGAACTCTCGAGCTGTGAGATCATGACCAGAGCCGAAGTCAGACGCTTAACCGACTGAGCCACCCAGGCGCCCCTAGGTGTTCAGTATTTTAGTGCTGCATTCATTTAGTGTCTTGTTGGAGTTGTCTGCTCCATCTGTGGTTACCCAGGATAAATCTGGAAGAGTCAAATCTAACTAACTCTACATGGTTTTGCCTTATGCGATTTAGCTCTGAAGCCTTAAGTATGTTCACTTAGATATGCTGAATCTCAAATAAATATGAATCCATTCTGGTCATGATGGCGGGCCATGACAAAAGATGAAAAGGACTTTCAAAAGCTATAAAATATTTCTCCTGGAGGACAGTAACAATATGATCAGGAGACATCTGCTCCAAGTCTCACCGTAAGGTGAATGGGCTCAGAAACGTCCACTGCTCTTGGCTCTAATTCCGCGTTTACTGGGCCACCTTCTGGTTACTCACTTGGGCTTTCCAAGAACCCAGGTGCCTGGAAGTGAGTACCCAGGCTGGTAAGACTTCTCAGGGGCATGAGAAAAGGGATGCAAGTAAATCACTCGAATTATCATCAGAAACTGGAGAACTGGCAGTCTGGGCTCTGTATTATTTGTCTCTTCTAAATGTGGTCAGCACCAAGCTGACCAACTGTGGGATGACAGCATTGTGCTTTAATGTATATAAGATGGGGTGTCAGCCTCCAGGTCCTGGGTGCCGACAAATCACTAAGATGATGTGCACTCTACATGCAGATTTCTGGGGACAGTCCCCATCTCTCCCCCAGCTTCTTTCAAACTATGGCAATCATGTCACCTTGTCTCTCCCTTTGTGAGAGGGCCAGGATTCCTGCAACGCACAAGCCAAATACTAAGTTCATTTAGGTAACGTGCCTGTGATTTCTCAGACTCATTCAGTATAAGCAATATTCAACAAACATCTGTGACACGTTCCGAATTTCTAATGTTATTCCTCAGGGGGATGCTTGTCCTTTCACTATTCTGATTGTCAAAAATCATTAGATTTTATATAACATCTACAGGTATTCATTCAAAGTAGAAGGAAATGCTGGCTTGCTGCTCTGCCCTCTGCTTATTTATATAAATATAGGCTGCATAGAGCATGATTCTAATATGAATATTTGTTAAAGTCTTCCCCAAACATCGAATGTCTTAAAAGGCCCCCTAACTACTGACTAGCCTATTCACATTTTAATTTAAATTGGTTAAGTGAGCTACATTAGAGAAAATAGGTAGTAATAAACATTTGAATTCTATTAAAACTGTTACAAAATAAAAATGTTAAGGAAGAAAGCTAGCTTCAATGTATCATCATAATCTAATTATCTTGAAAGAGGGAATCTGACCTAGAGGAATAATTAAACCATTCTAAAAAGGGCCTCACATCCCTTGTTAAATTGAAAACTAGAGATTTTTTGCTGCGTCTTATTTCAGGGAAAATCGCGCCACGTTTGTTTCTGTGTAGGGAGAGCGGCCACATTTGGTCTCTCTGATTCTCACTGTCGCTTGTTATCCACTGTCATTTGTAGAGTCTCCAGAGAGAAATGAACTCTTAACAAGCTGAGGTATTTCCAGTCAGTTGGTTGTTCCTCCAAGCTTCTGGAATATTCGGCAGAATCCAAGAATGTTTTGTTAGAGCCCGGCCTTCAGATTATTATGAAGGAATATTTGTCAAGGTAGCAGGCTAGGACTTATTTAACGTGGCACTTTGTTAGCTTGGCTCTAATCTGCAGGGTTTTAGTCCTGTGGATATGGGCTTACGGATATATCACTCCCATCTCTGCCTTCATCTTTAGATTTTTTTTTTTTTTTTTTTTTTTAAAGTCTGCAAGGGTGGACATAACAAAATACCACAGACTGGGTGGCTTAAACAACAGAAGTTTATTTTCTCACAGTTCCAGAGGCAATACGTCTAAGATCAAGGTGTTATCAGCGTTGGTTTCTGGTAAGACCTCTTTTCCGGGTTTGCCGATGGCCACTTTCTTGCTGTGTCCTCGCATGACCTTTTCATCTGCATACACCTAGAGAGAAAGGGGGCCTCTTCCTCTTCTTTTAAGGACACCAGACTGATTAGATTAGTGCCCCACCCTTCTGACATCATTTAACCTTATTACCTCCTGAAGATCCTATGTCCAAAAGAGTTACACTGGAGGTTAGGACTTAAAACACATGAATTTGCTGGAGATACAATTCAGTCCATAACAAGTCTGTGTCTTTCTGCTCTTCTTATAAAGTCACCAGTCATATTGGATTTGGGCCCAGGCTACTCCAGTACACATGACCCCATCTTAACTTAATTACATCTGCAAAGACCCATTTCCATGGAAGGTCACACTCCTAGAGCCCCGGGGTTAGGACTGGAGCACAGGTTTTAATCCTATGAATGTCAACAAGTGTTAATGTTATGTTGAATGACTCAGCCATCCTTCGATGCGTGTGCTAAACTGGGATTCAGGAAGTGGTCTACACTGAGCAGATATACCTGCACAGTGACCTTCAGGGGCTTTAGGGCTTGGTCTGTCTGCTCAGTGAGGACAGAGACCAGGATAGTGCACACTGTGCAGACTTGTGCTGGATAATTGCTTCTCTAGCTCTGCCTCTTGTCCCGTGATTACATGGTGTAACTGAGAAAGATTGAGCTCGCAGCCTGACTCCGGGGCTTGAGTCCGTTTGGCTAACAACTAAATGTATGGCCTTAGGCACCACGTATATCGGTGGTTTTCAAATTGCAGCAGCCAGAATCCCCTGGAGGACCTGATATAAAAGACTGCTGGGCCCCACCTCTGATCTAGTAGGCCTGAGGCTGGCTCAGACATTTGCATCATTTTTATTATTATTGTGATTATTATTATTTTAAATGTTTATTTATTTTTGAAGGAGAGAGAGACAGGGTGTGAGTGGGGGAGGGGCAGAGAGAAAGGAAGACACAGAATCCGAAGTAGGCTCCGGGCTCTGAGCTGTCAGCACAGAGCCCGATGTGGGGCTCCAACCCATGAACGGTGAGATTGTGACCTGAGCCGAAGTCCGGATATCCCAACGGACTGAGCCACCCAGGCACCCCACAGGCATTTGCACCTTAAACAAGTTTGCTGGTGATGCTGATAATGCTGGCCTGGGGATTGCACTTTGAGAACCATCATTATATGCTATTGCCTACAAATGAGAATCTAGTCAACCAACAAACTTTAAAATCATTTTATCATTGAAAAAAATTTAAATATAGCCAAGCAGAGAAAAGAGCAGAATGGATCCCTGCGTATCACTGTGTGGCGGGGCCAGCTTCATGGGCATAGGAACTGTGACAGGGCCCTGTGCTCAGGAGGACCCCAGGCTCTGTTTAATGCTCTGCTGTTGCTGTCTGGGAATTCTTCATAATTTCTCAACAAGGGGCCTTGCATTTTCATTTAGCACTGGGCTGTGTAAATCAAGTAGCTGGCCCAGGGCCCTAGATGCAACTGCCGTGAGAATTTTGCCAAACTTGGCAAAATTTTATTGAAGACCCACACAATGTGCTAACTACTGTTACCAGGTAGTGGGGATCAAAAACAAGGCAGGATCCTGGCTTTTGAGGGTCTGACGATCTAGTAGAGATAAAGCGGCTAGATTTAGCAAATGGAAACACAGGATACCCAGGCAAAGAAGGCCTTAATTTAAGTACACCCCAGCTATAAATTTTGGTCTCCGTCTTTTTCTGATGTAAAGTTCGGGGACACGTACTCAATAATGTTCATTTATTTATTTATACATTGTCCTTGTGCACTACTCTTATTAGCCAATATCTTAAGGTGAGAGTCATTTTAATCTTGAGAGAGGCAGGACATATATTGGTTAAGGGCCAGGAGTCTGCAGTCCACTCAGCTGGGTTCAGATCTCTCCTCCCTACACTGCTTATCTGCTTCCTGCCTCCGTAAACTATTGACAACAGTGATGGCTGTTCCGCGGGGCTGCTGCGGGGTTCCTGCGCCAACGCAGAGCGCCGAACCCAGGGTGTGGCACATGGCGATTACTCAGGAGGTGCCATAGTGTCTCAGGATCTGGTAGGAGAGTTGATAATAAATGATGACAGGTATGATAGATCAGTGTAAATAATCATGACTCCCGCCAACTGTCATCATTCAAGGTGTGATCATTCGGGCATCCCTTTCAGTTGTATGAATTGTGCACATGATTATCTTTTAAGTGTAGTAAAATATACATGACACAATATGTGCTATTGTACTGTTTTTAAGTGCACAGTTCAGAGTGTTAAGTACAGTCACACTGTTGTGTAACCCATCTCTGAGACATTTTTAGCTTCCCAAACTGAAACTCAGTATCCATTAAACAATAACTCCCCCCTTCTTCCTCTCCTTAGCCTCTGGCAACCACCACCTTACTTTCTGTCTCTATGCGTCTGACTACTTTAAAGATCTTGCGTGAGGAGAATCATACAGAATTTGTCTTTTTGTGGCTGGCTTATGTCCCTGAGCATAACGTCCTCAAGGTTCATCTATGTTGTAGCAGGTGACCAGATGTCCTTCCTTTTCAAGATTGAATAATACTCCAATGCATGGATGGACCACATTGGGTGTATCCCACTCATCTGTCAATGGATACTCGGTTGTTTCCACCTACTGACTACTGTGAGAAACGCTGCTGTGAACATGACTTTGCACACATTATTTTTAATCGGTTTCTTCTACAATTACCAATAGTCTTAGCCACAATCATTTAATTATTTATAATTAAATAGCTCAGGCTTGTATGACTAGAAACTACAAGAGAAACACCTAAACCCTGGGACACAGCCATCTGATATATGGGTCTCCTGAAATCCATCCGGTGCCTGCATACAATAAATATTTTGTTGAACAAATAGATCTGGAAAGAAGACAGATTCATGTCTATTTTAAGGAGATGGAATTCTTTTGTTTGTTTTTGTGGTTTTCTTTTCAAGTTTATTTATTTACTTTGAGAGAAAGGGACAGGATACGGGCAGGGGAAGGGCAGAGAGAGAGGGAGAGAGAGAGAGAGAGAGAAAATCCCAAGCAGGCTCCACATTGTCAGCACTGAGCCCTACCTGGGGCTCGAACCCATGAACCATGAGATCATGACCTGAGCTGAAATGGAGTCGGCCACCTAACTGAATGAGCCACCCAGGTGCCCCAAGGAGATGTTTGTAGGCTCAAATGAGATAATGCACTTTGAAAATGGTAAAGGTCTATATAAAAATATAGATGTTGCTGGGGCACCCGGGTGGCTCAGTCCGTTAAGTGTGGGACTCTTGATTTCAGCACAGGTCATGATCTCATGGTTTGTGGGATCAAGCCGCTAGTGGGCTATATAGATATTGCTATCAGTTATTAGTGTGGCTTCTTCTGGCCTAGATTTCCTTCAGTTCACCTGCTCTCACCATCTCTAGCAAATGTAAGGAAGGGGGAAACATTCCTTTAGCCCACAGCTCCCTCTTTCTAGGATTTTCTTCATTTTGGTATTTTGTGCGTCTTTAATTTCCTGCCTGCTTTCCTTGTGGGATGAAAGCAGCCAGTCCCAATGGGCCACGCATGATTTCTGTACTTTTCCCACAGCCAGGCTCAAGGCTACTGCCCGGCTTTCCCTAATAACTGCTCAACTGGGGGCTCCCTCAAGAAGTTCGAGATGCAGGAAGCTGTCTCCCAGGAGGTGGCGTGGGGAATCGTGAGTGGCTGCCTATGAATTATTAATGCATCATTAATGCATAATTTGCTACGAGGTTTCAGGACTAATTAATTATCCCCTTAATAAAGGTCTGCTCATCTTTCTGCAGCAGCCTGTAGGATGGCTTCTCAAAGCCTCCAGGTGCCCGGGTTTTTCAAGCTGCACGCGTGGTGACCTGCGGGGGTCACGTCCCCTCTGGCCCTGGCTCCCGGAGGTTCTGTGCACCCAGCTGGATATAGAGAATGCTAATGAGTCACTCTAGGTGACTTACAGCATTTGTTGGGTGATAGAAAAATCAGTAAAGAACAGTCACCATTGTCTTACTATTCGTGCTTCTTAGATGTCGTCTGGCTGGATGCCAGTACATCTCCTTTCCTCCGCAGCACCCCCGCCCCCACTTTAACAGAGAGACTCAGGAGCTCTGGGGCTTAGCTCTCTTGTTGCACGTGACCACTTGAATAAAGGGGGGAAAGACTGACTGCTCAAGTGAGAAGACTCAGTCCAGTCCCAAACAGACGGAGCCTGCAGCAGCTGGGGATCAGGGGTCACATTTTCTCGGGCGAGCTGGGCTTCCGGCCACGCCACACGCCATCCTTGGGAAACTGAACTTTGGAGTTTCTCATTCTGAAGTTCCTTGTTTTTCCCTAATGCATTTCCTCATCGTGCCACACTGTAAAACCCTTTCTTCCTGTCCCTTTTCTTGTCACCCTGTTACTTTTCACCGTTGTTTCTTTAATAAGAAAGTTGCTTTTACAGTTGAGTTGCAGTGCCTAAAGCTTTTGGATGAAAGAGACCATGTCCCATGTCAAATGTGTTAAAATTCATGAGTCCATATTGCAGCTATTTTGTTTAAGTTTATTTATTTATTTTGGGGGGGGGAGGGGCAGAGATAGAATCCTCAGCAGGCTCCACCCTGTCAGTGCACAGCCCAATGCGGGGCTCAAACTCATGAACCCTGAGATCACTACCTGGGCTGCTTAACTCACTGAGCTACCCCCATATTGCAGCTTTCAGAAAAACCCAACTCACTAGTCCTAAGAGGCCCTTGAGAACCTACTTACTGTTTCAAAATCTCAGAAGGGGAAAGAATGAATCCTTTGGTCTGCCTTTCCCATATGAACTGCATTCCTCTAGATGTTTCTCGTCCTAGAATATTTCAGTTTCTCTAAATAAAGAAGGAATAATAGGACCAGAATATCTGTAAATATTTCAGTACGTATCTCTAAAAGATAATAGCTTGCTTTCAATGCATAACCATGATTTCATTACTGCATCTAAAAATATCCGGTCAGTGTCCAAGTGTCTGCAAATGAAACGAAGAATTTAAGCGAGAATCATCAATGGGTACAAACCACATAAAAAGAGACAATCAGATATAATCCGCCTCCTGTTGGAAGTTTACAATATCTGCAAATAAAGTATTCCTTAAAAAAAAAATGTGGGGCACCTGGGTGGCTCAGTCAGTTACACGTCCGACTTCGGCTCAGGTCACGATCTCGCAGTTCGTGGGTTCGAGCCCCTCATCGAGCTCTGTGCTGACAGCTCAGAGCCTGGAGCCTGCTTCGGATTCTGTGTCTCCCTCTCTCTGACCCTCCCCCGTTCATGCTCTGTCTCTTTCTGTCTCAAAAATAAATAAACATTAAAAAAAAAATTAAAAAAAAATGGAACTCAATTGGATCAATTCTTTAGACTTTTTTTTTTTAACGTTTATTTATTTTTGAGACAGAGATAGAGCATGAACGGGAGAGGGTCAGAGAGAGAGGGAGACACAGAATCTGAAACAGGCTCCGAGCTGTCAGCACAGAGCCCGATGCGGGGCCCGAATCCATTAACCGTGAGATCATGACCTGAGCCGAAGTCAGATGCTTAACCGACTGAGCCACCCAGGCGCCCCTGAATCAAGTCTTTAAGTCTAACTACCAGGTCCAGGATATATCAGGGTCAGGGAAACATATTAATACCACAAGGATGTCGTCAGCAAAATCCAGAATGTGGAAAACTATATAAGGCAAATGACCTGATTCCTTTAACAACAAAAAATTGCAAAGAGAAAACAACAACAACAAACAACAGGAGGGCGAACCTACATTAAAAGAGGTTTAAGAGACACATTGACCAAATGCAATGTACAGGCTTTGTTTGGACCCAGTGTCAGACAGACCGAGGGTACAAGTATTTATGAGACACCTGGGGAAATGTGAATGTGAATATTTCCGGTGAAAGTAAGGGTATCGTGATCACATCTAAAAAGAGTCACGCACACACCCGCACATGTACATTATAGGCCGAAACATTTACAGATGAATTTAGATGATACCTAGAATTCACTTCAAAACAGTACCTGATTGTGTGTATCGATGGGTGTTGGGGTTCATGAATTACGGATGAAACAAGATTGGCCGAGAGTTGGGAAATGTTGAAGTTGGCCAATGAAGGTTCGCTATAATAGCCTCTCTTCTTCTCCGTATGCTGAAATCTTCCACAATGGAGCGTAGAATGAATGATGAATGAGAGAATACATGAGCAAAGTAGTAAAACCCCTGCCCCCCCTCCCTCCAGAAGGGACGGCATCTCAGGATGATTCTGCTGCTTCCCTGTTCAGAGTATTCCCAACCCTGATGGTTTGCTCCTTCCCTGTAACCTCTCCCAAACCACGGAAAACTTGGGGCAGCAAAGCCTTGACATTCATTTTCCCATTCTAAGTCACTTAGAACAAACACCTGTATTGATTCAAATCCCATCAACCTTTAAAAGCAATTCATTATATATTTCATGAGGCAGAATCAATCCACACATAAATACCATCTGGTTCTTAAATATTTCATAATTTTTCTCTCTGGGTCTTAAATACATCCACGGTTTTCAGCATGGCTCACTTGACTATAGATATTGTGTGATATCCTGGGTGTTATTCAACATTTGTACCATCAACCTGCCTTGAAATTAGGGCAGCATTTATATTTCAAGGGTGGATTTTTGTTCTTCCTTGTTTTCCTCATGCCCATGCCGTTGGCCTACTTAGTCTTTGACGGTGCTCTCTCCTTCAGCCCAGTTGTAGGGCTCCCGTGAATTATTGGCACTGAAACCCTACCTGTGATTCCTCTGGCTTCCTTCACAGGACCCAGCAGCTACTCCCAGAGTCAGCCGTCCCCTCATTTCACAATAACGAGGAGAAAGCACATGTTTGGGGTCAGGAGAAATGGTTGTTAATTTTTAAGAGCAACCAGAACTTGAGAATTTTTTTTTAAGGGAAAGAATGCCAAAGTTCTTGCTTTGAGATCCTTTTTGATATTTCTTTGTTGTGCTGAGAAAAAAATACAGCCCCAAATGCAACAAAACCACATAAAAGCATGGAATGGTCAGAGTATAATCATTTCTTTTTTAATCGAAGTAAAGTAGCCAGTTCCTAGACTTTAAATTAAAAAGAAAAATGAACTCCCGGGTCTTTTCAGAGACTAATTTTATTTTAAAAGCAGCATTCATTGCTTTAATAAAAACACGCATTAGTTTAATACTTTCCATATTCTAATTTCAGAAACGTTCATGGGAAATGTTAAAATATTCCACTGTGTTTGAAGTGGGAGTAGAAGCTGAAAAAATTGAGATAACTTTTAAAAAAACAGTTTTGTGGGGCACCTGGGTGGCTCAGTTGGTTAAGCATCCGACTTCGGCCCAGGTCGTGATCTCACAGTGTGTGTGTTCAAGCCCCGCATCAGGCTCTGTGCTGACAGTGCAGAGCCTGCTCGGGATTCTCTCTCTTCGCCTCTCTTTCTGCCCCTCCCCCCCTTGTACTTTCTCTCAAAAATAAATAAATAAACTTAAAAAAAAAAAAAAAGATCTAGGTAAAAAAATGTACCTGGGACTTGTTTTAATTAGGTATGGTAAGACATATAGACACAGAAATGACTGTCATAAAGGCAGAAGTTTTTTTTATTATTCTCAACCTTTCCTGGAGACAGGAGGCACAGCACACATGCGGGGCCACATGAGGAAGCACCACAGTCGGTCAGAAAGCAGAGGGGACAGGAGAAAACGTGGGCAAGAGCCTGTATTGTGGTGTCCATAGGAGAGACAAGGCAAGGCAGGACAGGCTGACTTCGCATTCTCCGGTTTAAATATATCCTCCGGGCACTTTATAGTTGAAACTCTCTGAGGCACTTACCTGTCTGCTTGTGTAACATCTGTTCCCCCTGCTAGAACGTAAGCTGCATTCGCCTCTCTCTACCTGGTTTCTAGAGCAGTCACTGGTACCTAGGAGGGGCTCAATAAATATTCTCTAAGTGAACAAATGCAGAGCTAAAATAAAACCCAGTGGCCTCTTTACTTGAATAGGCATCTAGTAATTGATCTCAGAAAATAATAATTCCCGCGATGTTTTTAGTAAACACTGATACTGGATTTTGGGGTACCACACATTTTAAGAAAAATACTGACAGACTAGAGTGACTAGAGCCAAGATAATATACCCAGCATGGTCTAAATATCATCTCATGGAATTATGGAGGAGCGTGGACATTTAATTAGCAGCTACCAGGTGCCAAGAAGTGTGTTAGGTTGTAAAGCAACTAACCTCCAGTTGCCACATGGGGTAACTTGCCTCTGAATTCAGCTGGCTGGGTGGAGAGGTGCATGTACAGATAGGAAACAGGTCCCCTAGACCTTTAAGGGGAAAGCCCTGTTCTTCTATGTTAGTGGCTAGCGCTTAGTTAGCTCCAGCTGAGATCTGGTTCTCTGGGAGGGCCTCGCCTTCAGCAGAAGCCAGATGGGGAGGGAAAACCTCAGGTGAAATACAGAGTGCCTAGGACCTTGGCTTTCTTGACTCGAATAATCCAAAGAAGGTGTTGGTCAAGGACCAGGCCTGGACAGCACTCTTGGGCTTAGCCCTTGACCAGCCCAATTTCACCTGGTTGTACCATAATCCACTAGCCTGCTGGGTATACATGGAGATCAGCTCTTCTGACTTGCTTACAACGCTGGTCCCATCTGTAATGGTTACTTATATGTGTCAACTTGACTAGGCCGTAGTTATCCGACCTAGACTAATTTATTCAACTAACTACTGATCTAGATGTTACTGTGAAAGCGTTTTGTAGCTGTGGCCAACATCTCTCATCAGCGGATTTAGAGTAGAGATTACCCTTGATAATCTGGGTGAGCCTCATCCAATCAGTCGAAGGTCTTAACAAAAATCAGAGTCTCCCTGAGGAAGAAGTTTTATCTCAGCAGCCTCAGCTCCAGGTATAAAATTCCCAGCCTGCTCACCTGCCCTACAATCACATGAGCCAGTTCCTTGAAATAAATTCCTTAACACACATCCATGTTCTGTTTCTTTGATGAACCCTGACTGATATGCTGCCCCTGGCTTTTGAGGGATGTGTGCTCAGGTTTGCTCTTTTTTCTGGACCCGGGCTTCAGAAGAAACTGTCCTTCCTATTCTTGCCTGATTAAATTCCATGCATTCGTGTAGGGTCTCAGGCTAATGGACACTCATGGGGACTTGTCATCCCTGACCACCTTTGCCACGTTCAGCCCCACTTTGTGGGGCTTCATACCCATGGGAGGAGGGATTGAGTCTGTCTTACCCCCGACAAGAATACCTAGCTCCCTAGCTCCCTGCAGTGCTAGCAAATGGTAGGTACCCATAAGTATCTGTTGAATGCACACGGGGTTGCAAATTTACGCACACTCTTACGCACACCCTTCAGATGTACAAGGAAATGCAGCTTCTTTAGTTTACTACAACCAATCAGATCTTCCTGTGAGCACTCCACTCTGCTGAGTTGTCAAAGGAAAAACATTAAACTCTACTTCACTGTGTCATTTTCTTCTTGTTTGAATGGTCTCTTTCGGGGGGAAAATTAATACACGAGAAATAACAAAAAATGTTTCTAGGGGCAAGAACATGATAGATATACTTCCCCTTTTCTTATACCATAGCACGGTAGATTTTTGTCGCTCTGTAATTTCTGGCTCCTTTGTTTATCTTCACTGGACGTTAGAAATGTTATTTCGGAAGAAATGATCCAAACAAAATGATTTAGAAGCAACTTCTAACCTTGCACCCTGACTTTAAAAGACATCCTTTAGTTGTTTTTTTTTTTAATGTTTTTATTTATTTTTGAGACAGAGAGAGACAGAGCATGAGCAGGGGAGGGACAGAGAGAGAGGGAGACACAGAATCTGAAGTAGGCTCCAGGCTCTGAGCTGTCAGCACAGAGCCTGATGCAGGGCTCGAACCCATGAACTGAAAGATCATGACCTGAGCCAAGGTCGGACGCTCAACCGACTGAGCCACCCAGGCACCCCAGACATCCTTTAGTTTATATGGTTTTCAATTCCCATGAAGTTCATACGGTTCTCCATTATGTTTTCCTACTATGTCAACTATCAGAACATGAAAATTCTGCTTATGTTCTTTGTTAAACATTTTCTAAAATTCTGACTAAATTTTAAGGTTTTCTAGGAAAAGTGCTATAAACAACTGTGTTGACACTGAAGAATACAATTTATTTTTTTAAGTTTATTTTCTTTATCTTGAGAAAGAGAGCTCGTGTGTGAGAGTGGGGAGGGGCAGAGATAGAGGGAGAGAGAGAATCCCAAGCAGGCTGCACGCTGTCAGCACAGAGCCTGATGTGGGGCTCGCGCCCACAAACCGTGAGATCATGACCTGAACCGAAGTCAAGAGTCGGACACTCAACCTACTGAGCCACCCAGGTGCCCTGAAGACTACATTTTAAAAGCACTATAAGTGGGGCACCTGGGCGGCTCAGTTGGTTAAGCATCCAACTGTTGATGTCAGTTTGGGTCTTGATCTCAGGGTCGTGACTTTAAGCCCTGAACTGAGCTCTGTGCTAGGCGTGAAGCCTACTTAAAAAAGAAAAAAAAAGGGTAAAAGCGCTAAAATTGAAGCTTCCATTGGGGATTTTTAAAATAGGTTTTATGGACTTTCAAAGCTTAATAACAAAGGCTATTTTTGTAAAAAGAAAGGTATCTTTTGAAATTACTTGATTTCTTCAGGATAAATGCTCATACTTGCCAGGGTTTTAAACTATGTGAATTAAATGCTGGCCTCCTCCTTTTCTTCCTGCCTTCCGGGCATCTGGTGTAGAAGCGGTGTCTTAGCTTGGGCGCCATAACAGAATAGTAGAGATGGGTGTGGGAGAGTTAACACACATTTATCTTCTCCAGTTCTGGAGGCCACAAGTCTAAGATCAGGGTTCCCGCATGGTCAGGCTCCAACGAGAGCCCTCTCTCTGGCTTGCAGGTAGCCCTTTTCTTGCTGTGTCCTCACATGGGGGGCAATCGGGGTAGAGAGAGCTCTCTCTCCTCTTGTAAGGGCATTCATCCCATCGTGAGGGCCCCACCCTCATGACCTCTTCCAAACTGAATTATCTCCCACAGATCCCGCCTCTAAATGCCATCACATTGGGGGGGTAGGACTTCAACACATGAATGGGCGGGGGGGAGTATACTATGGGAATTTGGTCCATAGTAGGGGTTTCACCTGACCCCATGGTGGCAGGATGGGAAGGGACCCGAGGATTATACCCTGTCCTCTAGGGATGTGCTGGTTCCTGCTGTGATTACCTAGTGTTTTCGAGTCCCTATGCTAGTAAACCGCTGAAATGTGACTGGCCCCCTCCGAGCTGACCTTCTGGGATGCTGACACCTGGCACTGAACCCTAGAAGGTGGCTACCTCCTTTGGATCTTCCCCAGGTCTCTACTGGCCAAAAGGTGGTCTCAGAAGCTCCCCAGCCCAGCAGGCCCCAAGCACCTAGGGACCTCCTGCAAGCATGCCTGGGCCACGGGGAGGTGGGAATCCCTCCCTCCCCAGTGCAGGCTACTCACTCACACGCTTTGCTGAAACTGGACCTCATCCAGGAGGGGTGCAGGGTTTCAGGCTCTGCCCAGCGAAGCGTACCACTGGCATTGATATTCCCAGGGATCTCTGTTCTCTCTCGTTGTCTCCACAAACCCTCGGGGGAAGACATGAGCAGCCTGATGTCCTGCTTACAGCATATCTGTCCTCCCCTTCCCACATTCCAGAATCCTCACCGCTGCCTACCAGGCTCTTGGGCAGATGACAGTAAGCACAGCAGGTGCAACCAGTGCCCTGAGAGGGGCCTGATTACAAGGTTAGCCCTTGGCTGGCAACTAGGAACTTAGACTTTCTGGAAGGGTCCCACCACTAACTGGTAAGAGGAGCTCCCTGGGCCTAAACTATTTCTACAGACAGTATGGTTTATGCTGAGCATCTGCTTTTCTTCTGGAAGGCTGGGATTTAGAGACATGTCAGGTGTCAGGCAGAGGGCACTATGTGGTCAGCCCCCAATAAAAGCCCTGGGCACTGAGTCGGTAATGAGGTTTCCTGGTAGGCAACATTTCACACGTGTCATCACAACAACTTGCTTGGGGAATGGAGCATGTCCTGTGTGACTCCACGGGCAGAGGATTCTGGAAGCATATACCTGGCTTTCCTGACTTTGCCCATGCACCTTTTTGTCTTTGCTGATTTTGCTTTGGACATAATAAATTGTAGCCATGAGTACGATTATATGCTGAGTCTGTGGGTCCCCCTATGAATCGCTTGAACCTGGGGTGGATTTGGGGTTGCCCCAACACACCCCTACCTCATCTCATCCAGGCATCCTTCTTTTTTATCTGATTTTTTTTAATGTGTATTTATTTTTGAGGAGGGTGGGGTGGAGACAAAGGACCAGAAGCAGGCTCTGTACTGTCAGCGCAGAGCCCAATGCTGGGTTCTGATTTGCAAACCAGGAGATCACGACCTGAGCCAAGTCAGACGCTTAACCAACTGAGCCACCCAGGCGCCCCAGTCCAGGCACCTTTCTGACCTCATCACCTAATGCCCTACCCCACTACTCTCCCTAGACTCTTGAACACATGCTGTTCCTTCTGTCTGGAGCGTTCTGCCCAGACTGGCTTCCACATAGCCCAGTCCTCTGCTCTGACATCCTTGACCTCCACACTGTAAAACTGCACCCTCCCTATCATTCTCTGTGCCCTCACCCCACTTATTTTTCTCATTAGCATTTATCACCCCTCGATACGCTTATATTTATTAGTTTCTTGACTCACTGGCCGCCCCTCAGCTGCCTGCACCAGAACGAAACCTCGATAAAGCAGTGATTATTTTTATTTCCTTCCTATTTGGAGCAAACCACCCCAAATGGATGCCTGGGTGAAATAACACGATGTCTAGGATTTGCTTTAAACTTTATTAAATAAAAAAATGTGCTGCCATGGCCAAGAGCACCAGGAACTCACTTAAGAAACTATCTAATGCAAAATGTATGTTTGAGTTTATGCGATTATCACATGATAAAGACAGGTTATCATGTGATAACTCTATAGATATTTTATTTATATGTACTTTCTAAATTTACCATGACAAATTTAAAACAAAAGTATAAAAGATAGAAGAATAAATTTCCATAAAACAAAACACAGAGTAAGTTATCGCCAAGATTTTATCACATAGCGTCTCTCTTTTTCTCCTTCGCTGCAATATTTTAAAGCACATTTCAGGTTTCATGACATTTTACCCCTACATACTTCATAACGTATCTCTGAAAATTATGGACATTTTCTTACATAATCATAGGCCATTTATCACACCTAACAAAATTAATAATAATTCTTGGAATTGTAATACCCAGATCATAATAAAAACTCCCTGGTTGTATTAAAAAGCCTTTCTGCATTTGTTTTGCTGGAATCAGAATCCAAACAAATTCCACACATGTTCTTTGGTTCTGTCTCTTGAGTCTTTGTTAATCTAAAACAGTCCCCTCTCATTTTTCGTTCGTGCCATTTTTTGCATAGTATGTTTTTTCAACTAAAATGTTTATTTCAGAAGCACAGATTAGAACAAATGGGGGACAAGAGTGAAATCTGCATGTACAGTAGAAATATGGGCTTCTTAAAAGCACGTAGAAATGGAGAATTAGGCAGTAATAGTTTCACTGGTTTCTTGCACAGACCTTGCTGGGTGGGACCTTGACTGAATTAGAATCTGCTTTCTACTTTTCTCTCACTCTCGCTCTTTTTTTTTTAATGTTTATTTATTTATTTTTGAGAGAGAGAGAGGGAACACAAACAGGGGAGAGGAAGCAAGGGAAGGAGACCCAGAATCCGAAGCAGGCTCCAGGCTCTGAGCCGTCAGCACAGAGCCCCACGAGGGGCTCCAACTCACAAACTGTGAGATCATGACCTGAGCCAAAGTCGGACACATTCAATCGCAAGGTATGGTGAAGCGAGATGGAGAAGAATTTCCTATCCGTTATTTGCTGCTTTGGCCATGGCTCTTGGGCAAATCAGTAATCTCTTCAGCTCTCATGGTCCTCCTGTGTAATGCTTTACAAAAATAAAATTTATGGGGGCACCTGGGTGGCTCAGTCAGTTGAGCATCTGACTTCGGCTCAGGTCATGATCTCACAGTTCATGGGTTCGAGCCCTATGTCAGGCTGACAGCTCAGCCTGGAGCCTTCAGATTCTGTGTCTCCCTCTCTCTCTGCCCCTCCCCCACTCATGTTCTGTCTCTCTTTGTCTCAAAAATAAATAAACATTGGAAAAAAAAAAGTTTAATAAATAAAGTTTAAAGTACAACTATCTTTGTTTCTTTGTTGCGAATTTTTTCCCTGAGATATCACTTTGTACTATATGGTTTGGAAAATGCTATCTTTGGATGTCGGTGAGTTCACTCTCAGAAGAGGTGATTGGGTCAGAAACCTGCATATTGTTAGTTACATCGTTTTCCTGTTTGACCCTCCTCTACCCTTTCGGCATTTAGTGAAAAATTTAAAAGCTGTGGCACATCTCAGGTGTGAAAAGAGGAAACAATAATGGAGTTGGAACATGCCTAGCACATTAATGAGGACTCTCTGACGGTAAATAGCACAACTCAGCTTCGGCTAGCTCTTGTGACGATGGGCCTTGTTACTCAGGTACCACAAGGAATGCAAAGGCTAGGATACAGCTAGCTTTAGAAATGGAACCAGGGGTGGTGAGGAGTAGAGAATCCAAGAACTCCTGTTTTGGATTGAATTGTGTCCCCCAAAAGATTCGTTGAATACCTGACTCCTGGGGTCTGTGAACATGGCTTTATATTGGAAATAGGGTCTCTGCAGATGTAATCAAGCTAAGCCGAGGACATACTAGAATGGGGGGGGGGGGACAACCTAATATGGCTGGTATCATTATAAGAAAAGGAGAAGGAGAGATGAACAGACACAGAGGGAAGAACGCCATGTGAAGATGGGAGGTAGAGAGACTGGAGTGATGTCTTCAGAAACCAAGAATAGCAAGGATTGCCAATAAACACTGGGAGTGAAGAGAAAGGCATAGAACAGATTCTCCCCAGATACGTCAGTGGGAGCATGGCCCTGATGACACTTGCTTTCCAGCTTCTAGCTTCCAGAACTTTGACACATACATTTTTATATTTTAAGCCATCCCAGTCAAAGACGTTCGGTTATGGCCGCTCTGGGAAAAGAATACACGTTTCTGCCTCTTGCCTTTGTCTCCCTGGGAAAATCTCTGTCTGTCTTTCATACTGCCAACTAAATGTTTCTGTTTTCTAGTTCAAATGGTAGCAAAGAGTTGTCAACAACAGTTTCTAAGTTTACATGATACAGCAATCGAGATAGACTGCATAGTTTCTCTTCCCTCCTCCTCCAAATTCTCAGGGAAAGGACTTAGGGTCCTCTTGGGATTGAGTGCCCATCTCAGGCCCATCAAGTACTTCCTTGGGTGAGTCAGGATTGCATCTGTGGAGGAGGCTGGGTCTATTGGTCAAATAATCCAACAGATGTCCACCAGACACATGAGTTCAATGGAGGAGAGGCGGGAGGCCCCGTGCCACTCGGGTGTCCCTAGGAGACCAGTCTCTGAAGTGTGAAAACCCCAAGGAGGCACATATGACCGACCAGGTCAAGCACCACTCCCCAGCAGAATTTTCTCTTTTGCCCCACCCCACCTCTGCTTTTTTTTTCTTTTTTAAAAAATATTTTATTTATTTTCGAGGGAGCACAAGCAAGGGAGGGGCAAAGAGAGGAGGAAAGAGGATCTGAAGTGGGCTCTGTGCTGACAGAAGAGAGCCTGATGTGGGGCTTGAACTCACGAGCCACGAGATCATGACCTGAGCTGAAGTCGGACGCTCAACCGACTGAGCCACCCAGGTGCCTCATCTGCTTTTTTTTTTTTTTTTTCCAAGAGAAGGATGCTTTAGTTGTATGGTTTTATTTGATTCTCCCAAAAACCCATGTGAGAAAGCGATTTTCATCTCCACAAATGCGGAAACAAAGGCTATGAAAAATGAAGTTAGATGTTCAAGATTACATTGCTAGTATGTAACTGAGCCAAGATAGCACATAAATATACAAGAAATTCTGGCAAATGATGGGAAGTTGGAGAGCATAAATTCTGTGGTCTACTAAAAAACTCTACAAGTTCTAGGAATGTTGATCCATAGCCTAGTCACAATACTTACTTTCATGTAGTATCGTTTTTATGAATACCTTAAAGTATTTCTCATATATTCCCATTTGAATTTCTATATTATCCTAAGATAATTCAATATGATACAAAAAATATTTTTAAAAAGGCAAAATAATATTCACATTCTGATCTTCCAGAACTACTGGTTTTAATAGACATGGATCTCTTTCAAATATTTCCACTATTCTATCTTTTAAATATCAAAATTTCAAATTGCAGTACGTTAGAGAGTGTCTACTTTAGAGATGCCTGGCATCTTACCACTTCTGTCAAGGCCTGGAACTTTCTGCCTATTTTTTCCAGGAAGGGTTATTAGGTTGAGGGCAGATTTTGGATTCCATTTTGTTTTGTTTTTCTACCATTTATTTTGTGATTCCATTTTGTTCCCATGTCATTCTCTTTGGCTGTTTTCTCAGATTTCTTAAAAACATATAGTTTCGTGTGTGTGTGTGTGTGTGTGTGTGTGTGTGTGTGTGTCACAACTGTAGCTTTCAACACAAAGCAGGGTCTCCATTTTATGGACCCTCTTCTAAGTTTTAGTGTCTTGATCCCTCTATGCTGTACACATTGGGCCCTAAATATTCTGCTTTAGCAAAAAAAAAAAAACAAACATCAGTTTAGGGACACAAAAGACAGAGGCTAATAGCTTCATTTACCAACAAAGAGGTGATGAGATCAAGGGGCCAAGCAAAATGGCCAGTTAGTCACTAAAACTCACCCACCTGTCTTAAGTGTCCCCGTTGCCTGACTAGTGCTTCTGCGGTGACTTTGTCCATCCACCCAGCAGGGCTCTCCCCTGCAAAGGCAGAGCAAGGGAGTATGATCATGACCACAAAAGTCCCATGGCAGGATTTTGCTGCCATGGCATTAAGGAAAAGCCAGGAGGTGACATGTGCAGGTCATACCCTCTTCTAGGACTTATCAAGTCGTCTCAGCCCACTGGGTGTCTGCCAGCCCTTGAACAATATGCCCAAGGAGCTACAAGGCAAGTCCGCGGTCACTCAAGTGGACCCTGCAGTGTCCCTAGAAGACAGGGTCCCTTTACCAGGCAGGACTGGACACTGAGGGGTCTAGGGTGCCTCAGTCTCTGTCACAGATGGGGTGAGAAGTTATATGAACATAAAGACTAAAGGAAAACTCATTTCTTTCTTCTTCTTCTTCTTCTTCTTCTTCTTCTTCTTCTTTTTACATTTATTTATTTTTGAGTGACAGAGAGACAGAGCACAAGTGGTGGGGGAGGGGCAGAGAGAGAGGGAGACACAGAATCTGAAGCAGCCTCCGGGCTCCGAGCTGTCAGCACAGAGCCCAACACGGGACTCGAACCCACAAACCGTGAGATCATGACCTGAGCCAAATTTGGATGCTTAACTAACTGGCTGAGCCACCCAGGCACCTCAAAACTCATTTCTTGAAGCAGTATTATGGGCTGGGTTGTGTGTCCCTGAGATTTATCTGTTGAAGTCATAAACCCTGGCACCTCAGAATGCAACTATTCAGAGATGGAGTTTTTAAGTTGATATTTTTTAAGTTTGTTTATTTTCTGAGAGAGAGAGAGCACACACGAGCAGGGGAAGAGCAGAGAGGGGGAGAGACAGAATCCCAAACAGGCTCTGACGCAGGGGTCAATCATGACCTGAGCCAAAACCAAGTCGGATGCCCAACCGACTGAGCGACCCAGGTGCCCCAAGAGATGGAGTTTTTAAAGTGGTATTAAGTTCAAATGAGGCCATTAGGGTGGGGCTTAATCAAATAACACCAGTGTCCTCATAAGAAGAGATTTGGACACAGACATAGGCAAAGGTAAGATGATGTGAGGACAGGAAGAAAATGGCCATCTGTGGGGCACCTGAGTGGCTCGGTCGGTTGGGTGTCTGACTTCGGCTCAGGTCATGATCTTACAGCTTGTGGGATTGAGCCCAGCATAGGTCTCTGTGCTGACAGCTCAGAGCCTGGAATCTGCTTCCAGTTCTGTGTCTCCCTCTTTCTCTGCTCCTCTGTCTCTTTCTCTCTCAAAAATGAAAATAAATATTAAAAAAGAAAAGAAAAGAAAAGAAAACAGCCATGTGCAAACAAGGAGAGAAGCCTAAGAAGAAACCAAGTCTGCCAATGTCTTGAGTCTGAGAACCTCCAGCTTCCAGACTGTAAGAAAATTAATTTCTGTTGTTTGAGCCCCCAGTCTCTGGTACTTTATTATAGCAGCCTGAGCAAACTCACACGGAAAGGTGGCCCTCACATTTGAGGACGTTTAAAGTAGCATCAAATTGGGAATAAACAAACATTGCTGCGCGGGGTTGACAAAAATGGCTGTCACCGTGTCCATTTTTCCTCCCATATGGCATAGATGCTACTTCCTGTAGATGACTTAGTAGCATGAAAATCAGGGAAATGCGTTCCTCATTTTCCTGTGAGCCAGGGGAGGCCCAAGCCTCAGTCCTTGGATGTCTAGCTTCACTCACTTTCTCAGTGAGCCCATCGGGTCCTTGGCTTTACACGTCATCTAGATGATTTTAACTTCTAAGTCAGCTCAGGCTGCCATAACAAAATACCACAGACTGGATGATGTTCATCAGCAGACATTTGTTTCTCACCATTCTGGAGGCTAGAAGCGCAAGGTCAACGTGCTGACCAATTCATTTCCTGTGGAGAGCTCTCTGCCTCGCTTGTAGATGGCCTCCTTCCTGCTGTGTCCTCACATGGCATATCCTAGGTTCCTGTGTATGGAGAGAGGGAGATCTCTCTCTCTTCCTTTTCTTATGAGGGCATTAATCCTATCATGGCGGCCCATCCTCATGACCTCATCTAACCCTAGTCACCTACCTAATCTGGAGCCCCATCTCCAAATATGGTTATATTGGGGACTGGAGCTTCAAAATGTGACCTTGGAGGCGACAGAAACATTCAGTCCATAACAACTTCTAAGTTTTTAACTCTAGACAGGACCTCTCCCCTGAAACTGTATGCCCAGCTGCTTGTTGGCATCTCTTCTTAGATACTTAACGGACAACCCACACTCAGCATGCTCAGCATGGAACCCATCCGTCCCCCAAACCTCCTTCCCTATTGTGGTCTGTCAGTGAGTCCTGTTGGCATTGCCAGACTCTGACCGCTTCCCACCACCTCCATCATTACCCCTTGGTCTATATCACCACTGTCTCCTGCCTATACTACTGCTTCCAGCCCTTAATCAACTCTTGATTCAACAACCAGAGAGATCCTTTACAATGAGTTGGGTGGTGTCCCTCCTCTGCTTAAACTCTCCAACCACTGCCCATCTCACCCTGAGTCAAAGCCAAAGTCCCGTCGTTGCCTCTTGTCCTGCTTCCTTCACCTCTGTGTCCCCAAGCCTGTGAGTCCATGGCTCCTTCTGCCCCAGCCACACTAACTTCCTTGCTGTTTTTCAGATACACCAGGCACTTTCGGTGGCTCTTCCCTCTGCCTAGACTGCTCCCCTCCCCCAACTCGATATCCATATGGATACTTCTTGTATTACTTATAGATGGATATCTATCATATTTCTCCTTCACTGTCTTCTGGTCTTTTCTGGAACTTCCCCTTGTCATAAGGCCTTCCTGGCCACTCTATCCAAATTCTCAAGCCCTGAGTGGACTCACTTCCTGTGTTCCATATTACTGTTTATTCTCCTTAGAACTATTTATCATCTCAATTACTACAGATTTTGTATATATACTATGCATATTCTGTCTTTCCCAGTACCAGAACATGAACTTCTTGAGGTGAAGGATTTTTATGTTTTATTCTCTATTTCCAGTGTTTAAAACAATAGCTAACACATAGTAGGTGCTAAATGTTCAGGGAATGACTAAGTCCTAACTTTCTGTCTCTTGTTCTCTGTGGATGGAAAGTTGAGGAGATGATGGGTGTGGTAAGTACAAAAATGACCCTCCGCCCCCACAAAGATGTCCTTGTCCTGATCTCTAGGACCCGTGATTATGTTGTGTCACTTGGTAAAAGAGACTTCACGGGTGTGATTAATTTAAGGGTCTTGAGATCAAGAGATTATCCTGGGTTATCCAGGTAGGCCAATGTAATCACAAGAGTCCTTATCAAAGGGAGCAGGAGAGTCACAGTGAGAGAAGGACGTGTGACCAAGGAAGTGTGATGTTGGGGTCAGGTGCCGAGGAATGCAGGTATCTCCTTCAGGCTATAAAAGGTAGGAAACAGATTCTCCCCTAGAGCCTTCAGAGAACATGAGCCTTGCTGACACCTCCCCCTAGCCACCCCTCCAGATTTTACTGAGATATACATGATGAATAAAAAGTATACGTATTTAGAGTGTACAACATGATGATCCAGTACATGTATATATTGTGAGACAGTTACCAGAATCAGGTTGACGAACACATCCATCACCTCTTATAGTTACTTTCTCCTGTGTGCGGTGAGAATTTGTCTTAGCAAATTTCAAGTTTACAGTCCAGTATTGTTAACTGTAGTCACCATGCTGGACATTAGGTCCTCACATTTATTCATCTTATAAGTGACAGTTTCTATCCTCTACCCAGAAGTGGGGTCGCTGGATCATATGGTAGTTCTATTTTTAATTCCTTGAGGAACAGAACACCGTCTGTTTTTCCTAGTGGCTGTGCTGGTTTACATTTCCACCAACAGTGTAGAAGGGTTCCCTTTTCTCCACATCCCAATGCTTGTTAACTCTTGTTTTTTTGATAATAGCTACTCTAACAGGTAGGAGGTGATATCTCAGTGTGGTTTTGATGTGCATTTCCCTGATTAGTGATGTTGAGCACCTGTTCATATGCCTGTTGGCCATTTGTATGTCTTCTTTGGAAGAATCTCTATTCAAGTCCTCTGACCAATTCTTAATCAGGTTATTTGTTTTTTGGTTACCCAGTTGTATGAATTCCTTATATTTTTTGGATATTAACCCTTTCCTGGATATATCAGGGCTCCTGATACATGGTCCCACATGCAAGTCCCCTGATCCCCCTCATGGGCCACTTTTGCTCCCTAAAATCTCTGATTTGACCCCCTCCTCACATACACATGGCCCTCTACCCAGGTCCTGCCAACCCTCTCAATGAAAATGATAACATTCCAGTCCCCTCCAACCTTCCTTGTCTCTTACACATTTTGAAGTCTCAGACATCAATCCGTGGCTTTTCCGTTTGGCCTAATTACAGAGACCCCAAAGTCCAAGTAGTGAGTTTGGGTCTAGTGTATTCTGGCCTTTCCCGTGAAGGACAAGGGTGAGCTTGCTCCTGAGAATGGGGCATTGGGGGAAAGTTTGAAAATGGGGGTGCAACCTTTAGCTACTCATCCTCTAGTCAGCTAACACCCACCCTTCCCCCCCCCACCCCTGCAGGAATCATTTTCCTTGAAAATTCTCCTCTCCATCCCCCCCCCCCCCCCCCCCCCCCCCCAAGCCTGCCTGGTTCACTAGAGAGATTCACGTTCCTTGAATTAACATCATTTTAATGCCAGATCTGCTGAAAATACTCTGGCTTTATTTTGCTAAGAGAGCATCTGTCTCTCCTCTCCCCAACACACTCTTCTGGGTTACATTATAGAACTTTTTGGGTAAACTGACAATAAATTGTGCCAGTCCCAAATCAACCCTTTGCAATTCCTGTGATTTAGGGCAATAGAGAAGACTCAGTTTGCCCATCACGAAAACGCTGTAAAATAGAATTCACGTAAAAGGACCGAGCAAAGTCACCTAAGTAATGATACACGAATTCTATCATTCTAATATTCATCCACCGATGGAGTTTGGATCCAATTTTTTTCAGGGTTTCAGTAATACAAGAGGAAGACAAATAATAAAAGGAGCTTAGTTGTACCTTATACTAGCTATACCCCCACAAGACACACAAAAATTCGAGATAGGTTACCTTTTAGTTTTAGGAGAGATGGCTCTCTAAGGACAAAGGAATTGATGTCCCATCAAGTTAGAAGGCACTTGAAAAAATATTAAGTAGGAAACAACATATATTTTTATATTAGAAAACACCAGAAACGTTTCAATGGGACAGCAAGGAGGGGTCTGCTAAACCGGAGACTTTCTTAGAGACACTTGCGAGTAAGAGCTGAGATAACTCAAGTATAATTAACGTCAAAAATATTTGAGCAAAGAGGATTGAAAAGAGCCATTTGTGGCATGAAACCTGCTGGAGCCATCTCTTCCACTGCGGGCCCAGCCGCCACCTGTTTGTGACACCGTCCCTTCCCTCCCTCCCAGAAGGCCCCCTTCGCCTTCTCCGTCTGGGTACACTTCCTGCCGGGTCCCCAGGGCCATCCTTGTGGTGCTTACCTCGCAGCAAGTATAGCGCTTGCTGCTAACCACGGGGTCTCCCTGGCTGCGCCAAGGGCTTTTCCTGGGCGGGGTCCTGCTCGCACACATCCTGACACGCATCTGTCACGACTGCGGAATAAATAAATCGATGGCGGAATTTTGTTTGAGATATTCAGATTTTCAAATGCTGAGACCCCAACTGTGGTCAATGTTCTGTGGCAGCAGGAGAGAGCTAGTGCCCCCGAAGGAAATGAGAAAAGAGAAGGGATTTCCCCCAAGCTAAAAAGGAAAGAGGAGTCTGTGGTCCCACAGGCAGTGGGAGGCCTGCCTCACCTGTGGCCCCTAGCTTTGCCAACAGCCCCTGCCCCTCAGCAGGACGTAGAAGTAGCAGAACTGTAGCCCGGGACAAGAAGGTGGTTTCCAGAGGGTCCCCTCACACCTTGATGTGACCTGAGCTCCTGGAACTCTACTATCCCCTAAGAGGTATGGAGGCAGGAGGGTGTTAAGCACACGCACCCCCCTCACCCGGGCTGGGGTTGAGTTTCTTCCTGCCTGGTGGGGTGCAGTTTGGAATAGAAATTGACTTAGACGAAATTTTTTGCACGCCTGAATTTGGAAGCAAATACAGAGTTGTTTCTACCGTGGAAAAAAATCAAAGTCTGTTCATTCTACCATGGAAGAAATCAAAGTCATAAGTTAATTACAGCGTGGATCTGTCTTGATGACTGATTTGTGAGAACTGGAGAAAAATGTAAGAGTGATCAGCATCAAATTACGTCAGGATGGTCAATGAGATCATTTTGAGGCACTAGCTGGTGGAAAGCTGTTGTGATGACTAGATCACAAACACTGGAATCAGAGAATTTCTGAGAAAATGCAGGATCTTTCCTTGGAAATGCTTTAAAAGAAGAAATTGATATCCTCTGTCCTGCAAGACGCCTGCGGGATTGACTAGATGCCATTACAAAGCCCTTACTGGGTCTTCTGATTCACACCAAAGGAAACCAAACTAAGTAAGAGGATTGACACACGCAAAGTTCTCCAGTCAGAAAGGGCTTTGGGGGAAACAGTAAAGTGTATATCAGAGATTTTGTACTTCTAGGTTTGCAGACAAAATGCTGAGAGCGTAACGGTTGCATATGATAGAAGCATCATTTCGAATTTTGGATAATTAGCTCTGTTTGGAGTAGCTTAAGGCCGAGAAAATGTGGAAAGTACGAAATGGTAGTTTAATTATGGCTAGTGATGGTATAATGGCGCCTCAATACTCAGAAAAAGAAATGCAGGAATATTGGTGGAAAGAGGTCTACAGCGGTAAGATCGTTTTGTTGAGGACAGAGGGCTTCTCCTTCTCTGTTTGTCCATCTGTCCACCCACCTCCCTGTTCCTCCCAGGAGAATCGCTAACTTAACGGGTTGTGTGGACAGTGAGCGAAACCATACGCTCTGCGAGGTTACTTTGCTTCTGTGCTGCTAGTGGGACCACAACGGATGTGAGTGAACTGTCATAGGGGAGGAGTTACCGAGGATTTTAAACACAGGAAAAGGCTTTCTAGGTCACAAGAAGAAAGACCAGCAAACCAAAATACACTGACATGTCATTTTTCATCCTATCAGGAGGGGAAAATAGTGAAATAGAGGGGGGCACCACACTCTGTGGTTGAGGTGGTGGGGAAGGAGGGACTCTCACATGTCGCTGGTCCAAGAGTAAATTGCAACAACCTTCTGGAGGGCAATCGCACAATGTCCGTCAAAATTAGAAAGGCACAGCCTTCTGACCCGGCAATTCTGCTCTTAGGAATTTATCCAGTGGTCGTGTTCCTGCCTGTGCAACACGGCACACACGGGGTTATTCGTGGGAGCACTGCCTGTAATACAAGATAGGAAACGACTTAAATGCCCGTCGATAAATACATTTAAAAATAATTTCTGGGGCGCCTGGGGGACTCAGCCAGTTAAGCGTCTGACTTCGGCTCAGGTCACGATCTCAGGGTTTGTGAGTTCAAGTCTGCATCCGGCGAGCATGAGCCCTGCTTTGGGCGAAAAAAAAAAACCATGAGCCTCACTTCGGGTGAGCCCCACTTGTCTCTCTCTCTGTCTCTCTCTGTCTCTTGCTTACTTGTGCTCTCTCTCCCTCTTTCTTAAAAAGAAAAAAATAATTTCCAGTGCATTCACATAATGGAATACCAGATGTAAAAATATGAGGAAGATCTTTAAGTATTGAGATAAATTTATTTCCAAGATTTTCCCAGAAAAAAATAGCATAAAGTTTGACATTTTCTTTTTGTTTAATGTTTATTTATTTTATTTATTTATTTAAAAAAATTTTTTTAACACTTAACATTTGAGAGAGAGCATGAGCAGGGGAGGGGGAGAGAGAGAGGGAGACACTGAATCCGAAGCAGGCTCCAGGCTGTGAGCTGTCAGCACAGAGCCTGACGTGGGGCTCGAACTCACGAACTGCGAGACCATGACCTGAGCTGAAGTCGGACACTCAACCAACTGAGCCACCCAGGCGCCCCCATGTTTATTTATTTTAGAGAGAGAGAGAGTGAGAGAGTGAGCAGGGGAGGGGCAGAGAGAGAGGGAAACAGAGAATCCCAAGCAGGCTCTGCACTGACAGCAGAGAGCCCAATGAGGGGCTCAAACTCATGAACCCGTAAGATCATGACCTGAGCTGAAGTTGGACGGACACTCAACCAAATGAGCCACCCAGGTGCCCCAAGTTCTATATTTTCTATTTTTTTTTTTTTTTTTTTTTTGAAGGAGGGAAAAAGAACATGTATCTGGATTGGTTTGAATTCCCTAGAAAGATAAAGAAGAAACCATTGGCAGTGGTGCCTCCTTGGGGTTGGGAGATGGGATGAGAATTGAGCCGTGGGGGTCAGGGTAAGAGGAAGCTTGTCATGAAATGCCTTTATTTATTTATTTATTTATTTATTTATTTATTTATTTATTTATTTTTATGTGTTTTTAGAGAGAGAGTGAGAGAGCACAAGTCGGGTAGAGAAAGGGAGAGAGAGAGAGAGAAAGAGAGGGAATCTCAAGCAGGCTCCACACTCAGCACAGAACCCATCAAGGGGCTCAATCCCACAACCCTGGGATCATGACCTGAGCTTAAATCAAGAGTCGGCCATTCAACTGGCTGATCCACCCGGGCGCCCCTCGAAATCCCTTTTTTAAATAGAGTTTGACTTGGAATCATGTAATGTGTTCTCTTTTGAAAAATTGAAAGAGGATGATGACATCACACCTGGTCACCCTTGCTGAGGGTTCTTGTATCTGGGGGCCACCTAGGGAGGGGTGAGAGTCCACCATTTGCATTTGGATTCTGAGCTAAGCCTCTTCTCCAACCTGGCTCTCCCAGAGCTCGCTGTAGGTCCCAGTTTAGTGGATTGCTACCTGAGTATGCATTAGAATCCCCTGGGGAGCTTAAAAAAATTCGGCTCGCATACTGCACCCCAGAGCAATTACATCAGGATCTCTGGGAGGGATAAGAAGTGTCAGTGATTTTTTAAAAAGCCCCCAGGTGATTCCAATACGCACCCAAGTTTGAGAACCGGTGGCCTATATAAACAACAACTTCCTTGTTTCACACATACTCATTCCCTGGGTCACTCTGTCCCTTGAGACTTCACAGGGACCTGGGGTGACCAGCAGGGAGGGTTCAGGCATTTCTAACTCCCTTGCCTGAGACATCTGTCACTAGGAATTGTTGAAAACAAACAAAAAACAGACCCCAAAGCCATCTGCTTTGGAATATCAGAGTCCTCCAGTTGGAATTAGCTTGACAAATCAAAGATGAATACCAAGTTCAAATGTTCCATGAATTTAGAAATTCCTTTCTAAGAAATTTATATTAAAAAAATACGTATTAGAGTGGTGCCTGGGTGGCTCAGTTGGTTAAGTGTCCAACTTTTTTTTTTTTTTTTTTTTTTTTTTTTTTTTTTCAATGTTTATTTATTGTTGGGACAGAGAGAGACAGAGCATGAACGGGGGAGGGGCAGAGAGAGAGGGAGACACAGAATCGGAAACAGGCTCCAGGCTCTGAGCCATCAGCCCAGAGCCCGACGCGGGGCTCGAACTCACAGACCGCAAGATCGTGACCTGGCTGAAGTCGGACGCTTAACCGACTGCGCCACCCAGGCGCCCCTTTCTTTTTTTTTTTTTTTTTTTTTTTTTTTTTTTTTTTTTTTTAAGTGTCCAACTTTTGATTTTGGCTCAGGTCATGATCTCACGGTTTGTGAGATCGAGCCCTGCGTTGGGCTCTGCACTGACAGCGTGGAGCCTGCTTGGGATTCCCTCTCTCCCTCTCTCCCTGCCCCTCCCCCACTTGCTTGCACACTCTCTCTCAAAAAAAAAAAAAAAGAATTAAAACTCATTTAAAAATTTAAAACTACATATTAGAATATATGAACATTAAAAACTTAAAAATACATATTAGAGCATATGACAAGGATGTTTTCACGCAAAGTGAGAGATCTGTAGTTAATCAGGCAACTAATCGTGTGATAATACGATTGATCCTAATAGTTTTTTCCAGTATTTTATTCTTTATCACAGCTTTATTGAGTTATAAATCATACACTGTACATTTTTCCCATTTAAAATGTACAAGGCAATGGCTGTTAATACAGTTACAGAGTTTCATAATTATCTCCACAATCAACTTGGGAACATTTCATCCCCTCAAAAAGAACCCCCCCACCCCTTAACATTCAGTCCCAATTTCCCTCTAATTCCTCCAGCCTGAGGCAACCTCTGATCTTTCTGTCTCCACAGATCCTTGAGCTTTCCCATCAATGCAATCATACGCTATGTGGTCTACTGGCTTCTTTCACTTGGCATCATGTTTTCAAGGTTCATGGATAGGTTTCTTCCTATCACCAACGATATTCCATTTACAGGTAAGTCATGTTTGGTTTACCCTTTCACCACCCGATGGACATTCAGGTTGTTTCCACTTTTTGGCTATTCTTAGTAATGCTCCTACAGACACTTAGGTGTAAGTTGTTAGGTGGAATATGTTTTCATTTCTCTTGGGTATATGCCTAGGAGTGGAATTCATCATTTTATCATATAAATTTCAAGCATACAGGTTGAAAAAATTTTATAGTGAACATGCTTCTAGCCACCACCAAGAGTCTATAATTAACATCTTATTCTCCTTTCTCTATCACCCATCTATCCATCTATCTCTCTAGCCATCCATCAACTGGCCTTTTAAAATCTATTTCAAGGCAGGGGTGCCTGGGTGGCTCAGTTGGTTGGGGGTCCGACTTCAGCTCAGGTCATCATCTTGCGGTTCGTGAGTTCGAGCCCCACGTCGGGCTCTGTGCTGATGGCTGGAGCCTGCTTTGGATTCTTTGTCTCCCCTCTCTCCCTGCTCCTCCCCTGCTCACATGCTGTCTCTCTCTCAAAAATTAAAGATTAAAAAAAAATTTTTTTTAATCTTAAATCTATTTCAAGGTAAATGGCATAAGTCCTCTTTCTCCTAAGTACTTCAGCATTAATAGCATTCACTAGAGTTCAATATTTGCTCTGTTTCATTTCCTTTGAAGTACTGTTTACATATGATGAAATGCACAAATCTCAAAGTCTATATTCACTAGATTTTCACAAAGTCCTCCATGTAAACCAAACTTCAGTCAGGACAAGTACATTATAATCACTCCAGGACGTTTTCTCATGTTGGTCTCCCAGCCAATCTCCACCGCAGAGGGAGAGCTTTCACAGACAGCCTCCATTGTGAGTTTTACCTTCATGTATTTGCTTTGCCCACCGTAAAGCATCATGCGAATGGAAAAGTACAGTATGCACTTTTGTGTGTGTGAAGGTCCTTTCTCAGCAAAATGTATTTGAGTTTCACCCACGTTGTCAATAGTTTATTCCTTTTTATTGTTGAATTATATATAAATTCATTGTGTATGAATGCACCGTACCTCACTTCTCCGTTCTCCTGTTGATGGGCATCTCTTTGCCCCCTCCACCCCCATTTTATTTGACTTTTGTTTAGTTTTATGAATAAAGCTGCTGTGAACATTTTGTACAAGCCTTTCTGTGGACATATGTTCTTGTTTTTCCTGCCTAAATGCATAGCAGTGGAGTTACTTGGTCTCACAGTGAGTGCATGTTTAACTTTATAGGGAACTGCCAGACTTTTTCCCAAAGTGGTTGTGCCATTTTACATTTTCATCAGCAATATAGGAGTTTGAGCTGCTGTCTCCTCACCACGTTTTGATGTTGGTAGTCTTTTTAATGTTAGCAATCCTAGCGGATGAATAGAGTGTCTCCTATTTGTGGTTTGCACACTGAGAAGAAGCTCTCTCACCACTGGCTTTTCATACACCGCCTTCCGTTAAGTGTTCAAATCTTTTGATCATTTTTAAAAGTTTTACTCTCTTGGGGCTCCTGAGTGGCTCAGTCGGTTAAGCGCCTGACTCCGGCTCAGGTCATGATTGAGTTCGAGCCCCACGTGGGGCTCTGCACTGACAGTGTGGAACCTGCTGGGGATTCTCTCTCTCTCCCTCTCTCTGCCCTTCCTCCACTCACGTTCTATCAAAACTAAATACATAAATATTTTTTAAAAGTTTTACTCTCTTCAATTATAGAGCAGTCCTGAAGAACCACTGATAATCTACAAAACTGCTCTATTTTTGAAGCATGTCTAGGAAAGGAAAATGTCCTCTCTTTCTCTCCCCAACCCTTCCCCTATCCCCCCCTTTTTTTTTGGTATTGCATAAATTCTAACTGCAAGAACTTCATGGGCTTCAGATTACTGTCATTTAAGTCCAGTTCTCTCGGTTTAACTCATTCAGAGTGAAAACAGTGATATTTAGAGATAATTTGTGGTCAGGCATTGCATACTTAGGTAGGCTATGCCTGGATGTGTAATGGGGATTTTAATTTGTTAAAGAATGAAACTTACTTCATGAATAATTCCTCCTTATTGCTCCTTTCCCCCAGTATTCTTAATCTGTATGAAAGCTTAGAGGAATCATTCAACTAAGTACTTGCTTACTGCTCTGTGTGTCCTCCTTGGACTTCGTTCCTGAGGATCCGCGGAACAGGCTCTTGCTGGGAACAGCCACATGCCACTGCTTAGGACAAAGGTGTGGTTGTATTTAGGATTTGCTTTCTTTTCAAGGATTAAGAACTGTATTTAAGCAGCCTTGATCCAATGCAGGAGGATAAAGAAGCTGCTAAAGCCCAATTTGTGAAAAAACTACCCCCCCAGCCCCCCGACAGAGTTGGTGGTAATTTGAGGGTTAAGAGGACCCAATGTTCTCAGCTGTGCTGCAGGGAGGGTACAGCTTGAGGATGCGTCCGTGTGGGCCAACTGTCCCTCATCATATCCAGGTGATTTCTTTTTAATTTTATTTTGTATTTAAAGTTTATTTATTTTGAGAGAGAGAGAGAGAGGCACAGAGAGGGAGAGAGATTCCCAAGCAGGTTTCACACTGTCGGCTCTGAGCCCAACATGGGGCTTGAACTCATGAACCATGAGATCGTGACCTGAGCCAAAATCAAGAGTCGGACGCTTAACCGACTGAGGCACCCAGGTGCCCCATTCTTCTTATGATCCTTATGGATCTTCAGCAGCAATTGTTGAACATGTTTCTTTATTTTTGCCTTAAAGTGTGTGAAGATCCAATTTAAATAAGGGGATAATTATGCAATACATATGGATCTCCAACCACAGGTTACTAAACATCAGAGTTATTTTGCATAGGCCGTCGTACATGAGATCGATGAGACAGAGATTTGCTATCTTGACTGTGGACATACACATGTGTATGTGCACATAGATACATGGGGGCAGAGACATACAGATAGAGATACCCTTCCCCACCCCATTCCTACTTCAGTTCTCGGTGCATCTTGAACAGTGAAAATGCTTCAAGTAACCATCAACAGTGATACACTATCCCCTTATGCCTCATTTCATTCTCTGAGAATCAAAAGGCAAGATCACAGGCCAGATTCAAAATCATTGCGCTCTGTGACATTCCTCTGGTTTCCTCCTAAACTTCTCCTTTCGAAAGTGAACTGGAAAAAATATGTCACAAAGGGCACTTACTTTCTATCCTCTTCCATTTTCTATCCTAAAAGAAGTATGTTTTTAAGGTTTTTCTCCAGCTGTCCCAGACATATGGATATAGAGGCACAAGGCAGCCTAATGGGGAAGTACAGCATAGTCTCCGAAGCCTGACTGACTTTGAATTCCCTTCTCTGCCATTTACTAGCTGTGTGAGCTTGAGTAAGTTCCTTAGCCACTCTGCGCTTCTGTTTCCTCATTTGTAAAATGGGGATAACACAGCTCCTACTTTCTAAGGTTGATGTGTCAGTTAAATGAGCTAATATTCACTAACAGCCATATGTTTTGGCCATTACTATCTTTATAAATAGCAAAAACCCTGTAGTTAAAGGTAAAACTTCCCCAGTTACTCTTACCAAGGTATAATACGATTATTTTTTAGAACCAGACAAAATTCATCTGGAAAATAATTATGTAAACCTAGCCAGGAAACCTTTGAAATTACGGGGTATAAGTTCTATCACATAGTGAAATATAATATAAAGCTATGCACACAAACATTTTGTTACTGGGACAGGAATAGGCAGCCAGAATTGGCATTTTGAACAAGTGTAGAGAGATGATTATTATTATCTGGGTTATTACTCTGCATATGATTATTTTTATTATTATTCAAATGGTGTTTGTAGTTTAGAAAAAGGCAAAGTTGGTTCTATGTCCTATTTCTTATGCCAAAATAAATACTATGTAGATCAATTTTATGAAAATAAACTGTTAAAGTGTGAAAATATAGTGATTTTTTTTAAAGCTGGGAAAAACCTTTTCAAGTATGATGCAAACATGTGAAATCGTACAGCAAACAATGGTCAGGGCACCTGGCTGGCTCAGTTGGTGGGGCATATGATTTCTTATCTCAGGGTCATGAGCTGGAACCCCACGTTGGGCATGGAGTTTACTTAAAAAAAAAGCCAACAGTGATAAATCTGACAATATAAAAATTAAGAATTTCTTGTCACAAAAACAGGTATCAGAAACAAATATAAAAACAGAAAAAAATACCCACTATATGGGAGCAAAGGACTAATTTCCTTACCTATGAAGATATTATGAATCAACAAGAAAAAGACAGACAACCCAATGGCTAAATGAGCAAAGGATATAAAGTCAATTCATGGACGAAGAAACGTCCAGGGATGATAAAGAATAGGATTCCATTGTACGTACAAGATTGACAAATATTAAAAGTCTGCCAATACCTAGAGTGGGTCAAAGTGTAAGCAGTAAGCATTCTCAAGCACCGTTAGTGGGTGTTCTGGTTATCCACTGCTTCATAGCCAGCCCTGCAAAGTTTCATGGCATAAAATAACCATTTTACCATAGATTTTGTGGATCGGGAATTTGGAAAGGGCACAATGGGGATGGATCTTCTCTGCTTCACAGCATCCTTAGCTGGTATGACCCAAAGGCTGGGGTGGCCGGAAAGGCTTGAGATAGTTGGGATAGGCACAGTGAGGCTGGACAACACCTTCTTACTCACTTCCCCGTACCTGGGTTCAGATGGTAAAAGATGGGCTCATCTGGGACTTTCAGTTGGAATACCACTGTGTGGCCTCTTGATTACGTGGTCTTGGGATAGTTGGGACTTCTTCTTTTTTTGTTTAATGCTTTTTTTTTTTTACCTTTATTCGTTTTTCAGAGACAGAGAGAGAGCATGAGCAGGGGAGGGGCAGAGAGAGGGAGACTCAAAATCTGAAGCAGGCTCCAGGCTCTGAGCTGTCAGCACAGAGCCCGACTCGGGGCTCGAACTCATTGAATGGTGAGATCATGACCTGAGCCGAAGTCGGATGCCCAACCGATTGAGCCACCTAGGCAACCTGGTATAGTTGGGACTTCTTGCATGGCAGGTCAGGGCTCCAAGAGCAAGTATATGCAGAGAAGAAGCTAGAAGCTTCATGGCTTTTTATGACCAAGTCACATAGCATCACCTCCACTCTACCGACTGAGTCACAAGCTTGTCCAGACTCAGAGGGAGCAGACATGGATACCACTTCTTCATGAGAGGCGTGTCAAAGAATCTGTGGCCATGTTTTGAAAACACCACAGTGGTTCCATACAAATTTTAGGATTGTTTTTATTGGACCCACAAAAGTATGGCCAACTAATCTTTGACAAAGCAGGAAAGAATATCCAATGGAAAAAAGACAGTCTTTTTAACAAATGGTGCTGGGAGAACTGGACAGCAACATGCAGAAGAATGAAACTAGACCACTTTCTTACACCATTCACAAAAATAAACTCAAAATGGATAAAGGACCTGAATGTGAGACAGGAAACCATCAAAACCCTAGAGGAGAAAGCAGGAAAAAACCTCTCTGACCTCAGCCGTAGCAATTTCTTACTCGACACATCTCCAAAGGCAAGGGAATTAAAAGCAAAAATGAACTATTGGGACCTCATGAAGATATAAAGCTTCTGCACTGCAAAGGAAACAATCAACAAAACTAAAAGGCAACCAAAGGAATGGGAAAAGATATTTGCAAATGACACATCAGACAAAGGGCTAGTATCCAAAATCTATAAAGAGCTCACCAAACTCCACACCCGAAAAACAAATAATCCAGTAAAGAAATGGGCAGAAAACATGAATAGACACTTCTCTAAAGAAGACATACAGATGGCCAACAGGCACATGAAAAGAGGCTAAACGTCACTCCTCATCTGGGAAATACAAATCAAAACCACACTCAGATATCACCTCACGCCAGTCAGAGTGGCCAAAATGAACAAATCGGGACACTATAGATGCTGGCGAGGATGTGGAGAAAGGGGAGCCCTCTTGCACTATTGGTGGGAATGCAAACTGGTGCAGCTTCTCTGGAAAACAGTGTGGAGGTTCCTCAAAAAATTAAAAATAGATCTACCCTATGACCCAGCAATAGCACTGCTAGGAATTCACCCAAGGGATACAGGAGTGCTGATGCACAGGGGCACTTGTACCCCAATGTTTATAGCAGTACTTTCAACAATAGCCAAATTATGGAAATAGCCTAAATGTCCCTCCACTGACGAATGGATAAAGAAATTGTGGTTTATATACAAAATGGAATACTACTTGGCAAAGAGAAAGAATGAAATACAGCCTTTTGTAGCAACATGGATGGAACTGGAGAGTGTTATGCTAAGTGATATAAGTCATGCAGAGAAAGACAGATACCATGTTTTCACTCTTATGTGGATCCTGAAAAACTTAACAGAAGGCCATGGGGGAGGGGCAGGGGGAAAAAAAGTTAAAGAGGGAGGGAGGCAAACCATAGGAGACTCTTAAAAATTGAGAAGAAACTGAGGGTTGATGGGTGGTGCGAGGGAGGGGAATGTGGGTGATGGGCATTGAGGAGAGCACCTGTTGGGATGAGCACTGGGTATTGTATGGAAACCAATTTGACAATAAATTTCATATTAAAAAATAATAAAATTTAAAAAAAAACAAAAGAAACACCACGGTGGAAGAAGAAATTCTGGCACCATCTTTGGAGGGGGATTTTGCAATCTCTACCAAGATTTAATATGCAACTACCTTTTGAGCCAAAAGTGTCCTATATGGATAGTCGCTGGGTCTATCTTCTCTACCTTTCCTCCACAGTCTCCCCTTAACCTTTTCTCTACCTGGTTTCTGCTGCCACCATTAAGATCCCTTTCCTTCCTAGATCTAGAACCTACTCTGCAACATAATTAAGTCCTCATCTCTAGAACCCTTCTTGGATTCTATAAATTTTACAATCTCCATTCCTTCTCTGCAATTCAGTATCTGCTGGTTCCATGAAAGGGGAGCAGCTCTGAGCATGTGGTAACTCTGTCCCCATGGGTAGTAGGGCTCCAGAAAGAGTAGGGCTCTGTTCTGCTCGAAATCCCAAGATTTTATTTCCTCTCTACTATAAGGGAGATTCATATTCTCCTTACTGACTTACCTTTGGACGTGCTTCTTCTAATTCTACTACTCTTACTATAGGATGCTGTGTGCTTTTAGTTATCCATTGCTGCATAACAAATTACCCCACAACTCAGGGCTTAACACAATGACATTTATCATCTCATACTTTCTGTGGGCCAAGAAGCTAGGCATGGCTTAGCTGGGTCCTTGGGCTCTGGATTTCTCACAATGCTGCGATCATTTCAAGGCTCGACTGGGAAGGATCCCCTTCCTAGCTCCCTCCTGATATTATCACAGGATTCAGTGCCTCAAGGGCCTAAATAAAGCCTCATTTCTTCACCACATCCCTTTGTTCCTTGCCATATGGGTCCTTCATAGGACACCTCCCAATATGGCGCTGGCTTCGTCAAAGGCAGGCAAGAGAGAGTGTCTTTTGTAAGCTAATCATGGGAGTGACATCACGTCCCGGTTCCATGTTCTGTACATGAGCAGTGAGGAACTCACTGACCCTTGGTCAGGGTGAGGGGAATGTGCAGAATGGGAGTGTTAGGAGTCACGGCTGGAGCTGCCCACAAGTGCTATGGGCAAATCCCCTGTTCCCTGACAGGTTGAATGTGGATTCTCATGTTACTGACAGTGCATATTCTCACATCCAGAGGTTTGCATTGCCCTAAACCCAGAGGCTGCCCTGATCCGGAAAGGTAGGGTCCCCCCATGGTGGTGTGTTTTGTGTCTCTCGGTGATGGTAACTATGGAATAAGAAGTTTCTTTTCACTGTGACACATGATGGCTTTAGCATAAAAGATTTACTCACACTTTTGTCTAAGCTTAGAACATTTCTGAGGACTGTGAACCCTTGGGAAACTGATCTCTTGAGAAGTGGGTCTGGGAATTCAGGGAAGGGTCCCTCATATGTTTTACTTAATACCTTTCTGTCCTGCTTGATTATTTCTTAATTTACCACGTACACTCATTTATTGTAATAAAAGCCAGCTAACATTAACGAAGAGAAAAGTTAAGAACGGGGTAACCACTGAATTCAGAAAGATTTCTTGGGGCGCCGGGGTGGCTCAGTCAGTTAAGTGTTGGACTCTTGATTTTAGCTCAGGTCATGACCTCACAGTTTGTGAGTTCGAGCCCCGCATGGGGCTCTGTGCAGAGCCTGCTTGGGATTCTCTCTCTCTCTCCCCCTCTCTCTCTGCCCTTCCCCCACTCTTCCTCTCTCAAAATAAATAAATAAAGTTAAAAAAAAAAGAAAGATTTCTCAAAGTTTATTTATTTATTTTGAAAGAGAGAGAGCACGAGAGAGTGTGCATGCACACACACGTGTGCACCAGCAGGGGAGGGGCAGAGAGAATCTCAAGCCGGCTCCTCACTGTCAGCGCTGAGCCCTACGAGGGGCTTGATCTCATGAACCATGAATGAGATCATAGCCTGAGCCAAAATCAAGAGTCAGATGCCTAAGTGAGCCACCCAGGTGCCCCTGGGAAGATTTCTACATAACCCCATGTCACGAGACAAAAAGGGGATCTAGTTAATTGCAAATTTGTATAGCCTGCAAGGGAAGCACAAATGAAAAAATAAGCGAGGGCGTCAATTTTTTCACAGGTTGACTGTGCAGGTGGCAGATTTTGCAGGACAGATGTCCCTGGCTTTTCAGGTAGAGGAATTTAAAAAGTGCTTTCAATGAGATGAAGTACAAAGCACAGAATGTTCTAAAGAGCTGTTAGGAAGCTAGAGGTGGGGTGGGGTGGGGGGGTGGTTCTCCAGCCTCTCTCAGTTGGAGCCCTCAGCCTGCCCTCCTCTCTCTTCTCCTGTATTAACTCTCTCCGCAGGCCTGCAGACACTCTCAGATTGCCTCTGTGAAAAGTCACCTTGCCTCAAACACGCTGGTAATATTAAGGTAATAAAACAGCATTAGATGTGGGGTGATTGTACATGTGCTAAGAGCAAAACAACACAAACCTTGTTTCAGACCTAGAAAGAAGAAAAAGAGACCTAAGGCAAGCAGAAATGTGTGTCTTCCAAAGAGAGGGACTGGGAAAACGTCACTTTTCTAATTTTCAGATTTCTATAGGTTTTTGGTTTAGTTGTGAGGTATGGCTTAGCACCTTGCTTGCCACTCACCGCAGTAGCCCCTTGACTAGCAGAAAACACAGAAAGCTTGGTAGAAATAGTGTCCCAAACCAGGGGCCGTGGGGGGTGGGGTGGGGCACAGTCAGTTAAGCGACGGACTCTTGATCTTGGCTCAGGTCATGAGATCCAGCCCTATGTTGGGCTCTGTGCTGATAATGTGGAGCCTGCTTCACTCTCTCTCTGCCCCTTCCCTGCTTGTGCTCTCTCTCTCAAAATAAATAAATAAATTAAAAAAAAAAAATCGTGTCTCACCTGAACCCAGAATCTGCATTTTAACAAGATCCTCAGGTGATTCATGTATACTTGAAAACAGTAATTGTTCTCAAACCTGGCTTCACATTGGAATCACCCACAGAACTTTAAAAAGCCTGAGGGCTGGGTCCCAACCCCATAAATCCTGATGTACTTGTCTGAAGTAAAGCCTGGGTGATGTTTTTTTTAAAATCTGAGGTGATTCCAGGACTCCAAACCATCATGCTAAGATAGTGGCTGGAGTGTGGGCCCAGCATACCCGTTAAAGGAATGCAAATTCTCAGCCCCACCCCAGAGCTACAGACTCAGCCTGAGGATCTAAGTTGAATCAGCCCTGCAGGTGATTGGAGAACCTGATAAGGTAGGTCTAGGGTACGGGCCCCCCAATTTACCTTTCTGGATGTTTCCAGGTGTTGCTGCTGCAGGTGTGTGAGAGCCACACTTAGAAGCATTGGCCTAAACCCTCTGATCAATGGTTTATCAAAGGCCACACAGCTGGTCAGAACCCACTGTTTCTTTTCAGCCTATCTGCTGTTTCTTCTTTGGTCAGAGGCCTACAATGCACTCTTTTTTTTTTTTTTTTTTAAGTTTATATACTTATTTTGAGAGAGAGAGCCTGAGCAGAGAGGAGGGGCAGAAAGAGAGAGGGAGAAAGAGAAGCCCAAGCAGGCTCCTGGATGTGGGCACAAAGCCAGAGGCGGGGCTGGATCTCACCATTGAATCAAGAGTCCGACGCTCAGCAGGCTGACCCAACAACACGCCCCTGTTCTTTACTTCCACTGTCACCAAATACGCAAGGGTTAAAAAAGGAAAAAATACAGGGGGGCACTTGGGTGGCTCAGGCAGTTGGGCATCGGACTCTTGATTTCAGCTCAGGTCTTGATCCCAGGATCGTGGGATGGAGCTCCGACTCTGGCTTTGCACTGAGTGTGGAGGCTGCTGAAAATTCTCTCTCTCTCTCTCTCTCTCTCTCTCTGCCTCTCCCCTGCTCTCGGGCTCTATCTGGGGAAAAAAAAAATAAAGCCTTTGGCTAAAAAAACAAACAAACAAAAAAAAAAAAAACAAAAAAAACCCCCAAAAACGAAAAACCAAACAGGTCAGCACCTTATACCCAAAATATGTCTCTTTGCTCCTCTCCAGGAATTACTCATACAGGTACCCCCTGTACTTCTAATGCGTCCTGTTCTTGTGCCAAGCCCCACTGCGGGCTCCTGCCCGCTCCCTTGTGGCTTCTCCCATGAAACCTGTCCATCTGGTTTGAGGACTGTGAACTCCTCAGAGGCACAAAACGACCGGGGTAGCCTCGGGATCTAGCTGAGAGCTGCTTCGGTCTCTGAGCTGCTGCCGCCCGCCCTTTCCCCTCCACGAGTAGAAAGTCTACAGCGAGATAAAGGCTGCATGAGGGGCTCGGGAAGGGGGAGATGGAGCCGGTGAAGCGGGGGCTCCTTGCTGGAGGGTGGGGACAGTAACTGTGTCCCCCGCCCTAGGTCCCTGCCTCCTCAAGCCATCTTACTCCCTCCCCCATTAAATTCCGCAAACCAGCTCCCAACCTATTTCACTCCTCTCCCCCGCTGGGCGTTGCTCCTGTTCCTGGAGGTGGGGCAAGTGGGGGGTGGGGGTGGGGAGGTGGGGACTGTACTGGGAATCGCCTGGGTGGAAAACACTGGGCCGTGGCGGGGGGAGGTGGCAACCGCCCCTTCGGGATTAAGTCGCTCGCAGCCCAGGGTGGTGCCGGAAGCCCGCTCGTGTGGCTTGGGAGGGGAAGGTGCTCGTGGGTCCCTGCAAATCGCCGCTTCCCGCGCGACAACGTAAAGTCCTAGGTGGGCACACAGGCACCCCCTTGCATGACCTCAGCCAGTGAGTTGCAGAGACCGCGCCGCCGACCGCCCTGCAGCAGCTCCTGGTTAAGCCGGTGCGCTCGTCTCCCGCTCTCCTTAGATCGCTTTCAACCACAGCAGCAGGATTGGCGTGTCCCTGGTGGCGCAGCGCTCTCCTCAGCGCTTCCTGCGCTGGGTTCGGTGGCGCAGCGCAGAGACTCGGGTTCTGGCTGTAGGACCAAGTAAGGCACAGATCCGAGGTGGGCTCTCGGGGTCCAGGAGGGGCTCTCCGGGCTGGTGCTCCCCCCCCCCCCCCAGCCGCCCCCTGGCGCACCTGCCCCCCAGGGCGGAGCGGGGCGGGGCACGCTGGCGCGCAGGTCGCCGGCCCGGACGCTGGAGGGGGCTGTGGCTCTCCCGCTGTCCCCGCGGCTCCGGCGGCGCGGCGCCCAAGCTCCCCCCCGCCGCCGAGGGGCTGGCCCAGGCCCGGGGAGGGGCGCGATCGCCTTCACTTCCCGCTCGCCGGCCTCGGAGGCGGCGGGTCCCGCGCGGGCGCAGGGCTGCGGGCGCTCGGCTGGGGCGCGGGGCGGAGACGCGGCCGCCGCCCGCTTTGCGCCGCTCCTCCCCGCGCGAGTGGCACTCGGCCGGGCGTCGAGGCGGCCATGGCGACCCTGAGCCCGCTCCCCACCCACCCCGCCTGCTCCGCCCTCCCCTCCGCCCCGCGCCACCTTTGATGGCTCGGACCTCGGCCGGCCACCGCCAGCCCCGCTCGCGCTCCCGCGCCGCCGCCGCCCGCGGGTATTAATAGCCGAGCGCCCCCGCTGCACGCGCAGCCCGGAGCCGCCGCGCCCTCGGCAGCCAGGGGCTCGGAGCTGCTGAGCCCGGAGGCCCGGAGTGGGAGCCGGAGCCGCCGGCGCCGTGGAGGTAGGAGGCGCGGGGCGAACAATGACCGCGGCGGGGCGGGCGGGCGGCAACTTGTGCGAGTCCGGGCTCTCGGGGCCCACCCGCCGGGGGGGCGCGGGTGGAGGCGGGTTGCGTGCCCGCGGGGTCCTGCCCGGAGGAGGCGGGCGGCGGGTGGGATCGGGCCCTCGGCAGCCCCGGCAACAATAGCAGGAGCTCGGGGGCCTCCGGGCTCCGGGCCGCCCTTTGCACCTTTCTCTCACCTCCGCGGACCCGGGCTGCGCGGCCGTGCGCGCGGCTCCCCCTCGCCTCCCCCACCCCGCTGTGCCCTTCCCCCCCGCTTCCTCCCATCCCACCCGGCACAGTGACAGCGCCGGACGCCGCTTCCGGACCTCGGGCCGCAGTCTTGGCCCCAGAGGCGGATCGCGGGCCGGGGAGGTGGCCACTGGCTCGGGTGCCGCGGCGCTGCCGGGTGCCTGCCGCTCGCCCACGCGCGGCGCGAGCACCCGGGTAGGTGACAAAGAGGAACACACCCTCCGCTTAAGTTAGATTTTGTCTCTCTTTACCGCCTTTACGGAGAGCAAAGTTTTTTTTTTTTTTTTTTTTCTTTCCAGCAAAGGACACAGATTTTTGTGGTGAGCATTTTAAAACAACAACTTCTGATTGTGGTTTTACGATTTAAGTTCCGGAAACTTTAGCTGTGTGATCTGGCCAGACCCTTAGAGAGAGAGAGAGAGAGAGAGAGAGAGAGAGAGAGAGAGAGAGAGAGAGTGTGTGTGTGTGTGTGTGTGTGTGTGTGTGTGTGTTATTTGAGGAGGGTGGGGGGGGGGGAGAATGAGTTCCCCGTCATCGTTCTGGATTTCGTTCCTGGTAGTTGGGGCCCCGCTACTCCCGGGATCGGTGCAGGACCCCAGAAAGGAGAGAGGTGAGGCTTACAAAAGAATCGAGGACGCTGCTACCAGGTCAGCTCCCTGAGCTGTGGAGAGATCGCCTCTCATCCAGAGGAGTTTAGCGGTCTCAGCCTGTCTCAGCCTTCTGGAGTACCATGGTGGCCTCTGGCTGTTTCATTTTATTATTGTTGTTAATGCCTTCCCTGTTAGCTTCCCAGGTTTGATTTGCTCCGCCGCCGGCCCAGCCCTGTTTCCCGGATTCCCCCTGAGCCATGACTTTTGTGGACCCCCCGGCCCCCCTCACCCGGCCGGCGGTCTTGGGAGAGCCAACCCCCATGGGTTACATTTAATGTGTTTTGCACGTGGTGACTTTGCCAAACCCATGTCAGAACGTCCTTTAGCATTGTCTCGCTCTTTCATTCAGTCGAAAAAGAAGAGGAGGGGAAAGGCCTTTTTGGTGCTGAGAGCTTTGAGGGAGTTGCCTTAAAAACTGCCCTCGTTGTTCCCATGGGGTGGGCCTTTCTGATATCACCTAGCTTTGGCTTTCTTCCCTCATTCCACAGCCTTCTGGCTGGGGGTTTACCCCTCGGCCTTTCCAAAGGGTTGGTCTTCTGGTGTGACAGTTTCTGAGGATGGCTTCCTATGTGGGTTCAGCATCCACATGGCTCACTTTATATTCCCGCAGCATCGTTCTGCAGCAAGGCACCAATATTGGAGTTCCTCCAAGCACAACAAAACGTTTGTGTTTTTAGAATGTCTGGCTAATAGATCTGCCTCTGGGTAAAATAAATAGACATTATTGGCCAGTGGCTGGCTCACTGGGCGAAATGTTGGTTGGTAGAGATGCTGAGTTGATGCCTCCCTTACCCCAGGGCTTCCCAGAATCTCTTGTTTCTTTGAGGCGGACAGGAAACTTGAAATAGTTGGGGATGATGTAGTTGTGCCCCATAGGGTCACAGATTCTGTGGCACAACCCTTGTGAGTCGGTGTGTGGTTTCGCGTTAAGGAGTCTGTCCCTAGGGAAATCCTGGAGTTGGGTTTATAATGCCCCTTTTCACATTGATAGTCTCTTCCTGGAATTTGTGTAGGGATTTAATTCCTTGGGTCATAATAGAACAGTAACACTACTCTGTAGCCAAATTTACCAAAAGGAGATTGAAAAATCTATCCTAGACAATTCTCCTCTGGTGGGTTGCATTTAGTTTATAATTATTTTGAGACTAAAAGAAAGCTGGGTGAATGTTCTTGTTTTGTATTTCGTTACAGAAACTGTCTGAAGAAAGTTAAGAATTAATACAGGATCAAAGGGGTTCGTTTCTGGGGCACCTGGGTGGCTCAGTCGGTTGGGCGTCCGACTTCAACTCAGGTCACCATCTCGCAGTCTGTGAGTTCGAGCCCCGCGTCGGGCTCTGGGCTGATGGCTCAGAGCCTGGAGCCTGCTTCCAATTCTGTGTCTCCCTCTCTCTTTGCCCCTCCCCCGTTCATGCTCTGTCTCTCTCTGTCTCAAAAATAAATAAACGTTAAAAAAAAATTAAAAAAAAAAGGGGGGGGTTCGTTTCTTTTTTTTTTTTTTAAATATTGGCAACTATTTTTTTTTTTTTACGTTTATTTATTCTTTGAGAGCCATAGTGAGACAGAGCACAGGTTGGTGAGGGGCAGAGAGAGAATGAGACACAGAATCTGAAGGAGGCTGCAGGCTCCGAGCTGTCAGCACAGAGCCCAACATGGGGCTCGAACTCACAAACCACGAGATCATGACCTGAGCCAAAGTCAGATGCTTAACCGACTGAGCCACCCAGGCGCCCCAGGGGGTTCATTTCTTAAAAAGTGGAATTTGTCCTCTAATACTCGATGCACATAGCAGAGCTTAATTCGTTTGGAAAAACGATACAGCTTTTTAAGAAGGGTGCTTGGGATAACGTCCATCGAAAGAGAGAAGCTTTTTCCATCCTGGAAGAGGTTAGAGAACATTGGAGAAAAGGCAAGAGCCCAGTCTTTGTGTGCTGAACACCCTTTAGGAAAGACATTGTGACTTTTCCCGGAGGGCGGGGCAAGTTCTGTGGATTTGTAGGTATTGGGCCAGTGGAACTGGCGTTTGAAACACACCCTTTATGACTGGCCTTGCTTATTGCAGAGAACTGCCGAAGCTTTTTGAGAAATGCCCTGGCCCCCATAAGAGAAAATGCTACAGAAAAGAGAGGTGCTCCTGTGATCCCCCAGATATGGTTGCCGGCTTGAGTCCTTTCCACTTTGGGTGCACAGGCATTCTAGGTGTTGGCTGGGAGGGGAAGGGGCAGGCTTTTAGGTCCCATGGCTGCCCTCTCCTTTTCTTGGGTACCTTCGATGGAAAGGCCAGGCTCTTCAAGCCTGGCTATTGAATGGGAAGCGGGAGGTCAAGTTCTTTTTCTTGCTTTTTAATGGGTAGAGTTTCTGCTATGGCCTCTGTTTTCCTCCAGGTTACTGCGTTAACCATTTCCACATGTCCAGGAAGATCAGAGCCCAAATGTTTCCATTCAAATTACTTGAAATACTGATTTCACCAGTCTTTTTATGCCAAATGCTGCCTTTGTTTTTAATCAAGAAGCCCCCGGAAAATGTTTATTTTAAAGTGGAGAAGCTGGCTTTTTTCGGCTGCCCTAGTCCTGGTTGAAGGCAGTTAAAAAATGTTTTGCCAAGTGGATACTTAAAGCAAAAGTGGGCACTTGATAGATATTAAATATGGTGCTCTAAGCTTTTGATATCTCTGAAATAAGCCAGGGACCATCCAATACAATGTGACTAAAACTGAGTGCATGCCCAGTGCAGGCTAGGCATTGGCAGTTTTCTTATTTTAACATGGGACGGAAATAATAGACAAACTGTAAGATTGGCAAATAAATGATGTGAGAATTCATCATTTACACTGAATTAATTTCATGTGAAAAATTGTCATATTTGTGCATACATTTTCAAACAAAGGAGCCACCAGCCAAACCAGATTGCTTTTAACTCTATTATGCTAATATTTCTTGCCACAAGAGGAACGCCACTCTACACACAGACTTCGGCTTTCCATAAAAGTATCTCATACAGGAAGACTTACAAATCCAGGAATATGGTGATTTTCATTTTTTGTTCTCATCCTGTTAACTCAAGATCTAGTATATGCCTAGCACATAGCAATCCCTTGGTAGATAACTGGCTGTGAATGAATAAACCTAGATTTTCTTTAAAAAATTTTTTTTTTCAACATTTATTTATTTTTGGGACAGAGAGAGACAGAGCATGAACGGGGGAGGGGCCGAGAGAGAGGGAGACACAGAATCGGAAACAGGCTCCAGGCTCTGAGCCATCAGCCCAGAGCCCGACGTGGGGCTCGAACTCACGGACCGCGAGATCGTGACCTGGCTGAAGTCGGACGCTCAACCGACTGCGCCACCCAGGCGCCCCTGAATAAACCTAGATTTTCATGTCCTTTACAGTTAGTCTTTAAAGTTTTTAAGGTTGCTGTTCCGGGAATTTGAAGATATGATATTTGATTTTGTTTCCATTTTGTTCGAATTTAACAATTGCAATTAACCTTGAAAGCTGGGTCATATTGTAAAAAGTTACAGTCTCATTAAGAAGAAACTTAGGTCTAAAAGCATGAAGAAGAAAGTAAAACTTCTCTGAAAAGCTAGCTTCTCCAAGAATTTTCCTTCTTCCTTGGCATCTATTTTCTAGAGGCTTCATTAGTGAGCATCTGTTTGGTGGTAACCTCCGTTTTTGTGTGCCTTTAAGTATCTTTGTTCTGGAATGATAAACGCCCTGGGTGCGCCATTCCAGATTGACGTTGTATTAATCAGCTCTCTTCTGGTTCCTTTGTGGCAGCTGCAGTATCAGCCTCTGGGCTGGTTGTTGCTTGTGAGTAGTCTGTCTTTTCTGTCCGCTGACTTTTTTTTTTCTTTAAGCTTATTTATTTATTTTGAGACAGAGAGAGAGCGCGCGTGCACATGAGCTGGGGAGGGGCAGAGAGAGAGAGAGAGGGGGAGAGAGAATCCCAAGCAGGCTCTGTCCTGCCAGCACAGAGCCCGACGTGAACTCATAAACTGTGAGATCATGACCTCAGCCTAAATCAAGAGTCGACCGACTGAGCGACCCAGACGCCCCGGCTGCTTTAAGGTTCCTTGGAGTTCTGCACCTTCACTATGTCTGGGTATAATTTCTTTTCTCCTTGACTTTGATTGCCCCTTCCTCTCCTCCTCCTGCTCCTCCCCGCTCTCCCCTTCTTCCCTTTCTCTACTCCTCCCTCCCAGCCTCTCACCAGTATCTTTCTTTCTGTCTCCCGGTACCATTTCAAGGTCCGTTCCGCCGCCCTTTGTTCCTTCGCCTTTGGCCGCTCTGGCCGTTTGCTTTGGGCTCTGATGCATGAAGCTGCTGTGCACTCTTGCGAACAAGTCTTTGTGTGGAGATCTGTTTTTAATTCTTTTGCTGGGTCTTATAATAAGTATACGCTTCACTTTATCAGAAGTTACCATCTGTTTTCCCAGGTATTTGCACCATTTTACATTCTCACCGATGACATCTGAGCATTCCAGTTACTGTAATCCTCAGTAACACTGGAAATTCAGTCTTTTTCATTTTAGCCATTCTGGTGGGTGTGTCACAGTGTGTCATAGGGATTTCATTCTAGATTTCCCTGATGGCCAGTGGTTGCTTTCCATGTGCTTATTGGCCGTTTGCATATCTTCCTTTGTGTATTAAATCTTTTGTATTTTTAATTATGTTTTTGTCCGATCATTTTATATAGCTTTAGAGTACGATCAACATACAACAAACTGCACATACTCAATGTCATCTTGTCTCATTGTGGGGATTCTTTATATATTCTGGATATGAGTTCTCTGTTAGATCTGTGTGTTGTGAATATTTTCACCAGTCTGTTTTTTAACCTTTATTTTTTGATGGTATCTCTTGAAAAGCAAAAATTATTGGCAAAGTATATACATGGTGTAATTATTGAACTTATCAAAGGCCAGGGAATTTACTCCGTTTTGGAAAAATAACACGTTTTTATGTGTAAGGCTTACTGGTATTGCTCTGTTCAAGTGGTCAGCTTCCATTTTTGAGGGTGAAGGAGCAGTTTTGTTCCTTCCTCCCTAAAACGGAGTTGAAGAGGCTGAAAAATGAAAGGGAAAATACCTGCTTGTTTTGAAAATATGAGGAAACAATTATGTTTGAGATTATTACCAAATAAATCGATTTTTAAAATTCAAACTGGAGTTGTATTTGTTTTTCGGCACACAGAAAGATGATGGGAAAGAAATATTTTTGAAAGCGATATGAAAAGGAAGCCTTGGGTAATAGCGAGGTGTAACATTTTATTTAATTTTAATGTTTTAAGGTTTATTTATTTTGAGAGAGAGAGAGCGCGAGCGAGGGAGCATGCATGAGTGGGGCAGAAAGGGAGAACCCCAAGCAGGCATTACACTGTCAGCACAGAGCCCCATGTGGGCCCCATCCCACGAACCATGAGATCATGACCTGAGCTGAAACCGAGGGTTGGATGCTTAACTGACTGAGCCACCTGGCGCCCCAAGATGTAACACGTTAAAAAGAGGTCAGAGCGGCACATGTAGGTAGTTATGAAATGCCTTTGGTTCCCCTTACCTTGGCAGGAATTGTATCTTGCCGTCTGTGTTTTCTCATTTTCTGACCCAAATAATAAGCATTATTAGGGTTGGAAAGTATGTGTTCCTAATTTTTGTTTCTCCTGCCCAGAGAAAGTAAATAAATCTTGGTTGATCCGAACTAAAATGCGTGTGGCGAGCACCCTGTGACATTTGACAATACGGGAGGTAGAGGGTGGTGTCAGAGGTGGCAGGAGTTGGAAGCGGAGGCACCGGGACCCGATAGACCTGCCCTTCCACACTGGCCATGTTTGTGATGTGGGGCAAGTTACTGGTGCTCTTTCCCTGAAACTTCAAGGGCATCTTTAAGAGTATTTTCGTCTTGGGGCGCCTGGGTGGCTCAGTCGGTTAAGCGGCCAACTTCGGCTCAGGTCATGATCTCGCGGTCTGTGAGTTCGAGCCCCGCGTCGGACTCTGTGCTGACGGCTCGGAGCCTGGAGCCTGCTTCGGATTCTGTGTCTCCCTCTCTCTGACCCTCCCCTGTTCATGCTCTGCCTCTCTCTGTCTCAAAAAAATAAATAAACGTTAAAAAAAATTTTTTTTAAAAAGAGTATTTTCATCTTAAAATGGTACAACGTCTGGCTAACCAAACCATCAAACCCCTTTCGTTGCCTCAAGTAATAATAAGGGGTTCCTACTTGGGTGTCTCAGCTCACAGTGTCATCCGGGACCCAGGTTCTTTCTGTCTGTCCACCCCGCCATCCCCAGCATGTTGCTCTTCGTACTTAGGCTTGCTGCCGAGCAGTTAATCAGACTGTTGCCTCCTAATTAGCTGTTATGACTCATGGCTGCCGCAGCTATATCGTCTCCCACATTTGTTGGCAGGTCAGTAATGGCACAGGCTTCTTCAGGCTCCTTTTGTCATCAGGCCAGACCCTTCCCAGAAGACCCCAACATCTGGGAGGTCTAGGAAGGGGGTTCTGGGGAACGTTTCTGTGCTCTTAAAAAGAGACCCAAAGACTAGACTGAATGTGATGCCTGGAACCACAGCAGCCATATTGTGATTCACCTTGGGATGAAGGCAAGAGGGTGATGGAGCTGAAAGATGGAACCAGAGACTTTTTTTTTTTTTTTTGAGAGAGGGAGGGAGGGAGAGAAAAGTGTGAGCACACGCCTCAGTGAGGCATAGGGGCAGAGGAAGAGAGAATCTTAAGCAGCCTGCATGCCCAGTATGAGCCTGATGTGGGACTCAGTCTCACGACTGTAAGATCATGACCTGAGCTGAAATCAAGAGTCGGCCACTTAACCCACCGAACCACCCAGATGCCCTGGGACCGGAGTCCTTGTGGGTGTCATTGAGTCATTGGTCTTCCTGCCCCTGGAGCTGAGTATACCGAAGAATAGTGAATTTTGTATACTAAATAATACCAATATGGCTTCGTGTGCTAAATGATCATTTTACTTACTTTCTAACTCTGTTACTGCCATCCAAAGCTGCTTGACTGGCTCATCAGTTGGAAGACCTTATCTTTCTTTTGCCATGTACCGTTATCTGTGACAAAACATGTTTCTCTCTATTGATTATGTGGAGAGTGACTTCGTGGTCATATCACATCTCTGTGAGAGATAAACTCTATTTCGGGACTTTAGGTATTTGATATTGTGTGTAAATCTTGCAGCTCAATCAACATGAATTTTGCCTTTTGCTTTTAAGGTGGCCTTGTAGGACATTTGTTTAGAATTGATCATTTGGCAGTTTGGATTACAGGACACGCTTGAGAATAACATTTCCTTAAGAAACAATGATGGCAGCACCGGCCGTTTTTGTCACCCCAGAATGGCATTTCTCTTGCACGTACAATACTGCTTAGGAGATTTGTGAGGACATCATTAATCAGAGATTAATATCTTCCTTTATAATCTTACCAGAGCTTTTGGTTCTCTGGTATCGGGTCTTATTGGGGGCCAATGTTATTAGTGGAGCAAGCTAGTTGAAAATGTCAGGATTTGGGTAAACCAGAGGTTTACCAATGGAAAAGTTAGACACAAATATTTGCAAGGAAAAGTTAAATGATTTCATAATACCCTTCATATTAAACAAATAAATTGAATGTAAACTATCCAGATGAGCAAAATGCAGAACAGAGAGCAATAATATTTCTATTTTCGTTTAATTGATTCAACTTTTTTTTTTTTTAACATTTATTTATTTTTGAGACAGACAGAGACAGAGCATGAACAGGGGAGGGCCAGAGAAAGAGGGAGACACAGAATCTGAAACAGGCTCCAGGTTCTGAGCTGTCAGCACAGAGCCCGACGTGGGGCTCGAACCCACGGACCGCGAGATCGTGACCTGAGCCAAAGTTGGACGCTCAACCGACCCAGGCGCCCCTAATTGATTCAACTTTTAAAAAGAAATCTGATCAGCCCCTCCACTCTCCCCTTACTATAATGGTGGCCAACTGACCAGGGTAATTTCATTATTCACTGGGCCGTTTTATTTTTACTTTAGTTTATGTGAGGGCCTGTCAAGTCAAGGGATATTTATGAGTATCTTTGTTGAATATACTAGTTACCATTGGTGACACAAAAATAGGGCTCAGTCCTTACTCTTGGAGTATGACATCCAGGGGCATGAGGGAAAAGTCTAGGTAATTCTAATAAAAGGTGAAATATAAGAACCTTGCACAAGGTATAGTAATGGTGGAAGTGTTCAGGACAGTAAGATAGTGGATTCTGATTGGAAGAGGTGGCATTTGAATGGAGCCTTAATTTAAAGAAGCCTGTTTTTGTTGACTTATTTTAGTGGTCACTTTGTAGTGTGTTTATTGTGACAGGAGTAGAAAAGTACTCACATGTAAAACAGGAAGCAAAAATTCCTTGGAATCCTGCCATTTATGATTATGGAAATTATGAAAGATTATGGAGATTATGAAAATTAAAAAATGGTTGATTTCCATTTAACTTTTGGCAATATTTGGTGTATTTCCGGCATTATCACCTATATGTGCAAATGTCCATTTTTATTAAAAAATTGAGAGAATGATGCATGCACATTGAGAAGCCACTTTTTCCCCCTTAACACTAAGTGTTTTCTACATGGAGCTTTCTTTGAAATGAAAACGATGCCTCTGTGATGTTACTGTTACATGGTTCTACAGAATGTAACTAACATTGCCCTTTAGCGGTCACTTTTTTAAAACTTATTTTTATTTTTTGAGACAGTGCACGTAGGGGAGGGGTGGGGTAGGGTGGGGGAGAGAGAAAGAATCTTAAGCAGGCCCCATGCTCAGTGCAGAGCCCCTCTTGGGGCTGGCTCCCACCACCCTGGGATCGTGACCTGAGTGGAAATCAAGAGTCGGATTCTGAACTCACTGAGCCACTCAGGTGCCCATATCGGTCATTTTTTTTTTTTTTGCTTGTTTTGCTTGCAGTGACCATGTGTACATAAATCTATGGTAGGAGGGTCCCTAGGACTCTTTTGTTGCAAGTGACAGATGCCCAGCTTGAGCCGTAGGATGCAGAATAAAGGGGTATTTCTTAGTTCTCAGCACCAACCTCAGAAAGGGCGGAGGTGGGTCGGTCTCAAGCACAGAGACCCGGGTCCAGAGTCGGCCCCGTGGGCTTTCCTACATAGTGTCCAGACTCTCTGTTTTTTTGGCCGGCATTGCCTTCATGTTTCAGTTACCCTCTCTGCTGGTGTTTTGAGCAGGACAGTTTGGGGATGGGGGTGGGAAAGGGCAGGAAGTCCAGCATCCATGGCTCTTGCCTTAAAATGCAAGCTGTCCTCCAGTCATCCTGACAATTCATCACACCTTAGAGCGTTTTCCGTTCCCGTGGAAGAGGTGCTCAGACTGCTCCCACTATGATGAAGAATCACCTAGCGGAGCATGAACCTCCGCCCTCTCCTCCTAGGGAAGGACTCTTGTTTAGGCGACAGGAGGGACCACTCTTGTGGTGGGGGGGTGCGTCTAGGGGCGGGGGCACTGGGTGATGTGAGATTGTGCCCAGACAACATGAGCCTTTCCAGATGGATGGGATTTATGGGCAAAAATAAGAGAGAAGTGAAGAAAAACCTTCCCGGGGTGGGGGTGGAAGGAGACCAGCAGGGACGGGAGCAGCAGAAATGTAAGAGAAGCTTCTGTCCCACCTCCTCCTGGGGCTGCGCGAAGCTCAGAAGTTCACGAGCACATAGATGTTGATGTCTGTGCCCCAGGAGCAGCAGCTCTAACCTAATGATGCCTTGTGAAGAGTGTCATAAGCCGTGTGTCACTCCTTATATATTATCCCCACGAGGCTCTTGCTTGTATTGGAACGCACCTTTTGGGGCGGGGGGAAAAAACGGGGGTAGAGCTTGCTCAGGGCAAGTTTACAGCGTAACTCGCCTGTATCTGGAGGTTGAGAAAGGCCCAGAGTAGGGGCCAGGCTGAAATGGGAGGGGTGCCCTACTGCTTTATTTTCTTCTAACTCGAGGAGCATTTTTGTCTGCCTACTTCTCTCTGTTGTGGGTCGGAAGCACTTCAGTGAAGGTGCTGATTCTTCACGGCCCTCATCAGCCCCCAGCAAAACGCTTCGAAACATCCAAGTCTTGCCTATTTTTCAAATGCCCAAGTAGAGCAGTGCCCGATTCTGAATTCCCCTGGCACACGCCTTTTGGAACGGTGCACACAGAAGCACGTGGAGACCTTCCAGGGCAAGTGGCAGTGGTGCCCGTGGCCATAACGGATCTTACATGGATGCGTAAGGCCTTATTCCCCGCTGTGTGAACCCCACTCTTCACCAGAGTTAGCTCCTGGGGTCAGGGGCCGTGGATGCGGCTTCCCTTTTATCTTCCAGGTCCTTACAAAAGAGCCTTTCTTTGACGGATTAATGGAAGTCTTATCACAGGATCATAGGCATCAGGAAAATCACAGCTGATTAAATTCCTAACGTCTTCACCACTTAGGAAGAATAAAACTGATCTTACTTTTCACAAAGATCTGTTGAGCACCTTTCAAAAGGTAGGGGCTATGCTTGCATTCACATCAGTGCACAAAACAGACAAAAACCCTTGTCTTCAAGGGAAGCGCATGTATGTTATTTGTCCAAATGGAGGTGTTTTTGGTACTGGAAGGAGGTGTGAACTGCATGGGGCACCGGGACAGGAGGGGGCTACGCGGACGGTCACCCTCATGCTCAGAGTGCAGCTCAGAGTGGGCAGCTCGTTTTTCCCAGAGGCCATCGGATACCTTTGGGACAGTCTGGAGACAGATCCAGCTAATCTGTGGCTTAAGGGGTGAACCTCACCATATACACGCCAGCAGACATTTATTGAGAACCTGTGTGGTTTTATCTGTGTTTGTCTAAAAGGTCTTTTGCTCCCAGGCAAGAATGTTTATAGGGACATAAGGCAGGGGCCAGGGGACCCTCAGCTATACAGGAAAATAATGAATGATAATTGTTTGAAAGAAGGTAGACTCTTGAGCTACAAATCACGGATTCTAAATAACTTGCTTGTAAAAGTCGTTGTGATCAGCGTTTTTTTGTTTGTTTGTGTGTTTGTTTGTTTTTAAATAAAGATTTGGAAATCAAGACGACCCTAGGCCCTGAAGGTGATTTAAGGAAGGATGTATTTCTTCTTACGGGAAAAAGGAAATGAAATTGCCTCAAAAGAAAAGTATGTGTGCATCTATTTAAAAACATTTTTTTTTAAATATTTATTTTTGAGAGAGAGAGACAAGAGTGCAAGTGGGGAGGGGCAGTGAGAGAGGGGAACACAGAATCCGAAGCAGGTTCCAGGCTCCAAGCTGTCAGCACAGACTCTGACGTGGGGCTTGAACTCACCAGCCGTGAGATCATGACCTGAGCGGAAGTCAGCCGCTTAACCAACTGAGCCACCCAGGCGCCCCTATTTTTTTTTTTTTAAATCAAGTTTGAGTAAAAGCGATTTTTCTTCTGTGTACGGTTCTGTGAGTTTTACCACGTGCACCAGTGTGTGCGGCGACCGTGACCCTCACACTCAGGACAGGGACTGTGTCATTCAGCTCAAAAAATTCCCAAGTGTTGCCTCTTTGGACTCAACTTCCTGCTTCTCCAGCCACCGTTGACACTGATCTTTGCTCTGTCACTGTTGTTTGGTCTCTTCCAGAACATCGTATAAAAGGAATCACGGACTGTGTAACCCTTTGAGACTTTTCACTCCGCATGCTATCTTTGAGGTCTCTAAGCTGTTGGGAGCATTCAGGATTCTTTCACTTTTGCTGCCCAACTGTATTCCACTGTGTGGACGTATCCCAGTTTGTGTCGCCATTCGGTAGTCGAAGGACTTTCGGGTTGTTTCCAGTTGGGGGCGGTAGTGGCTATAACCATGCAGCTGCTATAAACTTTCACTGTAGGTTTTGACGTGAACACAGTTTTGAATTCCCCTGGGCAAATACCCAGAAGCGGAATCCTCACCAGACCCTGATATTGTCAACACTTTTTATCTTAGCCATTTTAATAGACATGTAGCAGTATCTCAGCATGGTTATGTTTATTTATTTATTTTTTTAAACAAAATATGCCCCAAACACACCTTTAAAAGACCTGGCTAAATGGTTTCCTAGACTCCCCAGCACAGGTTTAATGAACCCTGTTAGCTGCCTATTGTGTGAAAGGGTAGATCAACAAGAATAATTGTGTATCTAAAATCTTAGTCCCGGGGGGCCTGGGTGGCTCGGTAGGTTAAGCATCCAACTCTTGGCTTTCTTTGGCTCAAGTCATGATCTCCCAGTTCGTGAGTTCGAGTTTCATGTAGGGCTCCGCGCTGACAGCTCGGTGCCTGCTTGGGATTCTCTGTCTCTCCCTCCCTCTCTCTCTGCCCCTCCCCCACACTGTCTCTCTAAAAATGAATAAATTAAAAAAAAAAAAAACAACAACAACACCTGAGTCCCAGAATGGAACAATGCCAGCAAGAAATAGATGTAAGATGTCAGTTCTGGTGGTGCTTTTCTCAGAGACCTGATAGGGTATATAGCTTTGATTTCAGTAACTATTTTGAGTGATACTAATTAAAAGATAAAGTTACAGAAGCTCCTGAATGACAGTGTAGATATGGAGAAAAGAACGCAGGCTTGAGGCATGTATTAATTATCTATTGCTGCATGACAAATTCCTTTCAAATTGAATGACTTAGATCACTAGTAAGTATTTATTGTCTTGCATAGTTTCTGCAGATCAGGACTTTGGGAGTGGTTTAGATGGGCAGTTTCTGTCCACTTCTTTGCAGCAAAGATGTCAACTGGGGCTTTAGGGTCCGCTTCCAAGGACCCCTGTAGGCTCCTTGGGTAGGATGCTTGAGTGACCTCACAATATGGCGGCTAGCTTCTTTCAGAGTGAGTGACTTATGAGGAGGCCAAGGTACATGCTGCCATGACTTTTATGACGTAGGGTTTTGAAGTCATTAATTGTCACTTCCACAGTAGTTTTTGTCACACAGGCCAGCTGTGATTCAGAGGGAGGGGACTATAGAAAGGTTTGGATGCCAGGAGGTAAGGATCATTGGAAGCTGGCTACCATAGCACGTGAAGGACCTATGTTCAAATCCTAGCTCTGCCATTCAGACATTGTGTGGTCTGGAGCAAGTCTTTTAGTTTCTGACTCTCAGTTCCCTGTCATATTTTAATACCTATTGAGCTATAAATCACAGATTTTAAATAACTTGCTTGTAAAAAGTCTTGGTGATCAGCATTTTTTAGAATTTGGCATTTCTTTTGGGATTTGGAGATAATACAGTTGACCCTTTAACAACATGGGTTTGAACTGTGTGCGTCCACTTACACATAGAGTTTTGTCCATAAATACAGTACTTTATATTTCCTCTTATGATTTTCTCAGTAACATTTTCTTTTCTCTAGCTTGTTGTATTGTAAGAATACAATACATAACATGGCTGACAAAATATGTGTTAGTTGGCTGTTTATGTCATTGGTAAGTCTTCCAGTCAACAGTAGGTGATTAGTGGTTAAGTTTTTGGGGAGTCAAAAGTTATACATCGATTTTTGCCTGTGTGGTCGGTACCCCAACCTCCACGTTGTTCAACAGTCAACTGTATATAAAAAGGGACTGCCTGGTGATTTATAAAAAGCTTATGACATCGTAGGTATTATTTGTATTATTGAACTATGAAGCTTTAAATCTTAACTGTGTAGGAGGCAAAGAGAAGAGACTCTTAAATATGGAAAACAAACTGAGGGTTCCTGGCGGGGAGGTGGGTGGGTGGGGTGCACTATATGGGTGATGGACATTGAGGAGGGCACTTGTTGGGATGAGCCCTGAGTATTATATGTAAGTGATGAATTACTAAATTCTACTCCTGAAACCATTGTTACTCTGTATGTTAAGTCGCTTGGAGTTAAACAAACAAAAAAATCTTAACCGTGCAGAACATATCAACAAAGACAAACGCATTAGGTAATAAAAACTTCCTTTTAAGAAAAGGTATTGGTCACAGCTCCATTCACACTTATATTCTACATATGTTGAAAACTTTTTTCCTTTCCTTTTTTTCCCAGTCATTGTGAAATAGTGAAGACCAAATTCATCATCTAGTCTCGCTCTCTGTTTTGTTTGTAGTGATACCCCCAGTGAGAAATATATTACTAGTGGTCCACCATGTGTGCTGCAAGGACTCGGGGACCTTTGTGATGAGTTTAGGGCTGTCTGGAGGGCAGGTGTCAAGGATAAGCTCGTTACATCTCTGCCTCTTTGTAGAGTTTTTAGAAAATGCTTACTTGTAAAAGTAATTTAAAAATACATAAATCAGCACGCTTTGACTTTATTGGAATAGTCCAGAAAGCTTTCCTGTTCAAAGTGATCGTGATGTGGGATAGCCTACCTGTTTCGCTGTCACCGAAAAGAAGGTGACTGAACGAATTCTGGTGTCTTGGCCTCCTTTTCTGTTCCCACCTCCTTTATTTCACCCTCCCCCTGGACTGCCCCTAAATCCAGCCACAGGAGCCCTCCTGTCTCGCACCCTCTCACCTCCACATCTGCTGATTCCTCAGCTTGGAAGGCAAGGGCTCTCTACCCAGTTCTCCCATTAGACGTCCACCCAGTCCCTACCCACTCCCTTTCAGAAGCCTTTCTAAGGCTTAGGTCTCCTCCTAGGGGCTCACCTGGACCCTCTGTCTCTACAGTGTGTTTTTTGTCTTCCCTACTCATTTTATCACTGGAGCACTGATTTTTATTGAGCGCTTCTGAGTCTCAGGCTGAGTCCTAAGTGCTTTAGGTATACAGACTCATTTAACCATCCCAACTGCCCTCATGTTTAATCCCCATTTTATATGAGGAAACTGAAGCACAGAGAGTTAGATGACTTGCTGGAAGGTCATACAGCTTATTGGCCGAGGAAGAAGCTCAGGAAGTCTTTTCCCACTTGTGGGAGAGCCCCTTCTACTGAAGTATTTTTTTTTTTTAATTTTTACATGTTTATTTTTGAGAGAGAGAGACAGAGAGTGAGTGGGGGAGTGGCAGGAAGAGAGGGAGACACAGAATCTGAAGCAGGCTCCAGGCTCTGAGCTGTCAGCACACAACCCGATGCGGGGCTTGAACCCATGAACCATGAGATCATGACATGAGCTGAAGCTGGACGCTTAACCAACTGAGCCACCCAGGCGCCCCTCTACTGAACTATTTTACACCTCTGCATTCCCAGTGCCTAACAAAGTGCTGGGAACTTGGTAGGCGCACAATAAATACTTGCTGACGCTTAACTCTTTTAAGAAGCAAATTTTGTGACAGATAATTTCTTATATTTCTTTGTAAAATGTCCCTCTCCTAGCCTTCTGCAGGATGATGGGGTTCTGAGTTTATATCTTATGCTATTCATCAACATTCTTGTGTCTGGTCACTTACCTCTTTTTTAATTATACACTTAGTTTGCTACTTAGGGATGAGCACATATATGTAAACTTCTATGTAAGATCGATCGAGTACCTATCTATCTATCTATCTATCTATCTATCTATCTATCTATCTATCTATCTATCCGCGTTTATATATACTTATGTGCATTGAGAAAGGGTTTTTTACTCATGATGTTTTTCTTTGGATAGGACTGACATGAGTGTTTTTTTTTTTCCTTTGAACTTTCTGTGCTTTGTAAATTTCCCAGTACTACATTCTTACTGCTTTGATAATTATCCAGTCATGCTATTTAAAATGAGAAAAGTAAACTATTTTTCAGAGATGCGAAGAGAGGAAAAGTTTTAAGACTTTTTTCTGCACCTTAAACAGAGCCTGCCCACATATGTGAACGTGTGAGGCATGCTTTGGGCATTATACATCTTCCCCTGTTGTATTATTGAAACCATCTCCCTGAATATTGTGTTCTTCCTAGTGCTTCCAAGGCATAACAAAGAAATATAGGTGCTCATGACACTTGGGTGAGAGATGGTGATTGACAGGTGTTTCTTTATTTGTGGTGTGGAAGTTCAAGGTTGTCTGAGGTCTGTGGTCCTGGTCATGGGATGCTTTTATTTTGGAGATAGAATAATTCATAAGGATGAACTCAGACTCTAGACTTTGAGAGTCTGAGAACAGTTATAATAATAATCCCAAGGTCACATACATAAATCCCAGAGTCAGCATTACCAGGTCCAAAGTCGGTGGTAAGGTTCACTGCCTCTGGCAGCACAACAGTGACTGGGAACAAGTTGCTTCTTCCAGGCTCAAAGGTAGATTAGCAAGGAATGAAGGGAATAAGAAATTGTCCTTGGGGGTTGATTTCCTTTTATTTAAAAATGGCCATGCTTTGTTGTAGGAAGAAAAACTCTTGAGAAACACAGAGGTTGTTTTGTTTTCTAGTCATGCCAGGCTGTTGGGGTATCACCTACCTGCCTGTTTATCCTGGAGTTGACCCATGGAGGCGGGGGGGGGGTGTGTGTTTGGGGGTGAGGTGTGGGGTGAGCACTGTTCTAGGTCTCCATCCCCACCCCTCCCCCATTCTCTTCCTTGCCTCCACCCTCCCCCACCTCCCCCACTGATTCAGTGCTGGGGTTGGTCTTCCGTTCTGAAGAGGGAAAGGACAAGAAGAAAAGATTGTCTTCAGGACTAGTAGGGAAACCGCAATAACCTGTCAAATCCATTTCCTGAAAGTTGCTTGAAAGTCTACTGTATGATCTCTTAGCACACGGGAAACACGTTGTGGCTTCTCCTTGGAGTCCAGGTACGTGGTGTGAGGCTGTAGGACTGCCAGCTTCATACTGGGTCCTGTGCTGCTGGACAGTGGGAGTGGCACTTTGCATTTATTTTTACTTGATCATTTATTCAGTGAGGAAGGTATTATTTCCATTTTACAGAAGAGGAAACTGAGACCTAGATGATTGGGTAACGAGCCCAAGGTCACCCAGCTAGCTAATCGGCCAAATGAGGTTTTCCTAAAGTCCATACTCTTCTAAGTGGCCCAGATTGGGATCTTCCCATAGTACAGCTCTAACTGAGCCCACCAGAACCGGGGTCAGGGCAGATAGATCCTGTGAGTTCAGGGTCAAGTCCTGCCTTTATTTTAAAATTGTGATGTGTTGTTCATTGTAAATTTTTAAAAATTACTTTTGGTTTTTAAAAATAGTCACTGAAGGGATGCCTGGGGACTCAGTTAAGCATCTTGACTCTTGATTTTTGGCTCAGGTCATGATCTCAAGGTTTGTGAGTTTCAGCTCCATTTCGGGGTCTGTGCTGATAGTGTGGAGCCTGCTTGAGATCCTCTCTCTTCTTCTCTCTCTGTCTCTCCCCTGCCTGCTCTGTCTGTCTCTCTCTTTCTCTCAAAAGTAAATAAACTTTAAAAAAAATTCATCACTGGAGCACCTGGGTGGCTCAGTTAGTTAAGCATCTGGCTTTGGCTCAGGTCATGATCTCATGCTTTGTGGGTTCAAGCCCTGCATCGGGATCTGTGCAGACAGCCTGGAGCCTGCTTGGGATTCTGTGTCTCCCTCTCTCTCTGCCCTCTCCCACTTGCACTCTGTTTCTCTCTTTCTCAAAAATAAACATTAAAAAAATTAAAAAAACAAAAAAACAGTCACTAAAAATGATCATCTTAATTACTGAGTTGTCTTGGTGCCCCCTTAAATTTTGCACCCACGGTGAGTGCCTCCCTTGTCTCTCCCGAGTTTCGTCTGGACTTAGCAGGCACTTCCGGAGACAGAATGATGACAGCAGCCACCAGAGGAATTTCATCATTGTTTCAGCATTGTAATACAAGTTTTTTTTCCTTCAAGGAATTGGGGGGGATGAGTCACAGTCGTATTGACATATCTCGGCGTCACCTTTGAAGATGCTGCTCTGCCTCTGATAGACACAGTCGTCGGTACCAGGGGTTACTTACAGCCGTTCAGCTTTGAGAAATTGAAACTCAGGTCTGATGAAAACCTGTTAGAGTCACCGGTGGCTGGTGTTTTGTAGCTGGGTTCTAATGTTTGGGGGTGGGAAGGAGGAGTTCATTTGTCAAACTGAAGCCACATAATAAAGGAGCCGTGGAAGAAGGCTTTCCCTGAATGCTGATGCCAGCCCTCTGGCGGGTGGGTGCTTTTGGCCTCATGTCAGGGTCTGGGGATCACGGGGCTGCACTGTGGGCCAGACTGCTGCATCTCGCCTGCATTGGGTGGCCTGGGTGTCCTGAATAGATCACAAGGCTAGCCTCGTGTATTTCACGTGGGAATTGGCCGTGTTTCATGAAGTCTTTTTTTTTAAATTAAACATTAAAAAATAACCTTGTTTCTTGTGTGTGTGCTTTTTTTTTTTTTTTTAAGAGAGAGCTTGAGCAGGGGAGGGGCAGAGAGAGGGGGACAGAGGATCCAAAGCGGGCTCTGTGCTGACCTCAGAGAGCCCAATGCAGGGTTTGAACTCACCATAAATCCTGACCTGAGCTGAAGTTGGTAGCTTAACCAGCTGAGCCACCCAGATGCCCCCATGAGCCTTTTTTAAATTGCAAAAATAATAGGGTCATGGTAGAAACTTTGAAAAGTAGTCTGACCAAAACACACACCCAGATTGCTTTCTTCTTTATTTTTGCTTTATTTAGGGTTTTTTTTTTTTTTGCTTTAATTAAAAAAAAAACTTAAAGTTTTTTAAAGTTTATTTTGAGAGAGAGAGAGTGCACGCACAAGCAGAAGGAGGGAGCAGCAGAGAGGAGAGACAATCCCAAGCAGGCTCCACACCATCAATGCAGAGCCCGGTGTGGGACTCGATCTTGCAGACTGAGATCATGACCTCAGCTGAGATCAAGAGTCTGACGCTTAACTGACTGCACTACCCAGGTGCCCCCAAAACTTTGCTTTTTAGAGCGGTCTTAGGTTCACAGCAAAATGGAACAGAAAGTACAGAGGGTTCCTATATATACGCCTTGTCCCCCTGTACCCCTGTTATCAACTTCTAGCATTTTCCTTAATGTTTACTTTCTTTCATATTACATATGTTTTATGAATTTCTCCCCCTCAGTCTTGCTTCAGTAATTGTTAAACTAATATGATTAAGGTAAAAGGTCTTGTGAGGTCATTTCCTGTTGACCTTGCCTCTGAGGAATGTAGCTGAGCTCACAGTGTGGAGGGGGAGGTCCCCAGACCACTTGCTCTTTGAATATTTACCATGTGGATATTTCCCAGAATGTGCTTAGAAGGATTTAGGGGCTATGAAGACTGTCCCTCCTGTGTCTTTTATCATTGTTGTTTTTGTTTTGTTTTGTTTTGTTTTTGTTTTTGTTTTTGTTTTTAATGGCATTTGAGGGAGGGGGTCTGGAATCTACTTTCCATTAGAAGCGTTTAGCCTTTCTCATGAGGTAGAAAATAGAACTGTGGCAGGAGTGTTTCCAGAACAGTCTTGAGTGTCAAAGGAAACACCTAACTCTGAAGGATGCTTCTGGCAGTTAATACTCCCGGGGGGCAAGCCTGTCTGACAGCTGGGGGTTGCAAAGTGGTGTGGGATTTCCAAGAGGGGGATGTGTGAGGAGTGGGAACACGTTTGCCTTCTCGGTGAGGGTGCGCTGGGAAAAAAGCGTCTTTCTCTAGTGAGTAGACGCTGGCTTCTTTTGTTCACTTCTGTGTAACTGCTGCCTAGCACTGGCCATGGCCCATCGTCAGTGGTCATTAAGCTGAATGAAGGAACTGAGACCCCCTTTGGGGCTTCTTGGTAAAAAATTACCTTGGACCTCTCAAACCTGAGCCGACTGACTTCATCCACTGTTTCGCCCACATGGCTGTAAAAGCCTTGGATTTATGGTCCCAAATTGATAGTACATCTAAATTTATTCATCACCCTGGCCCTCAGACACCTGTTTCTCCTGTAGAGTACCCGCCTTTAGCTTCTGGACTTCATTTCAGGCGCCATCACACCCAGGCCCGGCCCAGTTAGCCTCCTGTGAAGTTAGAGAATCCTTAACAATGTTCTAGGAATGGCTGAGGTGTCTTTTAGCTCAGGAGCTGGGGGATCTGAAAAACAAATGTCCACTTAGGGGAAGAAAGAGCTTACTTGGGGACCGTGATATCCTACTTTAGTGGCTTATAAATTGAATCCTTCTGATTACCCCTCTTTAGGTGAATCCTGAATAAATTACTGGGTTGCTTGACTCTGAGTCATGCTGTTGCTGACAACTCCAATCGCACTTTGAATGAATGGTGCACCTACGAGCATTTGAGATTATGGGGGAGAGGAGGGGGAAAACAAAAAGAATCAGGAAATTGGCATATGGGTATTTTACTTCTATTAATATTTGTCTGTTTGCAGGCCACCTTGGCCATTGTGGGGGGAGTATCGTTTGTTTGAAACACAGAGGCTGGTTGAACATCTGGACTCTGTTTCCCTGACATCCACTGGGCAGCATTTCAGGGAGTCTTGTTTTGAGAATGAAGAGAAGGGCTTTTTAATTTGAGACTGAAGGAGCCAGGAAGTCTGGGGTGCTCTTGGTGGGTTTACGCTGAAATCTCTCAATTCTTCCTAATTGCACCTCTTGGCTCTTTTGATTTGTGTTTGATTACACAACAGAGCCACACCTCCGTGGCCTTCGCTTCACAGGCGTTTTTTTTTTTTTTTTTTTAATTTTTTAACGTTTTATTTATTTTTGAGACAGGGAGAGACAGAGCATGAACAGGGAAGGGTCAGAGAGAGAGAGGGAGACACAGAATCTGAAACAGGCTCCAGGGTCTGAGCTGTCAGCACAGAGCCCGACGCGGGGCTCGAACTCACGGACCGTGAGATCATGACCTGAGCCCAAGTCAGCCGCTTAACTGACTGAGCCCCTCAGGCGCCTCCACAGGTGGTTTTACCTGCAACTCTGACTCTGGGGGAGGCATGATTAATCTTTTAGAGAGCTGAGATTTTTGCTTCATGTGAAACAAGTGTCCTTAATAGTTTTAAGAGTTCTATAGCGTTCTTCATCGCTGTCACTTTAGCTTCCTCCTCTGTCCTACCTCACGTGTACCTTTTTGTGTGAGGGGAAGCCTCTCGCCGTCTCTCTGATGTAGATAGAGCCTGCCTGGCAGGCCGAGAGGTTCCCCAGACAGGACTGTCCGAAGCGAATGACACGCGTTTTGCTTAATCCTATCATTTATCTTCAAAATGCTATGAAGTTGAGTTTGATTTAAAAATCTTCTTTTGCTCGAGTTTGTGATATCGCTAACAATTGGTAAAATTGTACTGTGATGTGGCAGCCGTGTGGCTATTAAAGGAAAGGAAACGTTTTGTGAGGAACCGTTTTAAGGCGAACTGTGACTATTTTGAAGCGATGCCGTGAACACACTACCTCGCATGTGGCCCGTCGTGCCTTGGTTTAAAAAACTTTTTTTAAATGTTTATTTTTGAGGGAGACAGAGTGCGCGCACATGCGAGTGAGCAGGGGAGGAGCAGAGAGAGAGAGGGTGGAAGGGGATCGGAAACAGGCTCTTCGAGAGAGCCCAACGTGGGGCTCGAACTCAGGAACTGTGAGATCATTGACCTGAGCCGAAGTCCAACGCTGAACCGACCGAGCCGCCCGAGGTGCCCTGTGCCTTGGTTTTCAGTCCCAGTAATTCAGAGTTTATGGCAGTTTGAACTCGGTCAGGCCAAAGTTTTGTTTTGTTTTGCTTTTGTTTTTTTAAGATTTTACTTTTAAGTAATATCTGCACCCAGTGTGGGGCTCGAACTCCCAACCCCGAGATCAGGAGTTGCAGGCTCTACTGACTAAGCCAGCTAGGCGCCCTGAAGCTGAAGTTTGTTTTAACAGGATGCTATGGGGAAAAGGTTTGTTAATCAAATAGGAAAAATAAAGTTACATAAGGAAAGTTTATTCCCTTTAAGAGAAGAAACTTTTCCGATACTTGGGAAAGAATCATTCATGGTTCTACCCATTAAGACAGGCCCCGTAGGACCTTTTTGTGACAATCCCCCATCATTTAAAAGTAAAACGTTCAGAAATGTTTTATGCATAGACATTTAACACAAATGGTCGCGTATACTATGCTGTGTTGTATCTTGTTCGTTTCACTCCATACACTCTGAAGATGATTCCATATTAATACATACAGATCTGTCTCATTTTTTATTGGCATGTACTAGCCATTTTAGAGGGGTGTCTTCAGTTCCCTGTGAAGTTTCCCCGATGATAGACATTTAGGTTGTTTTAGATATTTTGGTCTTATAAACAGTGCTGCAGTGAGGATCGTTGGTGTCTCTGCGAGTATATCTGAAATAGAAATTCCTAGAAGTGGGATGTGTGTCAAAGGTATGTTTGTTTTCAAAATAGATAGATACGGCCATATTGCCCTCCAAGAGTTTATCCCCATTTGTTTGTTTTACTAACTCTTACATAGTGCTTACCATTGCTAGGAACTATTGTTATTGTTAGTAATAGTAACAAATATTAACTTGTTTAATCCTCATAGCAACCCTTAGAGGTAACTCTCATGATCGCGGTTTTATAGATGAGGAAACTGAGGCCACAGAAATGATGTAATCTGCCCTAAGGCCGTGTCCAGTAAGTGGTGAGCCAGGATTTGAACCCAGGCGGTCTGGATCCAGAGTCCCCTCTTAACCATGGTGCTTAACTGCCTGTTACAGTGGGGAACCACAGTGATGTCAAATGTTTACATTTTTCCTAACCTGACTACTGAGATGTCAGGCTTTCTTAATTGTCATTCTGCATTTTTCTTACTAATAGTTGAGGCTGGACTTATTTTCACATGTAAACAAGCCATTTGGATTTTCTTTGCTGTCTATCCACGATCTGTTCCTACCTTTGCCCATTTTTCTAATAGGTTGCAAGTATTTTTCTTGTTGATTAGCAGGAGGTCTTTTGCATATGGAGAAGTTAGTCCTTAGTCAAATGCTTTGTCCTACTTTGTAGTTTCCTTTTTGGCTCTGTACTTTATCAGTCATTTCCTCCATGGTGTCTGGGATCTAGGTTATGTTTAGAGAGATCTTCCTCAATCTGAGAGCATTTAAAAAAATCTCATATTAGAACTTTATGGTTTTTTCAAAAAATTTATGTTGGTTTAAAGAGTAGCATGGGATCCAACTTTATTTTTTTCTAATAACAGTCAGTGGTAATGACATGCAGGTATCCAAGAATAAAAAACAAACTCCCAGGAGATTAGTATTTGGGGTCATTTTATTGTTATAGTTTCTGCTGTGACTGTTGACAACTGAGCCATGCTGTTAGCCATATGGCTCATGTTTATGCCGTGTTTGTTTGTTTGTTTGTTCCTTTGTGCCCAATTTTGCTTTCCCTGGGGTTAATAATTATCTAGCATTTCCTTTGCCTCATTTTCTGTGTACTTAGCAAATTTATTTAAAAACCCTTACCTCTTACCTAGATCTCTTTAATATGTGTACAAATTCATCAGATGCTCAGATAGTCTATGTTTTTTCATCAGTGAGATTTGTCTGGAAGTCTACTGAGCTGCTCTGGTCTGGGCTATGTTGCTTTCTGGCCTGGTCAGCACCCTTCTGTGTCTCCTACAGTTACCCTGGCCCCCGTCTGCCTCTAGCACCTGATACAGGATCTCTGGCCTGGTCAGCATTGGGGATCTCTCCTGGAGTACACCTGCTTCTCTTCCTGAAATCTGTTTTCTGGAACCTATGTCATTCTGTTTCCATGTTTTCTCTGTCATTCTTGTTGCATGTTTTCTCCGTCATTGTGTTGAAACTCCTCTCTTAGTATCTGAGGAGACCTCATGGGCTCAGAGAAGATCTGAAAACAGGATGATGAGGTGGAAGGTTGTTTAGAAGTAGTTAAAGCCTCCAGTGGCACCTGGGTGGCTCAGTTGGTTGAGCGTCTGACTCTTGATCTTGGCTCAGGTCATGATCTCTTGGTTTCATGAGTTCGAGCCCCAAATCGGGTTATGCACTGTCAGTGTGGAGCTTGCTTCGGATTCTCTTTCTCCCTCTCTCTCTCTTTACCCTGCTAGAGTGCTCTCTCTCTCTCTCTCAGAATAAATAAATAAACTTAAAAAAAAAAAAAGGTAGTCAAGCTTCTGGATCCTCTTCCGTACTTCCTACTGGGACAGAGGCTTAGCTCTCTGAACCCCTACCTCACCCGTGTTTCTCCTTCCCTCCCCCTCCCAATGTGGTTAAGTACATTAATTCTATGTGTGCATTATTTATTATCACTGCAGGGAGTGTTCATGGCTGAGCCAGATTCTTTCATTTGACTGCTTTCTTTTGTTTTTCCTAGAGATAATTTACTTCTTAAAAACTTGCTTGATTTTCGATGTACCTATGGCTAGTTTCTTCCAGATAACTTCAACAGCCCCGTCAATTTTCTTTCAACTAATTTTTTTTATAATGTATATTTTTTTTCAACGTTTATTTATTTTTGGGACAGAGAGAGACAGAGCATGAACGGGGGAGGGGCAGAGAGAGAGGGAGACACAGAATCGGAAACAGGCTCCAGGCTCTGAGCCATCAGCCCAGAGCCTGACGCGGGGCTCGAACTCACGGAGTGCGAGATCTTGACCTGGCTGAAGTCGGACGCTTAACCGACTGCGCCACCCAGGCGCCCCACTTTCAACTAATTTTTACCCAATTCTGCATGCATTGTATAATCGTTCACCTTTCCCATCTTTTTTTCCTCCAATGTGTACCACTGTGTGCAACACCCCTATCCTAGTACATAGCCATCATTCAGAGACTTTCCTTTACTGTTTTCCTATCCTGGACCCACTCTTCTGGATTCTTTACTCTCTACCTTTATAGTTTATACTCCATTGTTGTGATAGAATACATACTACAGTCGCTTTCTCAAAGTTACAAGGAAGCTTTAGAATCTTTGCCTGGAAAAATGCCTTCAATGAATGCTGAGATTTGCTTGATAATTTTACTACACGTGCAATTAAACATTGAAAATATGATCCTTCAAAGTTCGAAGACTTTGGTGCCTTGTCTTCTAACATCATTTGTATGTGATTTGTTTTCTTTCTCTCTGAAACATTTTAGAAACTTCACCTAATGTCTCAAATTGTGAAGTTTCACAACATTTGGCATATATCTCGGAGGGCCCTTTTAAAATATTTATTAAAAAAATTTTTATTTTAGAGAAAGAGGGAAAGGGAGAGCACAAGCAGGGGAGAGGGTCGGGGGGGGGGGCGGGGAGAGAGAGAGAGAGAGAGAAAGAGAAAGAATCTCAAGCAGGCTCAGTGTGGAGCCTGACACAGGGCTCGATCCCTCGACAGCCCTGAGATCGTGGCCTGAGCCGAAATCAAGAGTTGGATGCTCAACTGAGCTACCCAGGTGCCCCTTAAATTATTTTGCTGGACGTTTGCTTTTCTTTTTAGTCTGAAACCCTTGTCTATCAGTCTGAAACATTTCTTGGAATAAAAAAAATAATAATTTCTTTTAATCCTCTTTTTCTGTAACTCCTTTTATTTAAGGATTAGACCTTCTGGAAGATTGCCTACTTTTTGAATTTCCATCTGCTTATTTTTTTTGCTCTATTTTCTATGGAATTTCTTTAAATTAACCTTTCAGCTAACTATAGAAACAAAAATTTCAGTTATCCGTATTATTAATTTCCAAGAGCTGTGGGCCTGTTTTTATAGCATCTCTTCCTATATTTTGAGACATGATGTTCTCTCTGGGGATCTTCATTCTAGATTTAAAAACATTTTCCTCTGCTCTCTGTAAAGTCTGCATGTTTTCAGAAGGCTTTTTTCCTCCTCTGCATTTTGGTCCAGACTTTCATTTTGTAAGCTTTCCTTAAATGTTTGCTGATCCTTGGCTGTTTATTAAGAGCAGATACTAAGAATAAAGTACAAAAAATCAGATCTGAATCTCTGCGTACGTGGATGGGGCTGGTCGATTGTTGATTTTTCTTTAAAGCGATGAAGCAGAAATTGGTCTTTTTTGTTGGATGAAACCCTCAAATGTCAGTATGTGTGTTCCTCCAGATTCTTCGGAGAATAATTCCTCCAGCTTTGCCTGGAATAAGGCTGGGATAGGCTAAGAGTATTCTGGAAGCAGGATGGAGGAAGGGGACTATGTGTCCTATGGGGGTGGTGAGTAGATGTTTCCCCAATGCCCACCAACTCTGGCTGCGTTTTCAGCCCAGAATCACATCTCTTTTCCATTGTGCCTGTTACTACTTTGAGTTTCTGATCTCCCCGATTCGATTTCATTGGATCATAAGCCTTTTAATTGGCGGTTGGGGCAGATGGAGGAGGGGACTTAGGGCCCCAAGGTCCACCCTTTTTTCATCTGGCCTGCACCCTCTGTTCCAGCCTGCCCCTCAGCCTCCCTTCCAGAGGGGCCTCCCAGGGGCTTTGGGAGGGAATTGGCCTATTTGTTCGAACCCCTCGTGGCATCACTTAGGGCCATCATCAGTTACTTCTCTGCTTTCCATTGTCCAAGAGTCCGCTGAATGTCATGTCTGCTCTTGTCTTTGCTGCGTATCGTTTTGTCCTTTTGAACAGATACGTTTGCTGTGATTTTGGTGGATCTTTGATGGCAGAAGTAATACAGGCAAGGCGGTTTATCTGCCACGTTCAACCGAAAGTTTGTTTTGCCAAGGGGCAAAAATTTACTGTAGAAGCGCTTAAAATCCCAGCCCTAAATTGTTAAGAAAATTATGTCACATTTTCACTTTCCACGGGTGCAGATTTAGTCCAATGCGTGTGGGTCCGTCTAAGAATTGATATAATTTCTTAGATGATAGGTTTGTCCTGCAAACACGGAAGTGCCCCTGCCCACGTCCACACCGTCACTTGGGTTTTTCCCTCATTTCCTCACCTTCACACAGGAGCTCAAGCTCAGTCTGTCTTAGAGGTTTGTTTTTTGTGTTTTGTGTTTTGTGTTTTGTTTTTAAATCTTTTGACCACAGATGTTGTCACTCACTCCGGGGTTGGGGGGCGGGGGCGGGGGCGGGGTGTGCCAGCCTCAGTGAGTTTAGTAATTCTCTTCTGGATGGAACAAAGAGAAGGTGTCCCTGACGGCTCAGGGCCGTGGCAATCCTGCTGTGCTCTTTCTGGTTTGTGCTGTTCTGTCGGGTGGGGTGGGGAAAAGTAGGAGAATTCCGGTTCTGATGAGCCACGAATGAGACATTTCTGAGCAGGAATCCAGCAGATAGATGCCAGGCTATTGATCTGAGTTTGGCTGCTGAGGGAGGTCTTGGTGGCCGTGGGGATGAAGGAAGGGATGGGAAGGAGGGAGAAACTGACAGAATAAGCCAGACTCTGAAAATAGGGTGTCATGGGGGTTGGCACGGTGGGACTCAGCTCAGACAGCTACTTTACCAGTGCCACCAAGCAGTTATGTGACCCCCTTGGAATTTCCCCATGACCTCACCTCCCCAGGGGTTGCAGCCAAAAGAATGAGAATCACAGGCTGCCCCTAGCGGAGTTCCCAAAGGGACCCACAAACCCGACAGCTCCTCCAAGTTCAGCGTAAAGGAGCAAAGAGAAATTACCCATGAGTCCGTGACCTGCCCATGTTCTGGGTTTGTTTTAGACCTTGGGCAAGTGCGATAATTTCCACGTTTTTTGTTTTGTGGTTTTTGTTGTTGTTGTTGTTGTTGTTGGAAATGGAGAAGCTGGAGCTTGAAGGAAGTGAGCTAATAACCAGATTTTCAACACAGTGCTGGCTTTTGCATTTCTTTGTATAGTATTTTGTCAGGCCCTTGACATTCGTTTAAAGAAAAAAAATTCTTTCTCCTTGAACATCTGTGCAAAATCAGATAGGGTGGAGGGTTTAGAGCCCAGGGAGAGTATGGGGTAATTTAGCGTGTTGCTGAAAGCTGCAGAGATCACAGATCCACTCTGTTGTAGCACCACGGCACCAACCCAGTAGCCAAGGCAGGCTGGCAAATTGTGCCAAAAAGATGCATTTGTAATCACATTTTGAAAAACGTGCAGTAGATTAGTGGGGAAATAGGCATTCTGGTCGTGGTTAAGGATAGCTGTCACTCAGGTTTCTAGCTCCGATGTTGGGTGTGCACATCAAAAAAAAGCAAACTCAATTCGCTAAATCAGCTTGGCACACAGCCTCTTCCAAATTCATCATCATTTCTTAGCATTATAGCCTGCGCATCGCTGTGAGCCAGGAAATCTCATGTGTAATTAGGTCATTTGTTCTTGAGCGTTCTGTCCTTGCAAAGAAGGAGAGGAATTTTCATGGGCAGTTGGCATAAGTAAAAAAGTCAGCCGTTCCACGGTTCGCTCAAATTTCAGGTGGTACTTACGAAAATTCCTTCTTAAAGAATTTTGTAGATTTCAGGATATCAATTGACCTGGGTAAAATTTCTTCGGGTTTTGATTTTCATTTACTCTAGGTTTTTGCCTCTCAGCCTGCAGTCTTTGGAATCCTAAGGGGTTTGCATCTGTGGATTGCAGGTTTGTGAGGTATTTTCAGGATTTCAGAACGCCAGCCAGCAGAATCGCACAGGGGCCTGGAGTGGGAGTAGGGGTGGGAGGCGGGCCATCTCATTAAGTCCTTGCAAATTAACAAATTAACAGAAGCATCAGGGCTGTTGGGCTTGGCCAGATCTTCCTCATCGGGGTGTGGAAACATGCAGTCTCCTGCTGGTCACAAGGACTTACTGACCATTCGTTCATCACATGTGTCTTTAAGCATGATGGGGAAGTGTTGCAGTCTGGCACATGTGTTCTCTTGATCAAGGGGTT